>NC_142084.1:30230162-30588912 GCF_054644295.1 Miniopterus natalensis
TATATGTCCATATGTCTTCAGTATTCATAAACTGATACATGCATATTGCCTATAAATATCTCCATGTAGCTAAATCTATAATAGTAACTTTTTTTTCTTACAGAGGCATTATATGTTGTGTGTACTATTAGAAGCTGGAGGCTGCGCATCCAAAGCTATTGGGAATCCTGGACCAGACTGTATATATGTGGATCAGGTCAAAACAACTCTTCATCAGCTAGAAGGGGTAGACTGCCGCATAAATGAACGGCTGGCATCTTCTCCAAGCCCCTGCTTGTCTTGTGCTGACTGGTTCCTTGCTGGATCACATGAAAAATTAGATTGTTTGACAACCTCACCTATCCTCAGTAGACTACAAGGTACCTCCAAAGTAGCAACCTCTCCAACCTGCAGAAGAACACTTTTTGGTGACTATTCCTTAAAGACACGTAAGCCCAGTCCTTCCCGAAACAGTGGAGGATCTGACAATGGTTGTGAAGGTGGAGAAGGTGTTGGCCTGAGCCCCCACACAACACCGGAAGCAGTACGGAGGCAAAGAGAATCTGATGGCTTAGAAGAAAGTGGGGCATTGCTTAAGGTGTGTGTTCATTCAAGTGTGTACATCCTGGGAGCTAAACTGTCTTTCCAGTCCTTATTTTAAAATTGCAATAGAATTTTTAATGGCAGATCATTCTTCATTTGAATTGGTGGTTGTTTTAGTCACTGTTGGGAAACCAGTAATTTACAACTCAGAAGAAGAAGAAATAACAATATCCAAGACAGCTGTTTTGACACTACTGAAAAGTACAGAAACTCTTTACTCCTGCTCTCCCTGTTCATCTTATTCTTCTGTGTTCATGATGTTAACAGGGAACAGCCTAGTTGTGTGGCAGTTAGGGGGCTGATCTGACTAAATAGCCAATAAAACGTTCAGGAGAAACAAAAAGAAAATCAGTAACTTAAAATATATGTGCGTGCCTATTCTATATTTTTATAGATTTTTTTTTTTAGTCTGCACCTGTGAAGGTCTTGTCTCCATACTCAAGAATTGAAAATGTGACTATTCAGCAAAGAAAATGTTCATTTTTCAGACTGCTTATTTATCATTTTTATTCCATGAAAATACCATATTATATCCAAATGATTATCAAAGTAATCACCCCAGGAGGCTTTCTACCTATTCTAGTGCTGTTGCTTTTTAAAAATATTTTCAAAAGTTGTCATTTGGGTGGATGGAGGTGACGAAGCATGAAAAAGGAGGAGTCTGAGAAGGGGCAGGAATAAAAGATGAGATTCTGAGTGTCATGGCACAAATAACCATAGAACTGATCTCCTAGTTCCAAACAATAGAGCACTCTTGGAGTCCTAAGTGGATGTATTTAGGAAGTGCTCAGATATGTACTGTACTCATCTCAGTTGGTGAAATTGGTAGGAAATAAAGTTTAAGACTATTTGGAAAGAATTAAGAAGCCATGAACAACAACTAAGAAAAGCTGAATTAATTTCTAAGATTTAGCTATTCAACAAATGTTGATTGAACACCTACTATGCGATCAGGGCTATGCTACACAAAGGAGATAGGATGATGAATAACATACAGCCCCTGCCTTTGAGCAGTGCAGTCTGGAGAGGGAGACAAGTACACATACCTATAAATTATAACAAAACTTGGTAAAGGCTCCATAATGGCTGTGGTAGAAGGTATTTGGGGAGAACTTTCATGTCCTCCTATGACATGGCCCTGGGGGCTCTGACAGCAAAGGCTAAGCCAAGAGGCACAAGTTAGCATTGAAAATATTTAAAGGTAACACTGCAAAATAGTGAATGGTTCTCTTAGAAGGATATTTAGTTTTTACATTATTTCTGCTATTTGATTCCATTCTTAGATATAAACTGATCTACTTAACTGTGTTTTTCAGGTCACTAAAAAGAAGTCTACCCTTCCAAATCCGTTTCATTTGGGGAACTTGAAAAAGGACCTTTCAGAAAAAGAATTGGAAATATATAACACAGTGAAGTAAGAAACTTCCTTATAATACTCTTTTTCACTTAAACTCTGCCTTCAAGGAAATTTTACAGTGAGAATGTACAAGTCCATAATATGTAGAGATTTTATTCAACGATTGTAATTATGAATTACATATCAAAGGTAATATTTATGCTATTTCTCCAATGTTCTTCATTACACATATAGGAAACATACTCATAAGAGATAAAACACAAACAAAGTAATAGTTCAAAATGTGAAAGTCCCCCTTTACCTCTCTTCCACAGTTAACCTTCCTTTTGTGTGTCTAATTTTTAAATAAGAGTTTACTATTTTTAGGCTCTGGTGGATGCTGTGGTGTGCTACCCAGATACTCCTTATCCCAGAGTGCTTATTCCCAGTCCTAGCAGGGATTACCGAGGCAGTATCTAGGCTAAGAACTGAAATATGCCTTTTCCTTGACTCTGTGCTCATGGCTGGAAAAAAATAAATCAGCTGAAGGAATTTTTTACTATAGATACCAGAATTATAATTTGAGATGCAGGTGGGGAACTGCTGTCTATATATTTAAAGGTTGCCAATCAGAAGTCAGCACTGGAGAGAAAAAAGCAAGGAATCATGCATCAAGTTAGAGAGTCAGCAGAGCTCAGCCACTTAGCTGTGTGACCTCAAGAAAGTTAATCCAAGTCCTCTGAACATTGATTTCCTCATGGTTAAAACGAGGATGGGTAATATTTAATACTCTGCAGGGTCACTATGAGAATTTAGAGTAAGATATTTTAAAGCACCTACCCTGCCACAGAGGGCATTTAGTATATTATTATTATTATTATTATTTTTGTTATTCTTTAGCTCTGTTTGCTAATGGTAGAAATAAGAAGTATGTATAGGTTTGGCTGGCCTGAGACCTAAATAGGGTAAGAAAGGATAGAGAAGAAGAATGGAGAAATGAAAATAGTAAGAGAACAGAAGAGAAGTCAGACTGTAAATAATGAGAAATAGAATACAACTAGTAATTGCCATGGTATTCTAGAATATTAACCCAGCTCTGCAGTTGGTAATAATTTTATTTTTCTTCAGGATCATCAATTTAACTATCATGGTAAAAGGCTTTTATGCTGCTTACTTAAATGTGTTTAGTTTGTTGGAAGATGTTTTTATATGTGATCCGTCCTCGACTGATAGCATGTTTATGGCTTGTAGAGATCTGGGCTAGACATGGGCTGAGTTATTCAGTACCAACCATGGAAGAAAGGGTGTTGGCCAATTTGGGTTGTGTAGCAAAAGCGTTACTTAAGTTACTTGCAAATGAATTGTTGTTTGTTTATCATTGCATAACATGTAATACTTGCCTCCATTAGGGAATTGATAATAACTCTAGCCAGTACTTCAGTTAAAGAGGAAGAAGGAATTAAATGTTTGGCCTAGTTTCCCTTCCCTAATTAGACTCCTAATATTATATTGTAGATTAAAAGCTAATTAGAAGTCTACACAATTCAAAATAAAGCAATATTTTTAAGTTTACTTAAATATCTTTTTTCTTTTCCTTTTTTTTCCTTCAAGATTGACTTCTGGTCCTGAGAACACACTTTTCCACTATGTTGCCTTAGAAACAGTGCAAGGGATCTTTATTACTCCTACCCATGAAGAAGTGGCCCAGCTAAGTGGCTCTATCCACCCTCAGCTAATAAAGAATTTCCATCAGTGTTGTCTCTCCATTCGTGCGGTTTTCCAACAGACCTTGATGGAAGAGGTAGGGCACTGCTGTAAATATAGTTTTATGCCAATTTCATTTCCATATCTCTAAATATTCTCTCTAAAAGCTCTTTCATCAATATGTCCAGCTATGGAAATTCTCAGAGCAAGAAACATAGTGGCTTCTGGGTTCTGGATGTATTCTGGAGGGTAAAACAAAAGGATTTGTTGATGGATTAAGTAAGGATTATGAGAGAAAGAAGAACCAAGGACTACTCCACTGTTTTGGCCCAAGCCTTACAAAAAGTCTGTATTCCACAGAAGTCATTACTTGGCTAATGATTTTATCAATGGGAAATTTAGAGAGATACATCAGGGAAGAGATAATAGTGTTTTAAGTTTACTAATCTACTCATTAGTAATCTATTCATTAAGCACCTACTATGTGCCAAGCACTTTAAAAATATATAAAGATGAATAGTATATTGTCTCTGCCCTGGAAAAGAAGCTTATCCTGTACTGGGGAAGAAAGAGCTATAAACTACTAATACAGTACAATACAATACAATACAATACAATACAATACAATACAATTAATATAATTAATATAATATAATAATGTAAATACTAATACAGGGCTATGAACAGAATGTTCCCTGCAAGAGTCAAGGGATATTCATGAAGTCTTTTTTAGGAGATGGTATTTAAAGTATGAGAAAGAGTAGAAATTTTCCTGCAGGTAAGAATGTCAGTGCAGGCTCTTAAGTGTTAGGATCAGCCAATTCAAATCTGTATGTGAAAACATTTTAAAGTAACACTATTAAAACCAGTTAATACTAATAATACCTATTAATTTACAGAAAAAGAAAGCACAAAATGCTCATCATTCAGGTTCTACAAATTCAATGTCTTCTCTAAACCCTGTGAAAGAACATGGGGTGTTGTTTGAATGCTCACCTGAAAACTGGACTGATCAGAGAAAAGCACCACCAGTTATGGCTTACTGGGTAGTAGGGTAAGTGGAAAAAAGCATTTGAAAGTGAAGTAAAATGTTAGAAAAGTGAAAGAGAAGTGGTGAAGGAGATAAGGTTTAAGATATAGGCATGCAATTATTAATCTAACTATAATATTTTAATATGTTTCAGAATTTTATTTTATTTGCTAAGTATCTCCTTTAAATTCCTCCCCAAGTCTTTTCTATTAAAAACAAATAGCTTGCCCTAGCCTGTTTGGCTCAGTGGTTAGAGCGTCAGCTCACTGTCTGAAGGGTCCCGGGTTTGATTCTGGCCAAGGGCACGCACCTCCGTTGCAGGCTCGTTCCTGGCCCCAATCAGGGCGAGTGTGAGAGGCAACCAATCGATGTGTCTCTCTCACATCCATGTTTCTCTCCCTCCCTCCCTCCCTCCCACTCTTTTTGAAAAGCAGTGAAAAAAAAATATCCTTGGGTGAGGATTAAAAAAAAAACAAAGAACAACAAATAGCTTATTTAGTTATCTTACAAAATTATATTAGTAATAAACTAAAACAATGACTTCACAATTTTACTATTTCCTTCCTTCCATCCCTACTTCCTTCTTTCCTTCTTCCCTTCACCCTCCTCCCCATCAACCCCCAACAGCAAGAAGTCCCTGCCTGACCTGGCCCCTACCCACCTCTTTGTTTCTACCTTCTGTCACTCTCCTCCTCCATCCCGTATGTGCAGCCACATTGGCACCAATCAAATCTTGTTCCTGCTATTCCTTGTGTGGGGGATGTTCTGCCACTTAACCTTTGCATGCCCAACTCCTTGATATTCTGACCAGTGCTAACATGTCATCTCCTCAAAGAGAGGATCCATGATCTCTTTCCTGCATTAAAAGGGCTATTTGGCCATGCTCTGTTATATAACTCCTTTATTATTTATTTTCTTGTTTGTTTATGGTCTTTCTCCCCTCACTAGAATGTTAGCTCTTTGAGGTCAGGATCATATCTATCTTGACCACTACTGGCACCTAACACATATCTTGATAAATATATAACGATTTGGTAAATGCAGCTGTGCCTTGCAAACTGTGGTGGTGGGTGGGTGGTATGGCAAAAAAAAAAAGATAAAATCACACTCATTGCATCTAATGGTCTTATATCTAGCAGAAGAAATATGAACTATGTTCAGATATCTATATATTTATGGATATAATATAGATATATCTATATATCTATATAGAGAGATAGATGATAGATGATAGATAGATAGATAGATAGATAGATAGATAGATAGATAGATAGATAGATGACAATAAATTACTTGGTACAACCAAATGCTATGGGAATTCAGAAAAGGGGAAAATCTAGGATTACAAAGAAAGGCTTAGAGATTCCATTTGATCTGGCTTAGAAAATGAATTGGATTTGGATACAACATTTTAGGAGAAAGAAGGGATGAACAAAGACCCAAATAAGGGAAATCATAAGGCAAAGCAATGAGTAGACTGGTTTGCCAGGGTGGTAAACAAATGGCATATACAAAGAGAAAGTGAAAAAGATCAAGCTGGAAAGCAGAGAGCCTTCAATTCTGACTAAGAAATTGAATTTTGAGGGAAATAGTGAGCCACTGAAGGGTCTCTGAGTTGAGGCAAACACTTTACAAATGTGATCCAAAGCAGTAATTCCCGTGTGCTGGTATAAATGGGATTTAGAATCACCTGAGTCACTTGTTAAATCAGAGATGCCTACCCCAGTAAGCTTCCTTGTGATTCTGATGTATAACCAACCAAGCTTGGGATCATCAGCATTAAGTTCAGTTCTGTGTGGTGTGATTAGAGCTGTGCTATTGGACAAGTAAGCTGGGAGCAGCAAATGGGATGGTATGGATACATGAAAGAATAGAGATAGGAAGTTAGGCACACATGCAGGTGTGCAGTGGAGCCTTACCTGCATTCACAGCAACTGGAATAGAAAGAATCAAGAGGTGCTGAATTCTGGTGACGCAGATCTGTGTAGAATAGAGACATTTAAGGAAGTCAGGCAGAACAATCCCTGATTTAAATAGTTAGATTTATATATAGTAGGATTGATTAGATTTTAACTCTTTAAGAAAAACAAGTCAAGTTTCATTGTTAATCCTAATTCAATACTACCTGCAAAAAACCTATCATATATTTAATGTTTTAATAATAATTAATCTTTAGAAAGTAAATGGCAATGTTTAATAACTGTTGTACTTAAAATGAGGGTATCACCATTGGCTTTATCCTGATGACTAAATTTAATATTTAAAAACTGAGGGAGCCTGGCTGGGCATGGCTCAGTGGTTGAGTGTCAACCTAGGATCCAGGCAATCGTGGTTCGATTCCCAGTCAGGGCACATGCCCGGGTTGTGGGTTCGATCCCCAGTCGGGGGCGTGCAGGAAGCAGCTGATCAATGACTCTCTCATCATTGATGTTTCTCTCTCTCTCTCTCTCTCTCTCCCCCTCTCTCTCCCTGAAATCAATAAAGATATATTTTTTAAAAAAATAAAATAAAAACCAAGGGATATGGTAAAGCATATTGGTAAAATAGGCTTTTTACACTCTGGAAAAACAAAAATAATTGACCTAAGGCATATATTATTTCAAAGTAAACCTACGTGCATTTCCCCCCTACTATAGATTTAGATTTGTGTTTCAGTTTATTACTGATACTTTCAGAAACAAAAAAATAAAATGAATTGAAAGTTTTAACTTTTCTTTGTTTTTTGAATTTCTAAAATAAGTGTTTTCTTTTCCTCTACAGGAGACTCTTTCTTCATCCCAAAGTTCAAGAACTTTATGTCTGTTTTCATGACTCAGTCACAGAAATTGCAATTGAAATGGCTTTTAAGTTGTTCTTTGGATTGACCTTGTAACTGTTTTCTTGCTGCACAGCAACACTACATGGAGCATTGAGCAGTGTTGGGATTGCTGAAATCCATACACAGAAGATAAGGTTTAATATTGAACTGTTCAATATTAAACATAATATTGTTAAATACTGAGATCATATACTGTTGGATTTGATGCACTAGACCTTAATAGTATTGTGAGACTTTTGAAAAGATATTTGATCAAAATATGAAGAAGGAATTGTTAACTTATTTTCATTTTGATATAAAACATTAATTTATTGACTAGTTTGAAGTAATGTGAAGTGTTTTATATAAAATTGATATAGGAAATATTTATCTTGGAAAAATACTCAGTTTGTTGTGTATTTATCTCAAGATTAATAATGAATCTGGTGACAGAATCATGAAATTGGGGGAACATGACCCGGTCGTGTAACTAATAAGTGCTGTGACCACAAGCAAGTCTTTGTACCTCTCTGAGCTCAGGGCAGTAAGGTATCATGGGTATTAAGGCACTTTGTTTAAAAGTATTTATTAAATGTCTTAAATTTGTTTATATTTTCCCCCAAAACACCATGACCTATTTTTAATACTGAGAATTCTTAATAAATGCAGCTACTGATCACCTCAGATTTTTCAAACAGACTGAAAACTTGGGGTTTATCATAGCAGACTTTTTTTCTTCATTTAATGAAATTTTAATCTATTGAACTGCTTTCCTGGTGTCAAAGAATCATATTGACCACCACTCAGTAACTGAAACAAAAAGATAAAGCAAACTACTAATGTTAATAAGGAGAAATCATTTGCTATGTTATAGATGTATACCATAATGTCCACATTGTACAGACATTGCATTTTTAAAAAATGAAACCAAACATCTTGGTTTTCATCACTAAATGGATACTGAAGTAAACATTGCAAATAAACTTAGTAGCCCATTTTTCCAAGTATGTTCATAGTCATATCTGAAAGTAGATTAGTCTGATTACTAGATAATAAATACCTATCTGCCACTTTATTAAATAAAGGGGACAAAGTGACAGTGCAGATACCATAGAGGTATATACTCTTTGGCAAGTATAGAAACATTCTTAAGTTGGATTTTGTTAGCATCCTGCAGATGGTCCCTTTCACCAAAGACTATTAATGCAAAAGATTATATAACTACTGTTTTTAAAAATATCAAGTACTGTCTTATCACCATCATATACACAGTGGGACAAAAGTAGGTTTACAGTTGTTCATATGGCAAATAATAAAATAATTAAATAAAATCATTAAAATAAACTGTGTTCTGCGTACTCACAACTATAAACCTACTTTTGCCTGGCCCTGTATTTTTAGCCCCCAACAATTCCATTTTAGACTCTACTCCCGCTCTTCCATCCCCTTTCCTTAGCTCTCATTGGTTTCTTTTTGTGGGGTTAGAGAACTATACTTAGCAACAGAAAATTTCTTATTTGTGCCAAGGGACTGTTAATGATGATGCATACAGGCAAGATAGTAAATCTGCAGTGCCTGCTTTTTTATATTTCTAATACAAATGAGAAAACTTATGAAACCAATTTAGTAGGTTTGTCTGCTTTGAACAATCTTGAGAATGTTGTGAATAATTGTTGTGTGTGTGAGTTCCCTCTAAATAGCTCCTGGCACATGTTATGTGCTATAAAAGTGTTAGCTGCTGCTACTATTATTATCAAATATCCATTGGTTGAAAACCAAGGAATCAGCTAAATCATACCTGTTACTGCACAAAATGTTGGAAAGAAGCTGAGGAAAAGTATTCAGCACTAAAAATTTTTGAGAACAAGGATTTATACTTTGGATATTTTAAAAAATATTATTAAATGTTACTAAAACTTTAGTCTATACACTAAACTGTGTGAAAATAATTTACTTTTGTAGAGCTATATTTCTGTATTCTATATAATTGAAGCTATTTTTATACTATATTGATAGTTTTTAATAAAGATGGTTTGGAGTTTGTG
Organism: Miniopterus natalensis; assembly: GCF_054644295.1. Classification (NCBI taxonomy): domain Eukaryota; kingdom Metazoa; phylum Chordata; class Mammalia; order Chiroptera; family Miniopteridae; genus Miniopterus; species Miniopterus natalensis. Next base: position 30,239,657 of record NC_142084.1, read on the forward strand.
GTTGTGATGCCTTTTCATGCATTGGTCCAACAAATGTTTATTGAATTTTTACTCTGTGCCAAGCACTCTTCTGGATGCTGGGGATACAGTGGTGGGAAAAAAAACACACAGCTAAAAATCCATCCTCATGGGAGTGAGGAGCACAAAGGCCCTGAAACTCTATACTTTTAATATTAACATATAAATCACCAAACTGTTTTTGTTCCCTAACTCAGTAAATAAAATGCAATGCAGCAAGTTAAAAGAAACATTTTTCAGCTCAGTCTGTTGAAAAGAGCTGATATAAAGCATTTAATAAGGTAAACAAAGCAATATTTCTAAGTACTTTTAGTTTTGTTGTCTTCTATCAGTGAATATATACCATAAATAAGCTTGAGGATATCATAAGGAATATGTTATAAACACTACAGAGTCAAATGCAGGGGTGAGGGGAAAGGGAGGCAAGAAAGGAAGAGAGAACAGCCCCAAGGAGCAGCTTTTCTGTCCTCAGAGATACTTATGCATCTATCTCTCTTTTCACCTTGGAGTGTGATTCAAGTAATCAATCACCCCCTTACATTTTTCCCTGTGTGCTTGTTAACACTTCAAATTCCTTTTAAAAAAGGAGATTGAAACCTTCATTTTTCAGAGTTTTGCAAATAAGACACCAATCATTTATTTCTTGAATTTGCAATGGATTTCACAAAGGATTCTGAAGTCAATGCAGTGAGAAGACTTAAAAGCTTTTAAAACTAGGAATAATGACTAATGCAGTTTCTTCAGAAAGGTTAATCTGATGACAACGTAAAATGGAGAGAGACTCAGGCTGAAAAACCAGTAAGAGCCGAATAAGCAGCTATAGAAAGTAGCGTGAAATACCAGATCAGCAGGACCTGCCAACTTGTTTTACATGAGGTAATCAAAATATTAACAAAATTCCTGTTCTGGAATTCCTATTCTGGAATGGCCTACATATTTATTTTTTCACTGGTGACAAGGAGAATGAAAAGTGTCAGAACACACTTAAGATAATGAAGAAAAAATTAGAACCTAAGTTCAATGTCAATAACTTATTCCGGGTTGCCTGGCTGTGTTTCAAAACTGTAGGTCCTACAGAGTAAGAGATGATAAAATGGTGTCTCTATTTATGAGAAACCATCAAACAGGCTATCAAAAGGAATAAGGAATATATTATAGAAGGCTCTCTAGGATACAGGAATTTTTTAAAAAGGGAGGTGGGAGGAAATACAGATAGACATGATGTACTGAGTATTCCTGCCCCGAGAAGTCAAACCTGAGTCTGATCAGCCTCAGAGGAGTTCTCAAAGTGTGGTAGGGGAGAAATATAGGTGTCACCAGGACATCTGGGCCTCCATGAGGTCAAAACGTTCCTTAATAATGCTAAGACAACATCTGCCAGTGTCACTCTTCCTCTCATCTGTGCAAATGATGTTCCAGCAGCCACATGAGCTGTGACACTGCAACTGGCTGAAGAACGGCTCTGTAAACCCAGCTGTCTTTCCTTCAGACATGAAAGAGAATTCCAAAAATAAAGAACAAGGCTATTCTCCTCACTACATTATTTTTTGTTTTGAAAAATTATTTTAAATGTTATTTGTGTTGTGTATTACTATTTTAAATGAATTGATAGTTTTATATTTTGTTTCAATTTCTGAAATGGTACATATCAATTTATCACACAAAAACAGAAGCTTCTTTGCACTCTTAATTTTTAATAGTGAAAAGGGGGGTCCCTTTCACCTTTAAAGCAAAAAGTTTGGCCCTGGCCAGTGTGGCTCAGTGGCTAGAGCATCGGCCTTTGCAGGGCGGGGTCTTGGGTTCGATTCCGGTCAAGGGCAGTACCTGGGCTGCAGGGTCGATCCCCGGGCAACCAACTGATGTGAGAGACACATAGATGCTTCTCTCTTTCCCTCCCTCCCTTCCACTGGGAAGCAATGGAAAACATATCCTTGGGTGAGGATTAATAACTGAAAAGTCTGTGAACCGCTGTTCTAGAATAGCTCACTGGTAACCTGCACGTTGGGATTCCCCAAACCCCAGCACTAAACAAAATTAAACGCCACTCGCCGTCTCCTTTGAATGCGCAGCCGGGACTGAGAGGGACACTGCTCTGGGTGTAACTGACCCATTTCAATCAAATAAAGGAGAAAGAGGAACATGTTGAATTATGCTAAGCGGGTACCATCGGCAAAAAGCAGTGCCAACGTGACTAAACGAGCCCCGCAAAACTAAGGAAGCGATATTACAGCGATTTCTAAGAGAAAAATGCACAGTAACCCTGGGAACTGAAACGAAACTCGGTTAATCCCACACGGTTGACTGCTCTGCTCTAGTTTGTACACCATATTTACACAGAAATAGCAACCCCGCGGCCCTTCCTGCACCTTCGCTGCCCAGACCCCACGGGCTGTGGGCCCGCCCGCAGCGAGGAAAAACCCGCGCCCTGCGACTCACCCGACAGCACCGCGCGGCGCCGCAGTGTCCGGAGTCACGTGGCCGGCCCCAGGAGGCGGGAGGCCGTTGGAAGCGCATGCGCAGCTTCCCGGGGGCCCCCACGTGGTGCGCCGGTCTCCTGGCGTCCTCGGCGCTGCTTTCCCGCCAGGACCGCCTTAAAGCGGTTTTGTGCTTCCCTTCGTGGACTCTCCTGGGCTCCTGTAAACCTGCTGCTGTTTTTTGTGGGGTTTTTTAAACCTCTGTCGTCCCACCATGCAGCGTGACCCTCCGAAAAAGAAGCTGGAGAAGAAGCCGGAAAAGCGGCTGTTTGACCCCATGTCCTTCGGGAAAGACTTGCTGGCAGGCGGGGCCGCGGCCGCGGTGTCCAAGACGGCGGTGGCGCCCATCGAGCGGGTGAAGCTGCTGCTGCAGGTGCAGGCCTCGTCCAAACAGATTAGCCCGGAGGCGCAGTACAAAGGCATGTTGGACTGCCTGGTGCGGATTCCCCGCGAGCAGGGTGCGTACAGGCGCCCACGGCGCCTCCCTCTCTCCTGGGTGGGCCGGGAGGGGACGACTGCGGGAGCCGCGGCCGTGCCTGCGGCTGGGTGACGGGCTTGTTTCTTCATCTCGGAGAATTCAGTGATCTGAACCAGTCTATCCCAGGGCCAAGAGGGAGACCAGTCCTGGTGCAGGGGAGACCACCACCTTCTCTATCTCTAAATTTCTCCTTCACAGCCGGATTTACACCTTGGCGCCTCTGTGCCTGGCTCTGAAGGCAGTGTTTGACTCCCAAGATTAGGGGAGATGGCTTTTAAGCACTTTGCTGTGTGTTAACAAATGCTCAAATTGCTTAAATATTGTTGAAATAATATGTTCGAGAGGTATTCCAAATATGGGACCATTGGGGCCTCCCAGGACTCTGGTCCCTATTTGGTGAAAAGAGGTTATGTTTGTTCTTGAAAACTACTGAAGAGGCGCTCACCTCTGCTTAGATTTGAGGGGGGAGCAAAATGACATAAAGACAAATAATTTTTTTAATGCAGTGTTTTTTTAAAATCCAAGATCATCATAACAACAAAGTTTTAAGACAGGATCAGTATTACCAATTTTTCTTTTGCATCAGACTCTGTCTTTATTTAAAATTTTAATTTTTTTGTGGAGTTCCCCCCCCTCCATTAATATTGAAAGAAAGATTTCAAGGGGTAAATAATGAAAGTGCTTTGTTAACCATTAAATGCCCTCCTGTTGCAGAATGGCTCCTAAGTTAGCTATTCTGCAATCGGATAAATTTATCACAAGTCTTCTATAATCCACCCATATAGTTGAATTCAACTGAAAACTCTCAATCAACTTCAAAAAGGAAATAGGCCTATTTATTGGGTATTCTGAACAAGAAGTGAAGTGGCTTCAACTCCAGTGCAGTTCTTTCTTCCACTCCTGTCTAGAGCAGGAAACTCTTTCATAGACGAGTATTCTCTCCCTAGGATGTGATTGCAGCTCTTCTTGATCAGTTGGGCACAGTATTTAGGGTCCAAACTAGACTCTTAAGGCATCATCTAAACTGTGAATTTAAAATGTCTATCTGAGAGCTGAACCCGAATCTTTCATAGGAGTGGTGCACATCGCCAAACCCCATTTATTTTATCAGAGCAAACTTCCCATTTCACCTACGATTTTTACAGGAAAAGTAGGAACTTCTCTCTCCTTGGTGTATGTTCTAAGACCTCTTCAGGGAAGTGGGGGATGCTTTATTATTAGCTAATCTGCTTTGCATATTTAGTCAGGTAAAGTTAAATATTCTGGTCAGATTACTTGACCAGTGCTAATTTATTTTATGTTTTAAATGTTCTTTGTAATATTTAAACCTGAACATATATATATATATTTAATATATCTTTATCAGCTTCAGAGAGAGGAAGGGAGAGGGAGAGATAGAAACATCAGTGATGAGTCATTAATTGACTGCCCTCTGCATACCCCCCACTGAGGATGAATTCCCCAAACCTAGGCTTGTGCCCTGACCCGAAATCGAACCTTGACCTCTTGGGTCATAGGTAGAAGCTCAGCCACTGAGCCAAGGAGGCCAGGCTAAACCTGAACATATTTAATATGGCTGTTATAAATTGAGTTCATTCTGAATAGTATTCCAGTTCCTACTTTCTGTACTTTCAAAGATGAGATGATAATAGCAGAACTTTAAGATGTTTTCTATTCTTACATACAGGGCCGTCTTATGAATACACTATGGTATTTATCCTATGCTAAAAGGTTAGTAATTCATAACAGGGTTAATATTGCCATCTAGGGGCTTTTTTGGAAACTTGTGAGGAATTTTTTTATTTAACACAAAGATAGAGGGGTGTAATCTTTCATTGAAATGATGTGAAAAGCAAAAGCCGGGGAGGCTAAACATCTTGCTGCTATACATGGCCAGTCCTACACAACAGATTTATCCCACATCCTAAAGACTCAGATCTCCCACTGGATATTCATGTAGCAGTAAAAACTGTTTATGATTATCTAAGCTTCAAACCTAACTCTGATTAACTTCTCAGCACAAACTATCTGGACATAGTTCTAGCTAACACTGATTCCAGTAATGCAGCTACTGTCTAAGTAGAGCAGGGATGGGGAACGTCTGGCCCACAGACTATGCAAGATCATTTGTTCTGGCCCTGCCAAGGCAACAGCAGGCAGGACTCAAAATTCAGTAAGTCTAGGAGCTTTTGTAAAGTTGGTATTTTTGTATGGTCTTCAATTGATGTTATAAATATCCAAATTGCCCTTGGCAGAAAAAAGGTTCCCCACTCCTCAAGTAGAGGGAAGATTGTTTTGTTTGGAATTTTACTGAGAGTTGTTCTTCATTGTGAAACTCATGTCAGCAACTCTACTTGTATTAGGTTACTTTTATTATCTGCATTTGTAACTATTGAATTCATGATCATTGTACATATATATACAAATATATTTATTAAGCCCTTTTTTCAAAATGTCAGTTATGTCTTAAATATAACTGAATCATTATAAATTGAAGTAAACATTTATTATGTTTATAGTGTGATCATCCCTCACCAATTTACTAATTAAAATACATATTTAATATAAATTCCTTTCTTTTCTCTTTTATATAACAGTGAGGGCATTATATTCATTTTTAAAAAATTGATAAAAAGGTCATTGTCTTTGAATTCTATTTCTAGATAGTAAAGTATTTACAATAAATACTTATATAGAGAGGACTTGAGCCTGGTAGGGTTTAGAGTCACCATGCTAGATCATTTTGGAATTTACTAAGCAGTCACATTCAGAGGTCATTATTTACTGGAATTTACCTTCTGTCTCTTTTCTGGAAGTTGAGACACATCCACATTTCAAGTGTTTTGAAGTTTCTCTTGTTTTTTATACTTGCTCTAATTTTACTAACTTTTCCTTTCTTTAGGCAATATGGAATGAGTCTGAAACATGAACTCAGAAGGCACAACTAGACATTCCCTCACTATTTTCTTACCTTATCTCTTTCTAGCAAGGATAGATCTCTTTATTCTTGCTCTGAACATAGTTTTAAACATTTCTTTGGTGTCTTTGATACTTTTTATAAGCTTTCCTTGGATTATGAAAGCTTCTGAATTTATCCTGACTAATACTATTCTTAAAGATTTACTCTATTCTTCAGTTGGTTTTATGATCTTCCAACTTCACGCACTTTTATTTAATACTGTTTAAATATTTATTACACAAGTAATGCATGTTTGTTATAAAAAATTAGAAAATACAGAAGCAAAAAATAAAAACAAATCACTGCTAAAATCACCACACTTCACATTTTGGTGTCTGTGCTATGATTTTTCACTGAGCAAAATATGCATATGTAAATATATTCTTCATTAAAACAATTATTGTACTTAATATATTGTAAAATAGCCTTTTAAAAATCTGAACTATGCAGTCTCATTTTTAAGAGCCTACCAGAACTCCTCACTTAGTTACTGGCCATGAGTTATCTTTAATCTGAACTTTTCCAAACTTATTTTTTTGAATGCTAGAGCAGTGAGGTTTTTATATCTTGAAGGTTATGTTTTGGGGCACGCAAATAAAATATTAGGTATTCACTTTATTTAAATAAAATGGAAAAATAAATTTTACTTATATTTAAGTAATATTTATTTACTTAATATAAATAATAAATATAAGTAATATTTATTTACTTATTTTACTGGAACTGGCACTTATGCTTGGGACAAAAGTCAGTTACATATTAGAGGGCACTAAGGCATTCTGAAAAAGGAATAGGAGTTAGTTACACAGTGTAGAGAGGCTGACAGGCACTCACCTCAGTTATTACATAATAAACATTATAGTTTCTGTTTGCTCAGTTAAGTGGACTTATTAAGACAAAAAGACTATTTGAATATTTTAAGTTATCAAAAAGAATATTTAAATCTTTTTTTTTCTTCTTTTTTAAAAAATATATCTTTATTGATTTCAGAGAGAGGAAAGGAGAGGGAGAGAGAGATAGAAACATCAATGATGAGAGAGTCATTGATCGAGCCCACAACTGAGGCATGTGCCCTGACCGGGATTCGAACCCCGATGGCCTGGATCCCCAGGTTGATGCTCAACAGCTGAGCCATGCCCGGCTGGGCAAAAAGAATATTTAAAATATAGATTAGTGTGCATAAGAATTAACCCCACGCTAAGGATGCCTTGAGATAATAGCAAATGATGGCATAAAAACATTATAATTAGCAAGATATCTGAAAATACTGCTTTTTAATTGTTCTAATAAGTGCTCATGTATACTCTAATGTCTCCTAGCTATACGTTTTCCCCAAGCACCTTACCTAAATAGCCCTTTGTCATTCTCCATCTCCATATACTATTTTTGTTATGACCACCTGGCATATTTATGTAGTTCTTATGCCTACCCGACATATTTATTTGTTCATTGTCTCTCTCCCTGGACCCTCGCCCTCAAAATATAAGCACCATAAGACCAAGAACTTTGTTCCTAGTGCTATCCCCAGCAGGTCTGCTTTGTACTAGGTACCAAATAAAAGTTTTTTAAGTGAGGAATCTTTGGGTATATCTTAAAAATGTACATAATGGGATAGTATAGTATCAAAGGTATGTAACTTGTAAATATATATACATATTTATGAGTCATGCTAACTATATATATTTTTACTGATAGGCATTCTGTCAAAACATACTGGGGTCCACTAATCTAGAATATATACCAAGTGTGCCTAGCATTCCCATTCTTGGCTGTAAATTGACCAGTAAATGGCCCAGTAACTGTTTCCTATTTTCCCATCAGTTCTATTTTAATTCTTAATTATTTTCTCAAAATTAAGTTCAGAGTATGTTTTTTCTTGCCCTTAAATTTTGAAGAGATTATTTTTTCTTAGCAATTAAGTCAAACACTTAGCTATATGCTATTATCAAAGATACCACAGTTGCTATATTTTTCTCTACCAATTTTGTGATTATATATTAGGAAACTGTCCTTTTCATCTGTATGACTGCTTTTCCATTTTTTTATTCTGACCCAAAAAGACTACTCGTTTTATTGAGAATGGATTTTTATAGAGAAGCAGTAGATATTTAATAGTTCTAGGTCTGGAGTCAGATCTGGAATCAAGTTCCAGCCTTTACCTTACCTTGTGACCTTGAACCATTTTTATTTAACCTCTCTCAGCCTTATTTTCCTCAGTAGTATACTGCATACCTGATATGGTAGTTGTGAGGGTTAAACAACTATAAATATTCAACCATGTGTCTATTGCATAGTTAGTACTCAATGAATTGTAATTCTTTAATCATTACGTATGCATTCCTAAATTTGCAAACATGTATTTCTGATGTGTATTTGGGATTAATTTGCGTAGGGAAGGAAAAATTTTCCTTCTACCTTTCTAGGTTCTTTGGATATTCTGATAATCAAATTAACAGAAGACAGATTAACCAGAGAAAAACAACTTTAATTGCGTACGTGCATGGCTCTATAAAAATCTGAAACCATAAGCAGTCGGACAGTTGAGGCTTATATGACACTCTGAGCTAAGAAGAATGGGGTAGGGGTCTGGGTCTTCCAACAGGAGGAAGAAAATTTACAGGAAGACAGAGAAAGCAAATGTTTTATAAACAAATGTTGGTTGTGCTGGGCTGAGCCAATGGGACATAGAAGGGACTTTGAAAAAACAGATCCTGTGCAGCTCCAGCCAGTTTATCACACCTAGCCCATAATCTTTGTAGTCATCTTTGGTGATAGTTCTCTTCCTGGACCAAGCCCTCTCTCTAAATTTTTTCTGGTAGTTAAGGAGAAGGTAAAAAACCAAAAAAACACCTTCCTGAGCTTTCTGTTTCTTAAAAACAATCAGTCCCAAATAATCCTCACTCCAGAGACACATTTTGGAGTGACAAATTTTACTCCCCTAAGTTTGCATTACACGGAGTAGATTTTTGTAATCTGAGGGAACTCATTTTTTCATCTTTAAAATGAAGAGACTAATGATACCTATCTCATGGGTGATTATGAGGATTAAAGGAGTAAAATCCAGTTCCTCTAGAAACCCAAACCCTAGAGGAGAGCTTTTGAGTCATGCAGAAGACTTGATTCTAAATCCTGGTTTGGCTGTTTGGTAACCACATCCTTAGATAGTTTTTAAACTCTTTAAAGTTTCAGTTTGTGCATGTGTACAATGGGTACTATAGGAGAACCTACATCTTAAGCAAATGCTTAGGAAGTGGTAGCTATTACCATTACATGTTGAGTGCACTAGTAAAGACTGAATCAACTGTGAATACTGGAAAGATTATTTCTTGGCTATTAAATATGCTTCTTAATTGTGCAACTGCTTTTTTTTTTTTTAATCCTCACCAAAGAATATTTTTTCCATTGCTTTTCAGAGAGAGTGGAAGGGAAAGAGAGAGAAAGAGAAACATGGATGTGAGAGAGACACATCAGTTGGTTGCCTCCTGTATGCACTCCAGCCGAGGTACATGCCCTTGGCTGGAATCAAATCTGGGACCCTTTAGTCTGTGGCCCAGTGCTCTAACCACTGAGCCAGACATGCTAGGGCTGTTTAACTGCTTTATACTCAGCTTAGGATTCACCAACATTCTGGGGGATTTCCCATTAAATATATAACAAATAAATATCTTTCCCTCTGTATACTTAATTAATTTAACTTTCAGTTTCTGAGTACTGGTCCAGTCAGCTGAAATTATTTTCATCTGAATCTTCATCTTTAGAAGACTGATTCTAGGTATTCTCTAAGCTGGGCGTAGCGGTATCTTATTCAGAGTAGCAAGATCAGACTATTTGACAATTTGCAATCTAGTAAAAACAATTATGGCTGCTGAAGAGCAAGCCTGTTGCATTCTAGGGCAGCTTTGGATTATAAAGGCAGCTCTGAATTATAAGGGTAACACATATTAGGATTGGTCAATCTGTTGAGATTTGAAGTGGGAAGTTTATTACGTTTCCTCCTGTCCATCAGGCCTCTGGAGACTGCCTTGAATTGTAAATTGTTCCCTTTTCTGTCTAGGTTCCAGTACATAGAGAGAAGGATGCTTTAGACTCTTCGATCCCTTTCTCCTCTTAAATATGGATACAAACCAATTTTGTTCTAGCAGCCTTACCACTATAGGAATTGTATATCATGATTTAGAAATGACGCTAAGGGTTACTAACTTCCCTGACAAATACTCTTGAGCTGATTTTTGACTAGTAAAGAACTCTCTTCAGCTGATAACGGTTTCTATAGGTCGTTAGGTATTCAAGGTTTTTTATTGCAAATTAACAAAATTAGAATGAGGTTCATGGAGCTAACACTACCTTTTTTCTTCAGTGGAGACACATATAAACTTTATTTTTTCTCATGAGAAAGGGCTTTAGTTTTAAATAGTTCAAATAACTAAGTTTGTTAAAACTATGGGAATTACTTAATAATACAAGTTTATATTTAGTATATTTTCTTTCGTAGGTTTCCTCAGTTATTGGCGTGGCAATTTGGCAAATGTTATTCGGTATTTTCCAACACAAGCTCTAAATTTTGCTTTTAAGGACAAATACAAACAACTTTTTATGTCTGGAGTTAATAAAGAAAAACAGGCAAGTATATTTTAATATTTCTAAAATTTTCTAAGAAATAGTTGGATTTGTGTTACCTATGATGTTGGGAAGGTGTGCTCAAGTGGTGGAAAAAATAATAAAACAGTAACTTAATATATGTTAAGTTATAGAAATTATACATGAAAAACAATTTTTATAAGTTTCTCTAAACCTTTTAACACAATTTTAATAATTAAGGGATCTTTTGTCTCAAGGCACTATTTCTCTGAATAAATATTAATTTTAATGTAATTTATATTTTATAATCACTATTTTACTGTACTAGGGAAATTCAGCATTTTACCTACTTTTATTAAGAAAAAAAAAGGCAGTCAAGAGAGATGTATTCCTACCTCTGAGGTAATTCATTCCCTAAAAAAGCAAATTGTTGCTTCTTTATGACTAAGGACCTATTTAGCTGAGATTGAAGTGCATAGTGTGTACAATCTAAAGACATGATTATCTCATGTGGCCACTTTTGCTAATTTGGGCTACTTTTGTTGGAGGCCATTAAAGTATTTTGGAATTTTAATATGTCAGCATCTAAACTGTACCTCCTAGACTGCCTAATAAGAAGGAAAAGCTACATGGACGTGAAGAGAGGTATTCTGGATAGTATGATACACATTATTACAGACATTTACTTTAGAAAATCAGTTTGTAAATCTGGGCTTTTAACCTTTAGAAAAATAAGAATTTCACACAATCAGATTCTGTAGTTTAATAACCACGTTTTAATTTCATATATTTCAGTTCTGGAGATGGTTTTTGGCAAACCTGGCTTCTGGCGGAGCGGCTGGGGCAACATCCTTATGTGTTGTATACCCCCTAGATTTTGCCCGAACCCGATTAGGTGTTGATATTGGAAAAGGTATGGGATTTTTAGAAATACTGACTGACTCTTCCTTCTTTGTGTTTTGAACAATGTATTATTTATTGTAGAATTATGCTGTAACAACAGTGTTAGTTACAGTCTAAAAATTTTATTCTCAACCAATTGGTAGGGTCATAGGGCCTAAAGATTACTACTTTTTTCTTTTTCCTTAAAAGAGGGAAGAAGGGGAAGGCCAACACTGTAGTAACAAAAGAGGAAAGACAAAAACTGCTTATAACTGCCTTTTTTTCCCTGGAGAGCCACCTCCTAGATCGTTCATACAGTTATTCCTACCTCTACTATGACTCCTCTCTAGGTTAGATGTTCAACTCTTATGCTAGAGATTCCCTTTCCCTTTGTCCTTATTTTATGTACCATATCTAACTATCTTTTTGTTACACACTTGTTTTGGTAGATTATGTTCTTTGGTAGCTTTCTGAGAAGAGTAGAACAGGAGATAAATTGAGATCTTGATTGTCTAATAAATGTCTCCGTTTTACCCTAATTCTTGACCATATAAAAAATTCTGGTTTTAAAGTTAATTTGTTTCACAATTTAAAAAGTATTACTCTTGCCCAGCTAGGCATGGCTTAGTGGTTGAGCATCAACCTAGGATCCAGGTGATCAGGGTTCGATTCCCAGTCAGGGCACATGCCCAGGTTGTGGGCTAGGCAGCCGATCAATAACTCTCTCATTGTTGATGTTTCTCTCTCTCTCTCTCCCTCTCCCTTCCTCTCTCTGAAATCAATAAAGATATATTTTTTAAAAAAAGAAAAGAAAGTGCACTCAAGCGTATATCTTAAAAAAAAAAAAAACGTATTGCTCTAGATTCTAGTTTCTAATATTGCTCTTAAGGTGATCTCTTATTGCTTATCCTTTTGTATGTGCCTTTTTTTCTTTTTTAATCACCTTATATCCCTGATGACCTGACATTTCACAAAATATATCTTTGTGGGAGTCTTTTTTCAGTGATTGTGGAGGTAACTCAGTTGGCCCCATTCAATCTGGATGGAGCCTTGTGTTCAGTTCTGAGGATGGCAGACAAGAGTCACTTGGCTGCTCAGGGTGAAGTTCTTCAAATTTATAAGTGTTTCTGAGGTTGGAGTTCAGTGGCTCTCTTCTCAACAGTATCTCCCTTTGCAAGAAAATTAAGTTTCAGCTTTCTCTGCTCTACTTAGTGAGATTCCACTCCACATTCTTTCCATCATGCTAAAATTTGTGGCTTTTATTCTCTGTCAAATACTCTTCTTTGCCTATATGTCTTTAAACCTGTTTTATTTCTTTATTATCACTTTAATAGAATGTCTTTAGGGAACAGAGATTCATTATAAATATTTCTCCATTGCACACTGTGAACCAGACCCTGCTTTAGATACAAGCTGTGTGTTTATCTCACACACATACACACAAACACCCCATATAAAACATGGAGCTCATAGCTCATATACCTTATACTCTAGTGGGGGACACAAGTAAGAAAACAATGAATGAATGATTAAAATATATTGTCACTTAGCAATCAATGCCATGAAAAAAAAATTAGGAGAAGGAAGTGACATCAATTTTAGATAAGCAATCAGAGAAAATATCTCAGAAAGGGTAGCAGTTTGAGCAAAAATGAAAATAGGTGTTCCACCTTATGTTTAACTGGCAGTCCAGATTTTCTTGTTAATGCTAAGAAAGTGAAAATAATTCATGTATCTTGCTTTAAGTTCAGTTTTGTTTTTTCTCAAAGTCTGGAGAATTTAGTTTATATTGAAAGATTATATTCTACATATAATTTTCAAATATTGTCAAAGAGTTCAAGTCAAGAGACAATAAAAACAACACCAACAAACACTCGAAAAATATGACGCTCCATCTAAAACGTTAATGATCCTTAAGTTACAAGGTTTTTTGTTTGTTTGTTTGTTACTGTTTTTGTTTTTAATCCTCACCTGAAGTTATTTTTTCCATTGCTTTTCAGAGAGAGTGAAAGGGGGGAGAGAGAGAGAGAGAGAGAAACATCGATGTGAGAGAGACACATAGATTGGTTGCCTTCCGCATGGAGCCAGATCAGGGCCAGGGATCAACCAAGGTACGTGCCCTTGGCTGGAATCAAACCCGTCACCCGGGTTAGAGGGTTGATGCTCTAACCACGGAGCAAAACTGGCTAGGGCTAGTTCTCAAGTTTTTTGTTTTGACTTTTTGCTCTTTTTGTTCTTCAACTGAAAGAAGTCATGAAGTTTTTCATTCCTAATGAAAACTAGAAATTTCAATGTTCCTAGTAACTATGTTTCTAGTAACTTCTGGTAATTTCACTGAAACATTTTAAGGCAATCATGTTGCTTAATTAGATTGCTTTTATAAGATATTAATATTTAAATTTTTTTTAAGATACTACTTGAAACCTTAATTATTTTTTAATTAATGGGAGAATTTTGATGTGTGCTTTTTTTGGTCTTAGATTTCTAAGTGGCAATTCCAAATACTTCAAAACTGTAAGATGTTTAACTAAAGTATTTATCTGATATATAATACTGCTAATAAATTTTAAATGTCTTTCTTTTAGGTCCCGAAGAACGACAATTCAAGGGGTTAGGTGACTGTCTTATGAAAATAGCAAAATCAGATGGAATTATTGGTTTATACCAAGGGTTTGGTGTTTCAGTACAGGGCATCATTGTGTACCGAGCCTCTTATTTTGGAGCTTATGACACAGTTAAGGTAATTTGGGGGCTTTAGTATAAAACAAATAGCTTGTTTCTTTTTATTCGAATTAGTACCATGTTCAGCAGATATGTTTACTTTGTTATATAAATCAAAATAAATGATGGAATAAGAGACGTTATAGAGTTGTTTGATCACTACTTTACCATAACCTAATTAAACTATAACTCTACTGTGGATCTGACTTGAGATATAGAGCATAAACCCAAACGTTACGTTTTTGTGCTGTTTGCACTGAAAGACTCACTATACATCATACTATAAATATGAAACATTCTGAATAGGCTTACATCATAATCTAATCTTTGACATATAGAAAGACTTCTGACAGAATTTTCTGATTTTACATTGACTTATCTTTTTTTCATGCAAATAGTACACTTACTATCATTTGGGAGTGTAGGAAAGGCATAATTAATTAGTTAAATGTAATAAATGCTTTTATAGCTCAGGTGTCTATTGAGTATTGTTAGATTCTTTATTGAATTCTCCAGATTGTTTTAGCAATTTGCCTTTTCATTTCAGATTTTAATATTTTCATAAGGTAGGAAAGAGAAAGATTGTAATAATGGGCTACCATTTTAAATAAGATTAAAAGTTGATGGAAGTTTTATAGCATTCTATATTATCTCTACCCTCCATCAAATGAAGTTGAATGCCATTTTTATTGTGGTCTGGGCATAAAACTTTTAGTTTGTAGTGTATTTTTTCTTACGTATGTTTATTTAATAACAAAAGTTTATGTGCACTCTCTTTCTTTTATCTATTACCAGCTGTAGTAGCTATGAAATTTAGAAATGTTTCTTCACTAACTTAGAGCTTTAAAGCTGTTTATCAAATATCAGCCATTGATGATAATAGCATGCATTATTTAGGTTTGAAGAGCCATGGAAAAACTTTTTTGGTCACTGGCTGTTATCTTTCCTAGTTTTCAGTGCTATTAATGACAAATCAATTAAATAGGAAATGTGCTTTTCCCCCTCAAATGTTTTTAAAGTATGACATTCCCCTTTTCTTACTGATCTCCTGCTAATATCTTAATTTTCCCACATGAAATCCAACTGGTCTTAATGGCATTTTAAGTATAATTGAGCCCTCTTTCATATATTCCTAAGAGTTATTCTTTGACTTAAGGATTTAAGATATTTTAGATGGTTACTTTTTACATTATTTTTTTTCCAGGGCTTATTACCCAAACCAAAGGAAACCCCATTCCTTGTCTCCTTTTTCATTGCTCAAGTTGTGACTACATGCTCTGGGATACTCTCTTATCCCTTTGACACAGTTAGAAGACGTATGATGATGCAGGTATTTTATATTATTTGAAAGTTTGAGTTTCCAACTATCTCAGATATTCAGGTATAATTTATTCAAATTTTAGAGAAATTTTAACTGAAAGGCATAGGTCATTTGTTTTACTTATTAAAATAAATACATGCTCTGGCCTGGCCCAGTGGCTCAGTTGGTTGGAGCGATGTACTGTACACCAAAAGTTTTCAGGTTCAACTCTCAGTCAGTTCACATACCTAGGTTGCAGGTTCAATCCCCAGTCGAGGCACATATGAGAGACAACCAATCAATGTTTCTCAAAAATCAGTGTCCGTCCCTCTGCCTCTGTGTGTGTGTGTGTCTGTGTGTCTGTCTGTCTTTCCTTCCCAATCCTCTCTCTCTAAAAATCAATTAAAAAGTATATCCTCAGGTGAGGAGTAAAAATTTTTTTTTTTTGTATTCTTTCTCATTACTAGACAGCCATCATCCAGCAAAGCTTTTTTTTCTCCTGCTGTCAGAACAGAAATGTTTTCTAGTCCTGTAGCATATATTGTTTGAAGTGTGGAGGAGGGTGGCAGGGATTGGATGAATATGTCTATCCTAACTGAATATTAAGTCAAGTAGAATAAGCCCAGTCACAAGCCACTGATATATATAATATCATTTGTTGTCGTCTGTTTTAATAAAAGCAAGTCATTTTAACTTCAAAGATGAAAAGTTGTTTATAGTGATCTATGTTCTAAATATAAATCCCCAAGCCAAAATTTTGATACCTTCAATTTTCAATGCTATTACTTGTTCTCTTCATTCAGCAAATATTTGACTACCTAATCTATGCTAAACCATGATGACACAAGTAAAATAAGGCAGAACCTGCACCCAAATTCATAGCATAGTATTGAAGGCATACACCATCCTTAAAGTTATTCCATTTACATTTGTGTTTCTTCTTGATCTGTATCTAGCTCTAGGTTAATACATTGAAAATGTGGGATTTTTTTAATCTTCACCCAAGGATATGCTTAGAGGCAGAGAGAGAGAGAGAAACCTATCGGCTGCATTCCATACGCTACCCGACTGTGGGTCAAACCCACAACCTAGGTATATGGTCTGAGAATTGAACTAGCAATCTTTCGGTGCGTGGGATGATATACAGCCAACTAAATCACTCCCCCTGGGTTACATTGAAAACTTTTTAAAATGGAAAGTTAATTTGCACAGGATAGTAATAAGTGTACCTGGATTAGTAAATAGTACTGTGTCAGTGTTAAGTTTTCTGATTTTGATAACACTGCTTTGGATATGTAAGAAAATATTCTTAGAAAATGCACACTAAAGTGTTTAAAGATAAGGGTCATGATGCCCGGCCGGGCGTGTCTCAGCGGTTGAACGTCCACGTAGGATCCAGGTGATCGGGGTTTGATTCCCAGTCAGGGCACATGCCCGGGTTGTGGGCTCAATCAGTGACTTTCTCGTCATTGATGTTTCCATCTCTCTCTCTCCCCCTCCTTTCCTCTCTCTGAAATCAATAATGATATATTAAAAAAAAAAAAAGATAACGGTCATGATATCTGCAACTTACTGTCAAAATAATTATATTTTAGTGTATTTAGTGTATTGCTAGGGCGCCATAACAAAGTACAACAGACTGGGTAATTTAAACAATAGAAATTTATTTTCTTACTGTCCTGTAGGATAAATGTTCAAGTCAAGGTGTCCAGCAGGGTTGGACTCTTCTGAGGGCGTGTCTCTGTGGCTTGTAGATGGCTGTTTTCTCTCTCTGTTTTCCCATGATCCTTTGCATTTCTCTTCTTGTAAGGATGGCCATAGTGGATGACAGCTCACCCTAATGTGCTCATTTGACCTTAATTATCTTTGTAAAGACTCTGTCTCCAAATATAGCCACATTCTAAGGTGTACTTCGGATTTAGACTTCAATATATGAATTTTGTGGGGACACAATTCAGCCCATAACAGTACTGTTTAATTTTTATATTTTTATTTTATATATCACAACTTTCTTAAATCCTGTTACAAACACTAATCTATATGTACACTCTTTGAAGATATATTTTTTACACACATGGGTCTATAATCTGCAAAAAATACCAGGCTCTTTCTTCTTCTCTTTTATCAATACTTAGACCTTTTATTTCCTTTACTTGCCTTTATGCACTGGCTGAGACCTCTGATACAGTATTATAGTAAAGTGGCAACCTTGTCTTGTTCTAATCTTACAGGGAGTGCCTTACATAATTTAATGTTAGCTGTGGGTTTCTTGTAGTTTTATCCATTGTCATGCTATGGCTATTCCTTTCTGTTTTGGGTTGTAACAGGTATTAATTATGAATGGCAGTCATGTTTTTTTATATCTATTGAGATGATTACTTCATTTTTCTCTGTTCATGTTAATATATTACATTAATCTATTTCCCAGAGCTGAACCAATCTTGTATGCCTGGAATAAGTCCAGCTTGGTCACAATGTTTTGTATTTTGTATCCCTTACTGAGTTTGATTCGCTAGTTTTTGTTAGGAATTTGGGCATCCATGTTTCAGTGACATTGGCTTGGAATTATTCCTTCTTGTATTGTGCTAATCTAGTTTTGGTATACAGGCTATGTAAGCTTCATAAGATATGTTGGGAATTCTCAGTTTTCTTTTCTCTAGAATAATTTATGTATGATTAGAATTAAATGTTTATTGAATGTTTAGTAGAACTTGCATATAAAGCCATCTGGACATGTGGGGTTTTTTGGTTTTTAATCCTCACCCAAGGATATTTTTTCCTTTTTTTTTTTTTTTTTAGAGTAGAAGGGAGGGAGGGAGGGAGAAGACAGACAGACAGACAGACAGACAGACATTGATGTGAGGGAGACATTGATGTGAGAGAGACACATTGATTGGTTGTGCCCCGTGCGCATCCTGATGGGGGGCAGGGATAAAACCTGAAACCTAGGTATGTGCCGTTGACCAAAAATTGAAGCCGAGACCCTTTGATGCACAGGCCAATGCTCTGCCACTGAACTATACTGGCCAGGCATGTGGTTTTCTTTTTGAGAAGATTTGCAACAACTGATTGAATTTCTTTAATGAATTCATTATTCTAATTTTTTCTATTCTGTTGGTAAATTATGCTTTTTAAGGAATTTATTCATTTCTTCTGGTTTTCAAAATAATTGCCATGAAGCTGTTTGTGATACCATTTTACTCTTAATCTGTGTATCATCTGCAGTTTCCAATCATTTTGCATTTCTAATCATTTTGGTGCCAGAATGTTAACAGAAATTTGTCAGTAAATTATTTCAAATAACTAAATTTTGGCTTTTCATGCAGAATTTCTGTTGTGTTTTTTTCTGTTTCCTTTATTTTTGCTGGTTATTTTTTTATTTCTACTTTCTTTAGGTTTATTCTTTGTCTAAAAATGTTTATGTTGGTCATTAATTTTCAGCTTTTCATTAATTTCCTTATAAGTTACCACTCAGTAAATTTGCATCTTACAAGTTTAGTTAAGGAGTTTTGTGGTTATTATTAGGTTTTAAATATATTTTTAAGATGTGTTTTTTTAAATATCCAAACATGATATTTTTCTAGTTATCTTTTTTACTGTTTATTTAGCACTTCATTGCAGTATAAATCATGGTATGTGATACCATCTTTTGAAATTTGTTAAGCCCAATATCTGGTCAGTTTTCAAGTGTGTCTGCAAAGTGTAAGTATTCTCCAGCCACTAGATAGATGTACATTCAATGTATACCCATTAACCCAACATATTTACTCAACACGGTATTAATATCATGTCTTTAGCGCTGAATAAAATCTCTCTTAACATAAAAGCTATTACGATAATGGCAAACTATTTGTCTTTCTTTATATAGAGTGGTGAGGCTGAACGGCAGTATAAAGGAACTTTAGACTGCTTTGCGAAGATATACCAACAAGAGGGAGTCCGTGCATTCTTTCGTGGTGCCTTCTCCAATGTCCTTCGTGGTACAGGGGGTGCTTTAGTGTTGGTATTGTATGATAAAATTAGAGATTTCCTTTATATTGGTAGTGGAAGTAGTTCATCAGGAGATTAAATTGAGAAATGCATATATTTAGCTCGTTACACATACAAATTACATAGCTGCCGTCTGTATACATTTTGATAGTTTGTTATTACTGTCAGTATTTTTAAAGTGGTAATTCTGCAATAAAGCATAAGCTTTTTCAAGCATTTAAATACTAAAAGTCAGATAAACGTGGGTTTCCTTCCCACTTGGACTCAAACTCACTTTAATGAGACATTTTACTTATAATTAGTATATGTTATTTCTGTTAGTTTAAAATCTCTTACTTTTGTGATGAAAAATTAAAATGTATAATGTTAAAATATAAGAAATGAAAGTTCTTTAAAAATGCTATTCTTTTCATGTAATTGTCTTCCCATCTTTTAAAATCATATGATATGACACATATTTCTTAAAAGTTTATCAGAAGATGCCATCATTATATCTCTGGGCAAAGTAAGCTTTCACCAACAGCATCTCTACTAAGACATCATACTATACTTTACATCATACTATACTCAGTTTATTACTAAGTATAGTATTCATGGTATCGTATAGCTTTTATTAAACACAGATCCTAGATCTCATAAAAAAACTGATAATGACGTTAATGACACCATAAACCTGTAGTCGGAAAATAAAAGATATAAAATGGCATATCTGCTAACTTTTATCTTTAAAATAAAATCTTGCTAATGTGAATATATCTTGGAATGAAAAAAGTCCCTCGAAAATTAGTTTGTGTATTTTGTATTGATAAATAAAGGAAGTTTAAAAGTTATATCTAAGGTGTTTTTTTTCTTGATTCTAACTTTATTAATAAGCAGAGAGGAACAAATTTTTGTCAGAATTGGGAACTGACTTAAAGACAGAAAACAGGGTTTCCGAGGTTTTAACAGATGTCTGTCTTGTTTTTTCAGATATATTGTAGAAGATAGTACATTTTAAATCCCCAAGATTTTAAAGTTTTTGTGAGTAAAGAAATGTTAAACTAGTGGGGATAAACTGTAGAAAGATTTTGTGAGGTTGTGAGTGGGTAAACTTCCTGGTACACAGGGGCAAAGTATGTTTCAAAGAAAATAATGCAAACTGTACTTCTTAATATACAGGGTGGGACATATAAGTATGTTTACAGTTGTTCATATGGAAAATAATGCAATGATAAATAATATGAGAAACTCCTATACTCACAACTGTAAACCTACTTTTGCCACCCCCACCCTCTGTTGGTGTTATCACTTGAAAAAACTTACTCTTTTGAAAACTTAACATGATTTTTTGCAGTGGTCAACATAACAGAGATTTATTATTTTTAAATCCTCACCCAAGGACATGTTTTCATTGATTTTAGAGAGAGAGGAAGAGAGAGAGGTAGAGAAACATCGATGTGAAAGAAGCATTGATCATTTGCCTCCCATCCGTGCCCCAACCAGGAATTTAAGTGCATAAAACAAACATAGGATTATAAAGGAAACTATTTGAAATATGGTTATTAAAATATTAAGAAATACAAATTTGTGATAGTAGTACATAAAATACATATTACTATGAGATAGTAATATGTGCTTATTTTTAAGATTTACAAGATCCAGTGTTCTAATACTATAATTTCATGGTATTAATGAGCATAAATGTGGTTTGATATAATATATCCAACAATTAATGATGTAGTATGAAAATATTTTATTTCTATTGGGAAAAATCACATATTGTTAATACTACTGTGATTTGTGACTACATTTGTTATTGAAAGAAATGTTAAATTTTTGTTAAAGGCTAGTGCAAAACAGTCCCCCCTTAAATCTATCTTTGTATTCCATGGGGTTCTGGGGACCCCAGGGAAAGAACCCTATCCTTGAGCATTGTAATCATCTGCATTGTCAAAGCTGCGTCTATGGCTAATCTGTATTCCCACTTGCAAGAAAAGGGAAAGAAATTAGGGCAGATGAAAGGGATTTTAACCAGGTGAGATGGAAGTTACACATGTCACATATATACATTGGTGAAACTTTAGTAACATGGCCATACTGGAAGGTTGGAAATATAGTGTGTAATTGAACAGCCAAGTGTACAAGACAAAAATAATATATTTTGAAAGACAACTAAGAGTCTGCCATAGTCTCCTAAGTGACCCTTATGTATCCAATCTCACCTTGCTCTAATTCATTCTGTTGTAACACTGCTACCAAAATATATATATATATTTAATATATCTTTATTGATTTCAGAGAGGAAGGGAGAAGGAGAGAGAGAGATAGAAACATCAATGATGAGAGAGTTGTCATTGATTGGCTGCCTCCTGCATGTCCTGGACTGGAAATCATGCCCGAAACCTGGGCATGTGCCTTGACTGGAATCGAATGGCGATCTCCTGGATCCTAGGCTGATGCTCAATCGCTGAGCCATGCCTGGCTGGGCCCAAAATATTTTTTAAATTCCATTCTTATTGTGTCAGTTTCCATCTATTTCAGTGTCTCTATATAATAGCAGTACATCCTGACTTGTAGGTGATCTGGTTTGAGGGATATTGAGGGGAAAGCTTTGTAAGTAATCTGTGAGTTAATATGCCCACTAAAATTGCCCTGGCTGGTGTGGCTCAGTTGGTTGGAGTGTTGTACCATACACCAGAAGGTGATGCATTCGATTCCCAGTCAGGGCATATACCCAGGTTGTGGGTTCAGTCACAGTCTAAGCACATGAGAGAGGCATCCCTGATCGATGTTTCTCATGTCAAAGTTTCTCTCTCTCCCTTCCTCTCTCTCGTGAGTCAATAAAAGCATGTCCTTGGGTGAGGATTTGAAAACATTATATATATGTATATATGTATGCCCACTAAAACAGAAAATTGGATTTTAAAATGAGATTTTATATATGTAGCATTTTTATTCATATACGTATAAGCTTTGGGATTAACAAAATACAGGTAAATGTTGAAGTGTTCTTGAACCTATAGTAGTATGTGGACATTATTATTTTAATAAATGGGAAGCATAATTTTTTGTACTTGAAAAAAAGGGTTCCTTATTCTTGAAAAGGTAAACTTCTTGCCTACAGGATAACGACTTCTTATCATGGCATACAGTATCCTTCATGATCTAGCTCGACTTCAGCTGTACATCCTCTCTGTCCTGGGCACCCAAGCCATACCAGTAACTTCGGATTCCTCAAATACGGTATGCTCTTTGATGCTTCTGTGCTATTGCACCTGCTTTTTTATGTCATTTATTTTCTTTGTAGTATTAAGTAATGTGCCTAAGGTCCTACTGCAAGTAAGTTAGATGAGCCTGGGACTACAGACCAAGTCTGTGACCCCAGAGCCTGTCATGCTTGTAGCCACTAGGTACATTCATTCCCTCCCAGTAATTGTAAAGAATGTGATAATCTCTTACTCCTGACCGCAACTGTTTATTTTTACTCTGGTATTTTAACTTTTTTTTTTTTTTTAATAGAAGGATCATTCTCACACCCTCAAGTTTTGCAGACAGAAAGCATGGGTAGATAAATGGCCCCAGGAGAGTTTCAGGATATTCTGGAATAAACCTAGGTGGCGGGCCCAAGAGGATGATGGCTACAGAGGCAACTGAAGAGGGGGCGTCGAAGCCACGCGCCTCTGGGTGGGGCTGAGGGCGGGGTTCTGGGGGGGCAGGTAGCCAATCCCGATTGTGCTCAGCGCTGGCGGAAGCCCCTCCGCCTACCCTGCGGAGTCCCTGACGACGGCGTCGAACTGGAGCCCCTGCTGCTCCGCGCACTTGGGCGGCGGCGGAGAGGTGCGACTCCTTAATGGAGAAGGGCCGGGGTCAAAGCAATACTGTATTTTCCAGTCCAGAAAATGGACCTCGCGATCTCCGTAGCAACAGCACTAGGAGCTATAGCCACACTTGCTGCTGCTGTTATAGCTTTGTTAGTTGTAAAAAGCATAAATTCTTTTAAGGAGCGGGCAAATAGCAATAAGAGTACTGAAAATTTTGATGAAACAGACTATTTCAAGATGGCAACAAGTAGAAAACGGGATAAAGAATCGGTTGAGAAGATACAGGAATCCAAAGAACTGGGTGAGGAGGAACAGGAAACCCATGAAGAACTGAACCAGAAGGAATTGGACAGCCAAACTTCGTAAGTGTACACTATGACTTGGTTCATTGCAGACGGACAGACATCAGATGCTGACCACGTGCCGTGAGTGGGGCTTGGCCGGGTCACTCTAGGCTCCTGTCCTGCGAACTACATGGCCGATGACGGAGAGATGCCCGGGCTTGCCAGGTGTCATAGCGACACACATATACAGACGGTCACTTTCCTGTAAAACCGGTTTTCAGAGGCCAGGGTTAGGGGACCGCATCTTTAGAGATGTGAGAAGGAAGTTAGTGACGGGAAAACTGCCAGTGTGCGGGTTTCTTGACAGTTTGGTTTTGGATACTTCAAGCCCGGGTATGGAGAACAAAACCAACCAAAATCTGTTTAGTAGGCTTCCACTCAAGGCACTGAAGTGAAAAGGTCTCCTGTCCCCCATCGGTGGCGCCCCCTGGCGAGGCGGCACAATGGGCGCCACCTCACAGGGCCTTGCGCGGCGGTGGCCGGGGTGGCGAGCGCGGGGGCGCGGTCACATCCCTTATGCCTGCGGGCCGCACGTGGGCCCCTCCGGGCAGCGAGGCCGGCGGGTGGGTGCTGGGCTGCGGTTGGCCCCTGGGAAGCCGCGCGGGCCTGAGCTCCCGGCTTGGGGCAGGCCTCGGGGGCACCGCGTTGCCCTGCCAGGCGTCGCCCTAGTTGCTAACAACAAACCACCCGGGTCGCCTCCGAAGCGCCGGTCGAACGCCGGGGCAGGGGCTGCCCTCACCGGGCTAGTCGGTGTGCTCCCGGCCGCCGCGCGGGGGCGAGCGAGCCAGCGCCGTTTCCCTCCTCCCTCTTCCAGCCTCCTCCCTGATCCTCCTGCCCCGCCTCCCAGCTCTCCCATCCCGGGTCTGGCTCAGCCGCCTCCATTTTCCAGATCTTTCTCGAACCGTAGCTCCTCGGGAAGCCGTTGCCCGAGCGCTGACGGAAGCGGCCGAAGCGGAGGCTGGCTCAGCCTCGGGCGCAGAGCCGCGGCCCGCGCGCCTCCCCGGCTGCGGAGCGCGCAGACTCAGAGCTCAGTAACCGCCGGTTGGAGGCGGCCGAACCGCAGTGTAGTGACCCAGGCGGCGGCGGCGGCGGCGGCGCGGCGGCCTCTACCTCCGCGGTTGTGCGGCGCGCTGCCCTAGATTTAAAGCGTAGCGACTTCGGGTCACCTCTCCTTTGCTTCTCGTAGGAGTCGCACTCCCAGCAGCAGCAGCTCAGAAGAGGGCCCAGTCCCCGCACAGGAGGCTTCGGCGCCAGCGCCCCGACCATTGGGCGGCGGGATGTCTGTGGTTGGCATTGACCTCGGCTTTCTCAACTGCTACATCGCTGTAGCGAGGAGCGGCGGCATCGAGACCATCGCCAATGAATACAGCGACAGGTGTACCCCGTAAGTGCCGTGCCCTGGTCTAGCCACGGCCCTAACGTTAGGTCCCGCCCGATGGCTCCTCGGGATGCGCGCCAGACCCTGGGATGACAGGTGCAGCCCCGCAGCTGCTATCTCGGGGGCCCGCTGCTCGGCGGGCCCAGGTGGCCGCGGGACTGCCCTCTCCGCAGAGCTGGTTTTCCGGAAAACACCAGGGACTTAACTCCTACAGTTTGCGCATCTCTCCTTTCTGTACCCGCTCCCCCCGCCTCGTTCCCCGGCGGCCCTGCTTTATTTTCCGGCAAGGGGCTGGGGTGGGACCTCCTCGACGCCCCGAACATTGGAGAAAGATCTCGAGTTTCTTCTAGTGGGGCTTTCGGGAAATTCTCGGCTGCGCCCCCCCCTCGCCCCCCCAGCGGAGTAAAGAATTCTGCATTCATTCTGCGCTCCGCCTCTGCCCGTCCCTCTCTGCGTGACGGCTTTCTCGCAGAAAAGTAAGAAATGAAAGCTTAGACCGCACAAATCAGAAGAGTTATAGGGTAGCAGTTTTGTTTTTGAGGTGTGCAGGGTTTTGCCCCAGCGTCCTTGAGAATTCCAGGTAAATGGCCAGGTTTCCAGGGGCGTGCTAATGGTGCATTGATAGGAGAGGATCGGGGCCGGGAGTCGTCGGCCTCGGGTGTAGGTGATGTGCGTCCTTGAATGGGAAGTGGTGGAGCTGGAATCTATCCAAAGCGTATTTCTACAGAATGAATTGTTGGAGAGTCGGAGGCAGCTGTCCTGTGGAAACATGATTGAGGAGTGAGTCTGTTGCGAACACTTGATGAAAGACTTCAGAGGAGTGGCAGTATGTCATGGAAACGTGTTCGTACATGTTCCATTGTCTCTCTGGGAAGTTTGTTGGCAAAGAATATAATTAAGGCAGGGATATGAAAAATTGGCTGCTTTTTGTAGGCTCCTGTTACCGGTAATTTTATGAGGAAACCAAGTTTCCATGTCTTACGTTCTATGGAAAAGTAACTAAACATGTTAATTTGACCCTTCAGAATGGTCCTAAATATAAGACTAATCTTAACCAAGATCAGTGTTAATTTAAGCTAAGTCTTTAAATGTTTAAATTACTACAATTTTGTGAATAATTTTTAAATATGTCAAGAGTAGCTTACTTGAAGCAGCCTGCTTTGGTTTCTCTGAAGAATATTCTAGAAGGTTTTATATCACCTTTTCCAGATACGCATTATATTTCTATTGAAATTTTGGATCTTTATATACTTGAATATGAGCATATGTCAGTTAATCTTCATAGTACTGTTAGAGCTCCTTTCTTTATGTTAAAAAAAATGTTTCCATATTCCAGTTGCTGACATCAAGGTAACATGACACAGGTATTTCTAAGATGCAAATATATTATAAAAGGATTCTGTGGAAAAGAGGAAAGAAATGCTGCATTTAGATGGCTTAAGCATCCATACATTTTCACATTTGTTTCATTCTTTAACATACTTGATGTGTAACATGGGGAAGGATACTATGTATAAACCAAGGACAGGTTAATGAAACAAATAATTGTTTAATTTTGGCCTACAATTAAGGGACCAAGGCCAGGTAACTTAACCTATTAATTCTTCAGATTTCACCTTTGTAAAGTTGGAGTGCTTGTACTAGCCTCTCTTCTCATGTCATGCATAAACTGAAGAGAAAGGAAGAAATGAACATGCATAAATTGAAAAAGAAAAAAACTTAATTTTTTCTGAACATTTTCTTACTGAAAATAATTATTACACAAGTAGTACATGCTCATTGTAGAAATACAGGCACATTAAACAGTGAAATTAAAAATTATAATTTTTCCACTCAGAAATAAAACTTGGATGGTTTTTCCTGTGTGTAGTTCAAGAACAGATTATACTTTATATTCTGTTTGGTATCCTCTTTCTGTCTAAAGCAGGGGTGGGGAACCTTTTTTCTGCCAAGGACCATTTGGATATTTATAACATCATTCTGGGACCATACAAAATTATCAACTTAAAAATTAGCCTGTTATATATGGTCAAACATGTAATTAACTCACCCCTAATGTCATAGCTGGAACTGCTTCTCTTTGGTGAGGCCTTGGCAGGGCAAGACCAAATAATTTTGCCAGCCTTATACAGCCAGAGGGCTAGATGTTACCCACCCAATCTAAAACATATTTTTACACTAATTTTAGTGGTTATTTTCTTAATTTAATCCAACCCTTATTGGACATTCAGGTTGTTTATATTTTCTTTCTATAAACAATGTGGCAATAACTATCTTTGTAACTAAATGTTTGACCTTTAATTCCTTCAAATAAATTTCTAGAAGTAGAATTAATGCATGCACATTTGAAAAGCCTTAGATATGTTTGTATTGTTCAATTAAATGTAGATGTGGGGATTGGAATTTCCATTCCAGGCTTAATTATTGCAAAGTAATTAGTTTTACACATGGGAAAAGAAACTGCAGCTAAGGATCTTCTTTCAATTTCAGATTAAACCATGTAGTCAACTAAAACATGCTGCCTATGTTGATAATAGTGCTTGCACTGTCATACATATTCACTAATTCTATTAGTTTGGTATTAGTAGCTACCTTTTTCCATAAGAAACCTAAAGCAAAGTTAAGTATCTTGGCCAAGAATTAGTAAACAATAAAACAGATTCAGCTTCAGGCCACTTTGATTCCAGAACCCCAGTGTCCTTCCATTATCTATTTACATAAGGATGGTATATACAGACTAGGTTAATGGGGATGTAACCATCAAAGGGATAAATTACCTGTACAGAGAAGCGTCTTTGCTCTAATATCAACAAACTCATCTATTTTTGGCTAGTTTCTAAGAAATATTATCTTGTTTTGAAATGTTTTAATATGCTTTTAAGTTACTTTAATAACATGTAAAAATTTATTTTTTAAAAAAATTCATAAGAAGCATACATATTGACATAAAATCTATTAGTGTAAATATAAAGGAAAGCAGTGTGGAAGACTACAAACTATTAAAAGTAGATTTTCTTGGAGGTAGAATTAGGAGGAGTGTGCTTTTAATACACAGTCTGTAATCTTTTGAATTCTTATGAATGGACATATTTACAAAAAGGAAAATTGATTTTTTGAATGAAACTATTATTTCAAGATATTTTTGTTAGGTGTATTGTTTTATCTTCAAAATTCTGTGTGATCAGACAATATACAGTTTCCTGATTTTCTGTCTCCATTATTTTCCCCTATTTTTTTTACCAGTGCATGCATAATCTGACAATATGGGAAAGTATTATTTATATACTACATCTCAGATATTTGGGATGCCCTCTTCAGTGCACAAAAGTAGAAATCACTTTTATCGGGGTATTATAATTTTTTATACATCAAAAATGCCAAACTCTAGCCCTGGCTGGTGTGCACCAAAAAGGTTGAAGGTTCAGTTCCCAGGCAGGGCACATACCCATGTTGAGGGTTCAATGCCCAGCTGGGATGCCTACAGAGACAACCAATTGATGTTTTTTTCTCTCTGCCTCTCCCTTACTCACTCTCTAACATCAATAAAAAACATGTCCTCAGGTGAGGATTAAAAAAAAAAAAAAAAAAGTAAAAAAAAGCCAAACTAAACAGGTTAACAGTGGCTATAGTTGGCCAGGAGGACTTTTTATGGTGATAGCATTTTGAGGGGAAGAGGAGGCTTTTCAGCTTTTTTATTAAATATTCTTTGTACTATATGAATTGCTTTTGTTTGTATGTTTTACTATGAGCTTATGTCCACTTTGATTTAAAATGTAAAGAAATGACACAAAGTAAATCTCCCACTTTGTCCCTTTCCACCCACCTCCTAGTCTTGAATGTGTATGTTCCTAGTTTTATGTAAGTATGTGAGGATATGTACATAACTGCGATTTTTTCTACTTGTTTCTTAACAAAATAGAATTACATTATACATATTTTGCAATTGCTTTTTTCAAAATATATTGCAGACATCTCAAACTTGTACATATGGCTCTAATTTATCCTTTTAATGGCTGTATAGTATTCCATTGATAGGTACACTAATGTTCATGGAAAATTCAAAATGTTATTTTGCTGTTGACAAACAAAAATTTACTGAACACTTTCACTTTTTTTTTTTCTTTAAGTCATGCCTGAGGATATTTTTTCCGTTGCTTTTCAGAGACAGTGGAAGGGAGAGAGAGTGAGAGAAACATTGCTGTGAGAGAGACTAATCAATTGGTTGCCTTCCGCACACATCCTTTCCGTGGCAGGGGACCAAGTCTGCAACTGAGGTACGTGCCCTTGGCTGGAATCAAACCTGGGGCCCTTCAGTCCACAGGCTAACGCTCTAACCATAGAGCCAAACTGACTAGGGCAACACCTTTCACTTAAAAAAAAAATCAATTGTGCTGAGATGGGTGGAAGGGCAGATGTCTGTCACACTTTATCATGCCAAAGCTAGGACTATAAAATCTTTTATTATTATTATTTTTTTTGATCCTCACCCAAGGATATGTTTTTATTGGTTTTAGAGATTGGGGCAGTGGGGGACGGGGAGAGAGAAAGAGAGAGAGAGAGAGAGAGAGAAACATTGGTGTGAGAGAAAAACATTGATCAGTTTCCTCCTGTACGTGCTTTGACTGGGGATTGAACCCGCAACCTTTAGGTGTGTAGGATGACACACCAAGCAACTGAGCCACCATTCATCTTTTAGTATATTATCTACAACAAAACAAAATAAATCTCCAGTCATTGCCTTGAATTTGTGAGTGAGAAATTCTAAAAGGTTTCTAGAAGGCAAGGAATGATAAATAGAAATTACATAATATGAGTGTAAGATATTTAAAATGCCATTGGTAGTCTTTTTTGGTATGTGGTCACTACAGTACACATTAATGAGCATAACTGTGTCCTGATAAAACTTTATTTACAAAAATAGGTGGCAAGTGGTAATTTGCAAACCCCTGGTCTAGGATTTTCAATTTATTGTGCACTGTTATTTGTCTTTGAACTGGTGGATTTTAAGTAAGATATCTCTAATCTAATAATCTAATAGTTAAATAATATATCTAATTTAATGTATCTAGTCAGCTTTTAAAACACTGTGTCTGCTTATGTAAATGTTTTGATTTGTGTTAATGGTTTCAAGTTAGGAACTAATTTATGAATTATGCTTAAAGCATTTGGAAGTTCTTAAAGAAGTTTTTATTATTTTTATATGTTAAAATGTTTTATACATTGTCCACACTCAAAGATTGGAAAGTTTTTGTTATTACTAAACATAAGGCCTGAAAGAAGCCTTCTTTTTCTAAGAAAGCAAATGGTAACAATAAATCCTTTGAGAACATTTCTTCCCCACCTCCTACTAGGACAACTTTTTTCCCAGATAGTTAAGTTCGGGGAAATAACAACAAGATGTTTTTTTTTACTGCAGAACTTCTCAGATCCCTTAATTTACTTATAGCCACTCCAAAAATGTTTTTCCAAACTTATTTGAGTGTGTAAGGAATTATATTCCACAGAACAATACTTTGAAAATGATGCTGTAGGTCAGTGGTTCTCAACTGGAAGAGATTTGCCCCCCCCCCCTCAACTAGGGCACATCTGACAATATCTGAAGATATTTTTGGTTGTCACACTGGAGGTGGAGAGGAATAAATGCTACTGGCATCCAGCAGGTATTGGCCAGAGATGCTTTTAAATTCTTATAGTGCACAGGATAGCCCCACTCTGCCAACAAAGAATTGTTTTGCCCAAAATATCAATAGTGCCAAGGCTGAGAAACCCTGCTTTTTGGACATGCTGGCAACCATAGTTGAAACTGGCTGGAGACTGACAAAGAAGCAAACAAATTTAGAGTGCTAACTTCTTAAGGGAGAAGTCTCTTAGTCTGCTGACAGTATGTGTTTTCTCTAACCTAATCATGCTTGGCCATATAAAAATAGGCTGTATAAGAGAGACAGAAAGTTAATCTTAAATTTTAAGGGAAAATATATAACTTTTTTAAAGTAACATACTGTCATTTGATTTTTATGCCCCTCCTCTACTAAGTGACATAGGACATGTAGAAGTTCTGCTTGCTTGTTTAGAGATCTGTGGCATTCTCTAGAATCTGATGACCAATAAATACGGTGGCAACATTAGGTTGAATATTACAGATTTAAGCTGCATTGTAAACACTCCTTTTTTTTTAAGGCATAAAATGGAATTTCTATGTAGTAGTTGAAATAATCCATAAAAGCATAATATAAATGGATTATATGTTATACATTTGGATAAACAATGGAATATCCTTTCCTATAAAACTTTTTCTACTCTAAGGAGAATATCTGATAATTGTAACTGTTTAGCTTTTTCTGTGAAGTGATGTATGTGTGAAGCATATTTCAAAGAATCTAGCACTTAATAAATGATAGTTAAATCAATCTTATTTGGCTCTCATGTTCCAACAGAAGTTAAACTCTTAAGAAATCAACCTAAGAATAAGATTTTCTGTGCTCTCAAGCAATGATAGTCAAGTATTGAAAAATTAAAAGTACTCAGGAGATTATTTTGCTAAGGAGGTAAGCCAGCCAGTGAAAGACAAATACCATATAATCTCACTTATATGTGGAATCTAATGTACAAAATAAGCTGATGAACAAAATTAGAAACAGGCATGGATACATGGAACAGACTGACATCTGTCAGAGGGGAGGGGAGGAAGGGGGCTGGGTGAAAGAAGGTGAAGGGATTAGCCAAAGAACATATATGCAATAACCCATAGACACCACAGTGTGGTGATGGCCATAGGGAGGGTAGGGTAAGGTCAGGGGTGGGGGTGGGGAATGGGGACATCTCTAGTAGTTTAAACAATAAAAATAAAGTTAAAAAAAATAAAAAAGAACAGTATTCAGGAGTGTGTCCAAATAATGGAGTAGACAGAAAGGTTATAAAGTAGATTAAGAGATGGCAAATTCGTATTTCTCTGATGAGTTTTAGGAAGGAGGGTCAGTCATCCATGTGGATTGCCATATTGGGTCTGCAGATACGTACTCTGGCACAGGCTATGTCGAATCCCACAGTTACTCGAAAGAGATGTGAAGATGTCACCTGAACCACTGATTTCTGCTCTGTCTTTATTTACCTGTTTGCATCGGCTCACAATTACAGAACAGTAACTTCCATTCCCTTCTACATCTGTCCATTTCTTTCAACATTTTAGTTCTAATTATATATCTTGGATGTCTCAGAGGTTCCTCAGTCTTACCATGTCCAAAACAGAACTTGGGATGGTCCCTTCCCAAACCTGTCCCTCTTACAGTGTTTTCTATCTGATTGAATGGCACCACTATTTGTCTACCTTCTTATGCAACCTGAAACCTAGACAGTCTTCTTTTTTTTTTTTAATCCTCACCTGAGGATATCTTTTTTGCATTCATTTTTCAGAGAGAGTGGAAGGGAAGAAGAAAGGGAGGGAGGGAGGAGGGGAGAGAGAGAGAGAGAGAAACATCCATGTGAGAGGAACACTTCGATTACTTGCCTACTGCACGCACCCCTGACCGGGGTGGGGAATGAACCTGCAACCCAGGTATGTGCCCTTGACCAGGAATGGAACCTGCAACCCTTGGGCTCGAGGTTGATGCTCTAACCGGTGAGCCACACCAGCCAGGGCCCTAGACATTATTCTTGATTGCCGCCTCTATTATCTATTCCAGCACTGTTCAATAAAAATATGTGAGCACATACATAATTTTATTTTTTTAAATAATTTTAAATGTTCTAGTGGCTACATTAAGGAGATAAACTGGTAAAATTAATTTTAATATATTTGATTTAACTCAATATATCTAAAATCTTATTTCAACATGAAATTGGTATTTTTAAGTTAGTGAGATATTTCACAATCCTATTTGAATATTAAATCTTCAAAGTCCAGAATACATTTAACATTTATAAAACGTACATCTCAATTCAGACTAGCCCCATTTCACGTGCTTAATAGCCACATGTGTCTGGTAGCTACCATTTTAGACAGTGAAGATCTAGTCAGTCACCAAGTTTTACCTTTAAATATCTCTAAATTCCTTCTCCTCCTGTCTCAGCTGCCACCATCCTATTATAGATTACTGGTAACTGCTAGCCCTCCTCCCATCAGTTCACACTGTAGTCAAAAAGATCTTCACCAAACTCTCCCCTACTTCCTTCTCATCATTGACTCTTCCTTCAAATCTTGTTACTTCCTCAGATAAGCCTTTCCTGATCTTCCTCCTCTTGATTAATTCCTGCTGTTATCTGTTCTCATACTACTATTTGCACCCTCTTTTGTAGCACCTAGTTTATTTCATTTGTGCGAGTCTGTAGCATTATAAGTTCCAGGAGAACCAAAACCATCTCTTTTCCATCACTGTTATATCTCTAGTAACAGAGTGCCAGACGTACAGTAGGTACTCAGTAAACTTCTGTTGAATTG
This sequence comes from Miniopterus natalensis, assembly GCF_054644295.1. NCBI lineage: Eukaryota > Metazoa > Chordata > Mammalia > Chiroptera > Miniopteridae > Miniopterus > Miniopterus natalensis. The sequence continues at coordinate 30,273,013 of NC_142084.1, forward strand.
TCTAAATAAGTTGAACTTCTTGACTTCCCTGAAAATCCATTGTTCCCCAATATAACAGTGTCTTGTTCAACCCTTGATAAGCACTGTTCTAGGACCTTTCCTCTTCAGTTTTATATTATATATAAACATGGAGTGTTCTCTCCATTATTCAGAAGCCTTTAATGAATTCCCATTAGCTAGTGAAATAAATTTCAGATTCATAATCTGTCATTTGATACCCTTATAATCTGGCCCTGATACTATTAAAATGTCCTGTGAAACTAACCAACTTACTTTTCCTAGTCTCCAAATAAGTATTACCCTTAGGAGCCGTCTTTCCATTCATTCAGTAACTACCTTTACTACGTACCAGATAATGGTCTAGGCCAGTTCTGTACAGTAGAGCTTTGTATTCTAATGTATTTCCTGTTCTATGTATATTCTGTTCTGTGTGTACTCACTGGCCACATGTGGCTGTTAAACACTGGAAAGTTGGCTATTGAGCGCTTCAAATGTAACTAATGTTGAAGAACTGAAATTTTTATTTTTTTATGTTTTTATTTTTAAAAAGAAAAGGAGATGGGGGAGAGAGAGAAACATGGATCAGCTGCCTCCTGCATGCCCCTTACTGGGGTTCAAGCCACAACCCGAGCATGTGCCCTGACCAGGAATCAAACTGGAGACTTCTTGGTGTTTGGGATGATGCTTCACCAACTGAGCCACACTAGCCAGGGCTGAAATTTTCCTTTTTAGAATTTAAATTCTACTAACCACATGTGGCTAGTGGCTACCATATTGGTCAATGCAGATCAAGGCAGTGGGCAAACATTATCTACCCTCATGGAGTTCATACCCCAGCATGGTGATACAGTCAGTAAATAAATTATATCAGATGGTGATACATATGGAGAAAAATAAAATTGCATAAACAGTAGGAGATGTATGTGTTGGGGAAGGGTAGGGATGTTATATAAGACAGTAAAGGAGTCTCTGATAAGCTGACATTTGAGCAGAAACATAAGAAGTGAGAGCAGAAGCCATATGGATATATTTAGAAGTGTTCCAGAAAGAGAGAACAGCAGGTACAAAGGCCCTGAGGCAGAAGTGTGCTTTCTCTATTCTAGAAATAGCAAGAGGACCAGTGTTCCTAGGTTGAAGTTGTAGGATAAAACAGCCAAGGACCAGATCCTGAAGGGCTTTATTTTCCTGTTGGGAAACTTAAGCTTTTACTTTGTGAGACAGACACCATTGGAGGGTTTTAAGCAGAGGAGTTTCATGGCCTTAGTCTTTAAGAGGATTACTCTGGGTATCATATTGAGAACAGACATATACCTACATACTAGAAATATCCTTATCAGCAAAACACATATTAAAATGCTTTCTCTTCTTTCAAGTCTTCATTCAGAAATCACCTCTACTACTTTCTTTTCCTAAACCTTATTATCTAGAAGTGATTAGTTTCTCTTTTGCTACTATCATTTGTAATCTTACTCTGATTTTTTCAGCAGACCATAAATTATCCAGAGAGAGTGATTGTAGCTAGTACACACACAGTGCCTGCAACTATTTGTTGATTAAATGAATAGTTACCTGTAGTTAAAACGGAAATAATGGAAATACTTTCTTGAATCATTACATGAAATGGTATTTTGATGATAATGTTACCCTATACTTGCTTTTATAAGCAGAATTACATATAAATGCAGCAATAAAAACAGCAGTTGTATTGTTCAAAGCATTTATCTATATTCACTCATGTAATCCTCACAACCCTATGAGTAGATGTTACCATTACTATCTTCCGGGGGAAAATGAGGAAATAATGGTTAGGTAATTTCCACAAGGTTATTTAGTTGCCGTGTGGTAGAGCCAGGATTTAGATCCAAGCAGCCTGTCCTTACTGAATACAGTTAATTTTATTAGTAGGTCATAGACCAATAGAATTTGAAAAACAATTTTGGGGACCAACATAGTATTGCTACCAATAGCACATTTTAAAAAATTATAACATTTACTCTTACCTACTATCACATTTCTTATGAAAGTTTAAAAATATGTAAAATTCTAATTTTAGATAACCTCTTTTAAAAATAGTACATGATTATATTAATCCTTTTAATTTATTTTTATATAAGGTAAAGCAGAATAATAGCACAGTGATATAAAAACACCATGGGAATAAACTTTGTGTTTTTCCCCTTTTAGGGCCTGTATATCTTTGGGATCGAGAACTCGAGCCATTGGAAATGCAGCTAAGAGCCAGGTAAATTGTTAATGTAGATGTTTTGATTTATAAGAAAAATTAACTGAATCTTGGTAACTAAGCTCTCATTTTATGTAATTAAGAGTGAAAAAAAGAGAGCAGAGAAAATATGATAGATCCTAAATCTTTGTATTTTATTAGATATATTTTGCTTTGGTTTGTAAAATATTTCTTAAATATTTTAAAATTTGATTTGTTAAAAATGTTTAGTTGTGGAGTTAGGGTGTGCTATCATATGGCATCAGTTTTTTTCTCTGTAGGGTCACTTTCTATAGGATATCCTATCTCGAATATATACTTCAACAACAAGTGAGTAATGTCTTAGTAAAAGAAGGTGGAAAGAATGGTGGAATTAATTTCCAGAGTACCCAGTATGGCTACCAGTACTTTACATGGAATCTGTCTAAGTCTTCTTATTTCTAGGCTTCTGAAATACTTATGCTAGCACATTCACTTTTAATGTACCAGGCTATAGGTTCATTGTCCATGGACTTTGCTTATTGCCCTGAACCAAAAGCCCTTAACAATTACTTTTTAAATTTTAATATATACTTGGGTCTTTTCTTCATTATAAGATAACTTTGTTTAGTGGGACTTTTAAAAAAAAAAATCTTTATTGATTCAGAGAGAGAGGAAGGAAAAGAGATAGATAGAAACATCAATGATGGGAGAGTCATTGATCGGCTGCCTCCTGCATGCCCCCTACTGGGGGTTGAGCCCACAACCCTGGCAAGTGCCCTGACCGGGAATCGAACTGAGATCTCCTGGATCATAGGTTGATGCTCAACGGCTAAGCCATGCTGGCCGGGCTAATGGGGCTTTCTTCTCCATGACTTTGTAGGAATAATTGGCTCATTTATCCCAAAATTTTTGCTTATAATTTTTATCAAAGTTGTCTTATAATTGGTCTATATATGAATATGTATCTCCTACTTTCATTTGTACATAAACAGATATTGAGTTGGTGCCAAAATAACCCCTTCATTAAAGTTTACATTTCCTATTCTGTGATCTTCTAAGTGTATCATAGATATCATAGTCTCTGAAGAAAGCAAACTATTAAGTTATTTCTCCTGAAGAGCTAAAGACAAACATGGTAATTTAGCATTCCTGCAGTTTTCATCTCATAACTGAAGATCAACATCTATTTGGCTTTTAATGTTCACTAAGAGGGCAACAGATGGATCTCCATAATATTCTATAGTTTGAACTACATGTTCTAGTTATAAAAAAAAATTACTTTGCTAAAACACAAGCCATTTACAAATAAACACTTTAACTTAGCACCATGCTACATGGAAGGAGTTTTAATTTGCTAGCCTAGGAACAATTCTTAGCAATGGAAGAAACATAGTAGTACATGAGAAATTTCACAATAAATTAGGTATTAAGAGGAAAAGAAAAATTGGAAAATAAAAAACATTTTTAAAAAATATATTTTTAGCCTGGCTGGGTGTGGCTCAGCGGTTGAGCGTTGACCTAGGATCCGGCAATCGGGATTCAATTCCTGGTCAGGGCACATGCCCGGTTTGCGGGCTCCATCCCCAGTCGGAGGCAGCCACTCAATGACTCTCTCATCATTGATGTTTCTCTCTCCCTCTCCTTTCTTCCCTCTTTGAAATCAATAGACATATTTTATATATATATATATATATAAATTTTTTTTTTTTTTTTTTTCTCAGAGAGGGAAGAAAGGAGAGAGAGAGAGAGAGAGATGGAGCCTGCAACCCGGGCATGTGCCATGATGGGGAATCAAACCAAGATCTCCTGGATCATAGGTTGATGCTCAACCACTTAGCCACACCAGCTGGGCAATAAAAAACATTTTAGATAACAAAAATGAAAGTGGAAACAAATAAGAGAAATCAAAGATACTAATTTACTGGAGCAGCGATTTTCACTCATGGCACACACAAACCAATTACTAAAATTCTGCTGCACACCAAAAGATATACTTTTTTTTTGCCAATGACAAAAAAAATAGGTATACTTTCAATTGATTTACAAAAATAATAATAGTAATTACCTACCCTTTTTGCTTCAAAGTGACTTTTTAAAAAAAATATATCTTTATTGATTTCAGAGAGAGTAAGGGAGAGAGAGATAGGACATCAGTGATGAGAGAGTCATTGATCAGCTGCCTCCTGCACACACCCCCTGCTGGGGATCGAGCCTGAAACCCGGGCATGTGCCCTGACCAGGAATCCAACCGAGATCTCCTGGATTCTAGGTCGATGCTCAATTCGCTGAGCCATGCCCGGAGGGCCAAAGTGACTTTTGAAAAAATTAGGTGCCTGTACTTGTATATAAGGATTTCTGGTACCAAGAATTAGTCAGACACAACCTTATTATGCAACATGACCAATAAGATGCAACTCTATTATATCACCTATATATTTATGGTTCAAGACAGGGCATTTACACCAGATGGCTATTGTTGTATTGGCTGTTGTCATTTTTTATTTGACAATCTAAGGGAAAAGAGGTCAGTGCTCCTGACTAAATAATCAGGTATTGCATGTTTTAAAAATTGTTGTGGCACACTGGTTGAAAATCACTATACTAGAGCAGAGGTTTTGAGGAAAACCAGACAGTAGTTGTAAGTTTTCTTTTTTGAAGACATTAATTTTGTATCTAACTTTCCTAGGAAAGGAGGAGAATTTCGGGGGGCAATAGTTAACATGTATATGTTCTCATTCTATAATTTTACTATTAGTAGGAAACCAGAAAAATGACAATGTGTGTAATTCTGAACTTGGATGTGTAGGATAAAGAGGCTTAGTGGTTCTCAAGTATTAGCATAGTGTTTATTTTGCATTCATTAAGTAATTGATAAAATGTTTACTGCCAACAGATAGTCACAAATGTAAGAAATACAATTCATGGCTTCAAAAAGCTTCATGGACGATCATTTGATGATCCTATTGTGCAAACTGAAAGGGTCAGGCTTCCCTATGAGCTGCAGAAGATGCCTAATGGAAGTGCAGGAATTAAGGTAAGCTTTATACTCCCAGAATGCAAACATATATTTAAAGAAACCAAATACCATAATATTGCCTACTTGTAATTTTTTTTCTTCTGGAAGTAGTACATACATGGCAAGATACAGGCAGTTTTTTAATAAGCTTTAATGAGTGCAAAAGTTTATAATTTAGATAATCTTTTTAATCCAAACAACACTTTTATTATCAATGAACAATGATTATTATTGGGAGAACTTTTAGATGTGAACTGTTTTTAAGGGATAAAGGCAGAGGCAGCATATGTGACTTAGAAAAATAGGCCCCAAAAGTATTTTAATTGCCGTATGAGTTTTCTCTAATGTAGAAGACTCTTATAACAGAAGTATTAAAGCAAACTCTGCTTCCAAGTAAGAGATGGAGTCTGGATTTTTAATTCTATGTCCTGAGGCAGTAAGTTACATAATTAACAAAAACATGTTTTTGTTGATTTCTCAAAAGCTAGCAGAATACCTCGTTTTTACATAGTGTTACCATATGACCCAGCAATTCCACTCTTAGGTATATACACAAGACATTTGAACCATGTGTGCACACAAGAACTCGTACACAAATGTTCATAGTAGTACTATTCATTATAGCCCCAAAGTTGAAACAACTCAAGTGTCCATCAACTGATGAGTGGATAAACCTATGTTTAACCTATACAATGGAATATTATTTGGCCATAAAAAAAGGAGTGAAGTACCAATACGTACTACAACATGGATGAACCTTAACATGCTATGTGAAAGAAGCCAGATACAAAAGACCATGTATTGTATGATTCCATTTATATGGGTGTCCATAATCAGGCAAATCAATAGACACAGAAAGTGTATAAGTGGTTTCTAGGTATAAAGAGGAAGGGGGAATGGTGAATGGGGAGTAACTGGGAATAGGTATGGGACTTCTTTTAGGGTGATGAAAATGTACTACAGTTAGTGGTGATCAGTGCAAAACTTTGTGAACATACTAAAAACCCCTGTACTTTAAACACCACAAGTATAAACTTTATGCTATATAAATTATATCTCAAAACTATTTTAATACCTAATTTTAAACTTTATATATATGTTTTAAGGCTATGCACAAATTTGCAATTTTAGAAGAAGGTTCTGTGTACAGAGTGGATGATGACTTATAATAAGACATGAGGCTGTTTAAATAATTTAAAGAAGACACCATGAGAGGTTAAAGACAAGGAGATACATAGTGAAGCCATACTTTAAGTGAAATTTGTGGGTCAAGGGTTGCTGACTAGGAAGCTGGATGGATTGTGATAGCAATAGATGAGACAGAGAATAATATTCAGATATTTCTGGTTAATATGTCCTGTGAAGCAGTTTTATTTGAAACAACTTAAATTCTTTTGCTTTTATTCTTTAAAAAGAAAAATTAAAAATCATGCTTTATAAGTAGTTTGAGAAAAACAGATTAAGATTTTTTTACGAAAGGCCAAACCTAATTTTTAAGTGATATCATTTTTATGCAATCATAGTGAATGCATGTGAGGGGCTTTGAAAACATCAATCAGTCCTGTGTTGAACTAAATTTCCTCATCTTTTGAAGATTGAAGATCTTTAGAATTCTACTCCTTAAGCATTTTATCTATTTTTTGGATAACTTTTATGTTTATTTCATATAAGTTTATATTCTTATACAAACGAATACTGTATTGTTATGCCTCCTATAATCAGACCAACACCGTGGTATTTGATTCATTTTCCTGATTTTGATAATTGCCACATTTATTAATTTCATATAATACTTGTGTTGAACTTGCTTTTAAATTGATTACATGGATATCAATTTTAGCTGTTTCAAAGTAAATTTTATATCATTATATACACATATTTTTTACACATACATACATTGTGCTGCTTGAGAGAAGTTCTTTAAAACTCTTCCAGAGTTTTGTGTTATAGAATAAACTTACTCCACTGGAGATACAGAGGTAAAAGACATTTCCTTTTCCTCAGTAAATTAAATGTAGTCATTATATGGGTTCTAAGGTAACATTGTATTGCTTATAAATTTTGTGGCTGTCATTATAAAAGGATTTGATTACTTGAATAAGTACAGGTCCTCCACTATTTCTTGGTCGAGAAGCACTTTCAAGTTTTATTATATATGATTAAATGCAACCTAGTCTTAAACCTGTGTATAAAATGAAGTGATTATTTGGTCAAAAAATAATAATTTTTAAGTGTAGTATATACAGCTCTAATGTTTAATTCATAATTCTCTTCACAAACCTTGGAGTAATACATGTTTGTTTGTTTTAAAATGAGAAAATTTTCCTTTTTCCCCTTGATGTTCTCACTTTCTTTTCCCAAAACTGAATGACTAAAGCTTTCATTTTAAACCCAGGAAGAGTTATAACTTTCAAAAGAAAGATTATCTTTTTCTTCTTTGTTGTTAGTTAGGAAATTGAATGATAAAAATCGCTTTTGTGGGAGGTGAGGATCTGGAGCAGGTAAAGATACTTGAAAATTTGGTTGCAACAATATGTGTTAGGCACTGAAACTTCAGAACTAAGAGGTTATAATACTAGAATGATCTTTTTGGAATATAACTTCCTTGAGCAGGGACTTTTCCTTTTTCACTGTTGTATATCCAGCATGTTATAGAGTAGATTTTCACAGAATATTTGTTGGATGAATAAATGACTCAGTAAAAATCTCAACTTTTGGTTTTAGGTGCGGTACCTAGAAGAAGAGAGACCTTTTGCTATTGAGCAAGTTACTGGAATGCTTTTGGCTAAGCTTAAAGAGACTTCAGAAAATGCTTTGAAGAAGCCAGTGGCTGACTGTGTGATTTCAGTAAGTTTTACTTCAGTAATGAATCTCTTGAATCATATTTTCCAGTGTACTGTAGTCCGCCCTTATCCACTGGGGTTAAGTTCCAAGAAGCTCAGTGGATGCTTTAAACCATGATAGTACCAGACCTTGTAGTATCGAACCCTGTATCTATACTTTGTTTTGCCATATACGTAAATACCTTTTCACTTAAAGAAAGGAAGCACTTAACAGCTTCTCTTTGGTATATTCGAATTGCCAGCATCACTACTCTTGTACTTTGGGGCCATTATTAAGTAAAATAAGGTTGACTTTAACACAAGTACTGTGATACCACAACAGTCGATATGATACCTGAGATGGCCACTAAGTGGCCCATGGGTGGATACTTTATACAGCATAGATACTTGGGACAAAGTATGATTCACCCAGGCAGGACAGAGCAAGATAATATGAGATTTCATCACACTACTTAGAACTTATGAGTTGTTTATTTCTGGAATTATCCAGTTAGTATTTTCAGACCTTGGTTGACCATGGGTAATTGAAACTGTAGAATGCAAAACCATGGATAAAGGAGGCCTACTGTATTAATGTTATATTAAAATGTTTTTCTTCCTTTTCTTTACTTGTTCTGACCTTATCCAGTAAATAACCTAAATCCATTTTTACTTTTACCTTAAAAAGAAAGTACTGCCCAGCTGGTGTGGCGTAGTGGTTGAGCATCTATCTACCCATGAACCAGGAGGTCGAAGCTTGATTTCCGGTCAGGGCACATGCCCAGGTTGCGGACCCGATCCTCAGTAGGGGGTGTGCAGGAGGCAGCCGATCAGTGATTCTCGTCATTGATGTTTTTGTCTCTTTCCCTCTCCCTTCCTCTCTCTGAAATAAATAAAAACACATTTAAAAAAAAGAGCAACATATGTTGCAGCAATAAAAAAATAAAATACAAAGAAACTACCTTACTTATTAAAGTTCAGGATTGAGTTTCCCAAAAGTCAAATGTGATAATCAGTGAATCTTAAAAAAACTAATGTATGTGATTAGTGATTGCTCGGTCACTTATCCCTAAGAATCTTTCCAGGGAGCACTGAACTTTCCACCTCTAGAGACTTTAACATTGTATGGAGAATGCTGAAAATTCCCACATAGGTCTTTGAGATTGTGTTTATTTTGTATCAGAAAGAAAAGAGCTTCTTTAAAAAAAAAAAAAAAGTAAATTGGATGGACCTGGAGAATATTATACTAACCGAAATAAGCCAGGCAGAGAAAGACTACTATCACATGATCTCACTTATATGTGGAATCTAAAGAACAAAATAAACTGATGAACAAAATAGATCTAGAGACATAGAAGCATGGAACAGACTGACAAATCTCAGATGGAAGTTAGGGGTAGGTGGGTGGGTGGGAAGAGATTTATATGCATAAATACATAACCCATGGACACAGACACAATTGTGTGGTGAAGGCCTGGGGCAGGGGTTGGGGGCAGGGTAGAAGAGGTCATTGGGGAAAAAGGAGACATCTGTAATACTTTCAACAATAAAGGTAAGTTAAAAAAATTATAAATTGGATATATTTACCATGTATACTTTCAGAAGTTTTGACATATGCTTACACCCACAAAACCATCATCACTATGAATGTAATAAACATATTCATCACCACCCAAAATTCCCTTGTGCCTTTTTTTTATTAATTTAAAAAAATATGTCTTTATTGATTTCAGAGAGAGGAAAAGAGAGGAAGAGAGAGAGAGAAACATCAATGATGAGAATCATTGATCGGCTGCTTCCTGCATGCCCCCTACTGGGGATCGAGCCCGAAACCCAGGCATGTGCCCTGACCAGGAATCAAAACCCTATCTCCTGGATCATAGGTTGATGCTCAGCCACTGAGCTGCGCTGGCTGGGCCCCTTGTGCCTGTTTAAAAATAAAAATTGTTGGTTATATAAGGTATATAACATGATGCTTTGATATACATGTACATAGTGAAATGATTAGTGCAGTCAAGCTAATGACCATATCCATCTCCTCATATAGTTACCTTTTTTTTTTTCTAATTTATTTTTTGTCATGAGAGCACCTGATACAGTCTTACAAAATTTCCAGGATACATTATTATTAACTATAGACTTCATGCTATACATTAGGTTTCTAGAATTTATTCATCCTATATAACTTTATACTCTTTGGCCAATATTTCCCCATTTCCCCACCTCCCTGCCCCTGGTAACCACCATTCTACTCTCTATTCTATGAATTCAGCTTTTGTAGATTCTACATATAAGTGATATTATGCAGTATTTTTCAGTAAGAAAAGGTATTTCTTTAAGGATTCTTAACAAAATTATTTACCCTATCTTATCTCTTGAGATCCCATTATATATTAACAACTAGTTCTTAAGTTATATATTGTCACCTAAACATGACTATATTTCTAATACTATTAAACCTGACTATGTAAATTCAAGAGTCTTATGTTATCAAAAAATACAATCAAATATGAACACTGAATTTAGTAATTAGGTTTTTTATAGGTATTTGGAACTTTTAAGTGGGAGAGAAATATTAGAGCTTAGTATTTTGTTTTCCAGCCATTTGGTAATAGTATCTAATAGTTTACCATTGGCCGGGGACTATCATAGACATTTAATATATATTGACCTATTGATCCTCCAAACCACTCTACGAGATAGGATATTATTGACCCCAATTTTAGAGATTAAAAAACTGAGGCACAGAGAAAATTGCATAACTTGTCCCAAATCAACACAGCTAATAAGTGGTAAAGCCCTAACTCAAACCCTGATAGTTCATTCCCAGGTCTGTGCTCATAACTCTCCCATCATTCTGCCACTTGAAAATATATGTCAGCCCTGGCCCATTTGGCTCGGTAGTTAGAGCATTGGCCCACGGACCGAAGGGTCCTAGGTTCAATTCCAGCCAAGGGCATATAACCTCAGTTGCAGGCTTGATCCCCAGCCCTGGTCAGGGTGTGTGCGGGAGGCAATCATTTGATGAGTTTCTCTCATGTCGATGTTTTTCTCTTTCTCTCTCCTTTCCACTCTCTGAAAAGCAACGGAAAAAAATCCTGGGTTGAGGATTAAAAAAAGAAAAGAAAAAATATATGTCAGAGTGGTGCAAATACTAAAATCTTTCTTAAATTCAAATCTATCCCTATATATTTATACTTGGTTTTACTTTCATGTCAGAAATTAGTGCCAAAATAGAGCATTATGAACTTCTTGGCCAGTATTAACTTTGTAGTTAGTGCTATACAGGGGAAAGTATTTTCTCTGTTTTATGCAGTACTATATTCCTAGTGGCTACAAAAGTACCTGATACATAAGTGCTTAATGAATATTAAACAAACTATATAATTTAATTTTTGTCAGAGGATAATACCAAAATCAGGATTAAACAAGCTTATCAAAATTCAAGTTCTTTTCTGGTTTTTAATATCTATTCAATGAAATTTCTAAATTAAAAAAACAGTAAAATTGGAGGAGTCTGGTTACCTAAAACTTAAAATTGGAAGAGCCCTAAGTGATTTTGTACATGAATATATTTAATTAGCTTTTTTAGAAATCTGTTTGTAGACCAAATCATAGTGCTGCTTATTTTGATAAAACCAAGTATATGTAAATCTTAATTGTAAATTTAAGCCTGAGCTTTATTTTTTAATAGGAATTTATTTAATGTTTTTTGGTGATCTTAAAAGAAACATGCTCATCATAAGTCCCCTGCAATCTCATTCCCCCCTGCCTTTGAAATACAACATTTGCATTTATATTCTTCTGGTAGCATATATACACAAAAAGAAAATCACGTTATACATGCTTTTTTTCCCAAAAGTATTAAAGATGCTATTCTGTGACAATTCATATCTACATGATTCTTTCTAACAGCTATTAACAGCTACATAGGATTTCATTATATGGATAAACCATAATATACTTAATCTCATTTTAATAGACTCTCTGGTTTTTAATTTTTCATTATTAAAGATGAAGAGAGATGTTTTTCATAGGCCAGACCAACATAAGAAGGATTTAGACTAACATATTTTGGAAATCCTGCACTATTATTTTGTCTTATTAATTGATTTAAATTTGTTTTGTACTTTAGGTCAACATTTTATAGGTCAACATTTTATGGTATAGAATAGCCAAAGTTAAAAAAAAGAAAAAAGTATATTTCTCATTTATTTAATTAGAACACCATTGTTTGCCTTAAGCTGTACACCAGTTTCAGTGCAATTATTTTACATTTTTTCATCTGATGAAATGTTTAAGTAAAATATATTACATCAAATTAATGTGCTTAATTACTGTTTTTAAATACCAGATTCCTAGCTTTTTCACTGATGCTGAGAGAAGATCTGTGATGGCTGCAGCCCAGGTCGCAGGTTTAAATTGTTTGAGATTGATGAATGAAACTACTGCAGGTCAGCACTTTGCTATTTGAAATCACTGTAAAAAAAAATGCTGTTGTGATTTTTTTTTAAACTGTTATGTACTGGTTCTTGTAAGCTTGTCATTTTGGAGTAAAACATTTTGGCATGTTTTACATTGGCTATAAGAATCATTAATATTATAGAGTTATAGATGGGTAAAGAAAAAAATTAAAAACATTAAGCAAATAATGAAAAGTTAAGTTAGTTTGAAATTAATAATTTGCATTACTATACTCGATGAAAAGTTAGTTTGAAATTAATAATTTGCATTACTATACTCTGTATTAAAGTGTGTAGTATCAAAGTGATTTGTGTATTTTCCACATGATTGCTATGCCGGAAATAACCTAATTCTTTGTTCTTACACAGTTGCACTAGCATATGGAATTTATAAACAGGATCTTCCCCCATTAGATGAGAAACCGAGAAATGTAGTCTTTATTGATATGGGACATTCTGCCTACCAAGTCTCAATTTGTGCTTTTAACAAAGGAAAACTTAAAGTAAGTAAAGAAGTGATTTGCAATATTTTACTTAATGGTTTAGAGCATCTAAGACTATATACAGAACCTTAATTTCTGGGTTTAAATCTTGGCTCTGCCACATAAAAACTGTGACCTTAAGCAAGTTACCTAACGTCCCTACACCTTTGGTTTCTCACCTGAGGATAATATCAGTAACTATCTCATAGAGTTTTTGAAGACAAAATGAGTTAACATATATAAAATGTTTGGAATGCCATATAGTAGATACTATAATATGTGTTAGCTATTTGCATTGTTGAGGTGTTACATCAGCTATCAGGGGCCATAAATTTACATATTTATGTATAAATATACTTAGGAAACATTTTCTAAAATGATTTCATTGTTTTTAGAAACCTTTGTATCTAGGACTCCTGACAAAATGTTCTACAATATAGCATTATTTACTTCTATGTGCTTATCTTCTTATAGTCTGTATTCGGTTTTATATTTATTATCTTATCCAGACTTACACATTCTGTCTCTCCATTACACACATGTAGGATTGACACAGAAGATGAAATGTTTTGGGTTATCCAACTCCTTTTAGAGCCTTTTGCCTTACAGCTTATATTACTATAACATCATCCTTGTAATCAGAAAATTAAATGGAGATGACTCACACTGAATGTAGGGTAGTTTTCTGTAAATTGATTTAATCTTTGGTAGTTAGTCTTGAATTTTAATTTAAGGAAAACTAAAAGAAAATTTCCCTTCCTTTTTAGTAGATACCTTAGAGTAGTAATCTATAATTTTTATACTATAGACCCCTTTGAAAGTTTCATAAAAGCTGTTGCCTTCTCTCCAGAAGGATGCACATTTGCACAAGTCACATACCAGTACAATTTTGCATTTAATTTTGGGTAATACTGGACCTCGTGAGAAGTCCATACATGGATTCCCTGTGCTAGTCTGTGGGAGGACATCCCAATCAGATTATGCTCACGTGCTTACCACTATTTCACCACCCATGTTTACCACTATTTCACCACCCATCCTTGTGAAAAAAAAGCTGACATAAACACAAACAGTGGGATTCTGTCTTTTAGTAGTCATTATGTAAATAGTCATTTCTGCCCTTTACCCTGGGGAGAGAGACTAGCTGTTTTGGTCCTATGACTTAAGAGCTCTGATGTTGAAGTTCTGTGACTTGTCTATTCCTGTTCCATCTGATTGGTAGCTGGGGCTTATTGCTCAGCTTGCTTAACCATGTCAAATTCTTGTCTCTCTTCTTCACACTTTTCTGTTTTCTTGTTTTGTCTCTCCTATATTCTTTTGTTTCTTCTGTATTTTTATAAAAATAGCTTAGTGGGGTTTTTAAATAATTGAAGGCCTAATTCCTGATCTATAAATCGATCAATTATAGTATTTTACTTTATTATTTTTTTAATTTTTAAAAATTTATCTTTATTTTTGAAAGTATTATAGATGTCTTCTTTTTTCCCCATTGACCCCTTCTACCCCACACTCTCCCTTCACCTGCCCCAAGCCTTTACCACACTATTGTCTATGTCCATGGGTTATGCATACATGCATATAAGTTCTTTTTTTTAATTATTTTATTTTTTATTTTTGTTCAAAATATTGCAGATGTCCCTTTTTCTCCCCAATGACCCCTTCCACCCCATCCCACCTCCCTCTCTAGTCCTCTCCCTACCATTGTCCCTGTCCTTGGGTTGTGCATATATGCATAAAAATTCTTTGGTTAATCTCTCCCCCTCCATTTGGTCTTTGTATCAGCTTTCCTTGGCTGCTTTGTTTTTGACTATATGCTTATGACTGTTTCTTTGTTCTGATAAACTTGGTTTTTGGCCTGGCCTACCTGTTCAGTGCTGTTGTAGAATCAAAGGATGTGAAATGGTAGTTTTAGTAGCTGTAACTCAGTTATTTCAGAATTATAATTATTCTTAAAGTACGATATCTTGATCTATAACCTAAAGCAGATAATTCAGAGTGAGTAAATATGTTGGCTAAATATAAATCATAATTATATAAGTTATTTCAAACTTGGTACCCCTGTGATTTTTGACAAGTTTTTTGGCTTTGATTTTAATTTTAAAAGATTTTTGTTTGTTTGAAAGCATCTATATTTCTGAAAATTCATTTCTGGTTTTTCAATTAAACAGGTCTTGGCTACTACCTTTGATCCATATTTGGGTGGCAGGAACTTTGATGAGGCTTTAGTAGACTACTTCTGTGATGAGTTCAAGACTAAGTATAAGATAAATGTGAAAGAAAACTCTCGGGCCTTGTTGCGTTTATATCAGGAATGTGAAAAACTAAAGAAGCTAATGAGTGCAAATGCATCAGATCTTCCACTGAACATTGAGTGTTTCATGAATGACCTTGATGTTTCTAGTAAAATGAACAGGTACCATCTATGTTTTCAGATGAGAAAGTGTTTGCTTATTTTATAATGTTAAGATTCTGTTATTTTAGAAGATATGCTAGATTTTTAGGTCTCAAAATAGTGAATTTCATTTCATTTTTCCACAGGGCTCAATTTGAACAATTATGTGTTTCCCTCTTTGCCCGAGTTGAACCACCATTAAAAGCAGTAATGGAACAATCAAGTAAGTGGAGATTATTGGACTAACCATCAAAACTGTCACATGAATGGTATAGGACAGTGATTTTCAAACGGTGTGCTGCCAGGTTTTTTAAAACATGCAATACTTGACTAGTCAGGGGCACTGACTTTTTTCTGCTTTAGATTGTCAAATTAAAAAATGACAACAGCCAACACAACAATAGCCATCCAGTGTGAATGAATCAAAATTATACCTAATTTTTGTCAGGTCAGCAAAATACATATATTTTTGGTGTGCCACAAAATTTTAGTAATTAGTTTATGTGTGCCATGAGATGACAAAGGTTGAAAATCACTGGTTGTAGGAAATGGTAAAAGTATAAAATTTCATCTGTTTTTTGAAGGTTTATATTTCTTATTTTAGAGGAGGAGATTATAACTCATTCTTTATTCATAAAAGTAGGGCAGTAGAAATGGATTTTTGCAGACTTCTCCTGGTTCATTTTATTGTTTATATCATAAAACTAATGCTAGTAAAAACTGAGGTGTTTAGAAGATTCTAAGTAGAAATGGGGACATCTTGCTTTTTGTTAAAGTTTTTGGTAATAATTAAAAGTACCTTCTGGCCTGGCTGGCGGGGCTCAGCGGTTGAGCATTGAGCTAGGATCTAGGGGATCGCGGTTTGATTCCTGGTCAGAGCACATGCCTAGGTTGTGGGTTCGATCCCCAGTAAGGGGCATGCTGGAGGCAGCCGATCAATGACTCGCTCATCATTGATGTTTCTATCTCTCTCTTCTTTTCCCTTCCTCTCTCTGAAATCAATAAAAACATACTTTTTAAAAAAATAATAAATCCCATGAGGTGCTTATTTTTATTGTCACTCCATCACCAAGTACAGTGCCTGACACATAGATAATTAGTGTTTAAGTTTTGCCTTTTATTTGCCTATCTTCTTTCCTTTTATTCTTGTTTTGAGGAAATGAAAAAATCCACTCGTTAATAAAGTATTTTCCAAGGTCTGCTTTTCACATTGTTATAAAGATTTCCTTACTTTTCTCAATTAAAAATATTTTGCTTTCCAGACTTACAACGTGAAGACATAAGTAGTATAGAAATTGTAGGGGGAGCAACTCGAATTCCTGCAGTGAAGGAACAAATCACTAAATTCTTTCTTAAAGACATAAGTACCACATTAAATGCTGATGAAGCTGTTGCAAGAGGATGTGCATTACAGGTATGATGATTATTTTGTTTTAGAATATATATTTTTCCAGAAATATGGTGATAGGCCTAAAAGGAGTTTAAATATTACCTGTTCTAACCACTTGTCAATAGGCTAAAAGTAAATTGAAATTATTCCTGAAAAGTAAGTCTTGTGTCTTTCCTATTTATATTTTTAAACTATCATAAGACAATATGTCTATAACTCTACTAAAAGAACATTTATTTTATGAATCTGCATAATCCCATTTAAAATTCTTTTTTGAGATTTTAAAATATTTTATATTAATTTTTGTAAGGTCACAAAAAGAATACTCTGACACTTTTAAATTTTAACTAGTTTCACCATTAAACAGTAATTTTTAAAATGTAACAGTTTTATTGCAAGTACTTTATTAGGCAGTTTAATCAAGGGTAACCTAGGGTGTGTTCTGTTTGTTGTTTGTTGATTTAAATATGGTGTACATCTTATTTGCAGTGTGCAATTCTCTCACCAGCATTTAAAGTGCGTGAGTTTTCCATAACGGACATTGTTCCCTATTCAATCACATTAAGGTGGAAGACCTCTTTTGAGGATGGAACTGGGTCTGGGTAAGTTTTTGGTTTTTTTTAAATATAATTTTATTTATTTATTTATTTCCAGAGAGAGGAAGGGAGAAGGGAGAGAAAGAGAGAAACATCGATGTGAGAGCAAACCATCAATCAGCTGCCTCCTCCTGCATATCCCCTACTGGGGATCAAGCCTGAAACCCCGGGCATGGGCCCTGATTGGGAATCAACTGGCAGTCTTTTGGTGCACAGGACCAAACAGCTCAACCAATTGAGCTATGCCAACCAGGGCAAGCATACACTTTTTTAATGCATACATTGATCATCTGTATATCTCCAGTGCAACTTGCTTTTTAAAATATGTTCTATATTACCTTTCTATGCCAACTGACAATAACTGTTTTTTCAGCAGTTATATGTGCCATAATTTAACCAATACACTTAAAGTTTTATTCTTTCTGATTTGAGCAGTGCTTTTAGGAACATCCTTGTAACATCTCCTTGTTTAGTTAAGTTTGGTATATCTGTAAGATAACTGTGTAGGACTGAAATTAAGCCAAAGAGTAAGACATTATTTTAACTAATACTGTCAAATTATTCACTAAAAAAGATTTATCAATTTATATTTCTATTAACAGTGGATTAGATTACCTGTTTTAGCTCATTTTCTCCTATACTTTTAAGTTTAACATTCTAATAGTAAAAATAAAGTACTTTGTCATTAAATTTGTATTTCTAACTATTGTCAGCTACAGTCTTTTCATACTTGTATTGACAAATATGTTTTCTTTTCTGTGGACTAACCAGGATTTAAATAGATTGCTTCCCTACAAGAACTATTTGTGTTTCAAGTATTATATTTAACTATTTTTTCAAAGTGTAGCTTATACAATAAAGTAAACCTGTGTTTAGGTTTTGAATTTGCTTTTAAATTTTTGTTCTGTGTACTATACTATACATCCACACCCCCAAGAAATTGAAATGTTTGCACAGATTTCAAAAATATGGATGATTGCCCTGGCTGGTGTGGCTCAGTTGGTTGAGTGTCGTCCCTCACACCAGAAGGTTGCCAGTTCAGTTCCCGGTCAGGATACATGCCCAGGTTGCAGGTTCAGTGGTCCGGGTGCCTGCAGGAGGCAACGGAGTGATGTTTCTCTCATATCAATGTTTCTCTTTCTCCCTCTGTCTTCTTCTCCCTCTAAAAAAAAAAATAAAGATTTTAAAAATCAGTTTTTAAAAAGTAAAAAATATGAATTATCAATCTGATCTCAATGTTCTGCAGAGCACTTAAATGGCATGTGTTTTGTGTCAATTTTGAGGCAAGAAATATTCTTTTAAGCTAATTTCAGTTAAAAGTGTAAGTGATCTTGAAAAAAATTACAAGAAAACATATGGGGAGTTAAATCGAAAAGTATATTGTAGTGACTACAGTAAGAAAATAGAAGGTAGTGGTGGTGGTAGGTTCTTGAATATTAGGATAGAGGAAAAGTCCATGAATGTGAAAGTTTAAACCTTGCCTAATTAATAGGATGATGCTATGTATTGAAGAATGACACTGGGACACTATAAACAATAGTTATAAACCTTTTATACTAAGGAATAGAAATTGCTTTGTAGGTTTTAAAATTTCCTGTACTGGAGAGAAGAAAATACTACAAATGACATTACTGTATCAACTTAAAAAATTGAAATATGGATTATACGTTAAAGTGTCAATGTAAATTTATAAAGTTGACAATTGTCCTATGGTTATATTAGAGAATATCTCTACTAGGAAATACACATTGAAGTATTTAGGGGTTAATGGCCATAAATGTATGTAACACTCTGGATTGTTTCAGAAAAAAAATATACACACAGACTGTGTGTGTACACTCAAATGATGAAACAAATGGGGTAAAATGTTAACAGTAGCAAATCTAGGTAAAAGATATATACAGGTGTTACATGTCCTGTATTTATTTTTGCAAAATTCTGTAAGTTTTAAATTATTTCCAAATAAAAGTTCCTTTTTAAAGAAGCTAGAATAAAAAAGGTTACATATGACAAGTATTTTGGAAACTAATGGATAGGATTTCGTCCTCAGATGTAAGCAAAAAAAACCCCTATGTATTGGACTTAAGACATATCTATTCTCAGGTAATTTTTCTCTTTTTAGTAGAATTATTTTATGATGACAGACATTCTAAAAACTTTGAGCCATAAACCTGTGAAAATACAGGTTTATAGTACAACCAATCTCTTTTTCTGTACATTTGTGCATAGAGAGAAGTCTTTATAATTCCTGCTTAGCTTATGACTTAAAAATGAGATGGATTCTGTAATTACTTTCATAAGCAACTTTCTGTTTGTTTTGAACTGAGTGTTTTCTCACTCCATTTTAGGGAATGTGAAGTATTCTCTAAGAACCATCCGGCCCCATTCTCAAAAGTCATTACTTTCCACAAGAAGGAACCATTTGAACTAGAGGCGTTTTATACTAATTTACATGAAGTGCCTTATCCCGATCCAAGAATTGGTAAGAGAACTCAAGAAAAAAATTTTCATAAATATTTTACTTTTATAAGTAATATGTTAATATTTGAATTAAGGAAACAAATAAATTGATATTTAAGCTAAGCTAGCACTGGATTTTAAAAGAGATATTCCATACCTTTTTCTAGATATGCACTTCTTAGTGCTCAGTTTACTTCTGGAATAACAGCAGGTTTGAGTGTTTTTTTTAAAAAAAAATATCTTTATTGATTTCAGAGAGAGGAAGGGAAGGGGAGAGAGAGAGTTGAAACATCAGTGATGAGAGAGTCATCATTGATCAGCTGCCTCCTGCATGCCCTTGACTGGGGATCAAGCCTGCAACCTGGACATATGCCCTGACCAGGAATCGAACCTTCTAGGATCCTAGGTTGATGCTCAACCGCTGAGCCATGCCTTGCTGGGCAGGTTTGAGTATTTTTAATTTATTTTGACATCTATATTTAAAGTACTCTGTAATTCACCCTAACCAGTTTGGTTCAGTGGTTAGAGCTTTGGCCTGCGAATGTTCCTGTGTTCAATTCTGGTCAATGGCACATACCTTGGTTGCAGGCTCAATCCCTGGCCCTGGTCAGGGTGCGTGCGGAAGGCAACCAACTGATGTATCTATCTCACATCAATGTTTCTCTCTCTCTCCTTTCCATTCTCTAAAAAGCAATGGAAAAAATATCCTGTAGTGAGGATTAAAAAAAAAAAAGTATTCTATAATTGGCCTGAAAGGTTTGCGTAAGGATTTTTTTTTATGGAAAACTCTAATCAGTAAATTGAAATTGTGCTGTCAGACTTACTATATTTTTTAATTTTAAACTTATGGTCCTTGGCAACAAGTAGAATGAGTATCATTGCATTAATACGCAAGTTAGAATAGGAGACTGTTGTATCCATTTTAGTTGAGTAATCTTCCTAGAAGATAAAAAGCAGTCATGATTTTATATCATTTAAAAGAGACAGAATAATTTTTTAAAAAATATGTGTTTTTGATTTCAGAGAGAGGAAGGAAGAGGGAGAGAGAGATAGAAACATCAATGATAAGAGAGAATCATCAACCGGCTGCCTCCTGCTCACTGCCCACTGGGCATGTGCCCTGACTGGGAATCGAACCTCATCTCCAGATCCATAGGTTGATGCTCAACCACTGAACCACACCAGCTGGGAGAGAAGGAATAATTTTAAGTTTTAAAATTCTCTATGTACTGATTTTATTGATAGACTAGAAAGGGGGTGATATAAATATTTCAAGTACATTATTTAAATCAGTAGATACAAATTATTGAAGGTGGTATTAGTTTGCTAGGGTTTCTGTAACAACGTACCACAAACTGAATGGCTTAAACAATAGAAATTTGTCTCAGTTCTGGGTGTTAGAAGTCTGAAATCAAGGAGCTAGCAAGATTGCTTTCTGAGGACTGTGAGGGAAGGATCCATTCTAGGCTTCTCTCCTTGGCTTATAGATGGTCATCTTCATGTTCATATAACACTCTCTCTGTATGTGTCTCTGTCTCCACATACATGTCATTGAATTAGAGCCCAGCCTGACAACCTAATTTTAACTTGATTAACCTCTGTAGAGACCTTATCTTTAAATCAGGTCACCTTCTGAGGTACTGGACAATAGGACTTTATATGAGTGTGGGGGGGCAGGGTGTCTGACATCACAATTTCAGTTTACTGATTAGAGTTTTTCCATAAAAAATAATCCTTACCCAAACCTTCCAGGCCAATTACAGAATCTTTTTTTTTTTTTTAATTCAACCCACGACATAGGCCAACCAGATTGTTTACTACTCAGTTTTTCTGCCTAGTATTCTCTTTCTATATATATAATGGATATCATTATATATTTGAGATTTTTTTTTAATAAAACACTAGTAGATTTTTTTTTTTTTAATTCTCACATGAGGATATGTGATCTTACTGATTTTAGAGCGAGAGGGAGAGATAGGGAGAGAAAGAGAGAGAAACATTGATGTGAGAAACATCAATTGCCTCCCCGCAGGGGATCAAACCTGCAACGTTTTGGTGTACAGGACGATGCTCCAACCAACTGAGCCGCCCAGCCAGGGCAACATTAGTAGATTTCTTAAAGTGGAAAATTAATATGACCTCTGTAGGTATTAGTGACTGTAGGTATTATAGCAAAACGGCCAACAGCCATTTTGCTATAGGAAAAATCCAGAAACATTTTAAATAATTTTATTTATGAATTACCAAGATGATTTTGATTTTCAAAGCTTGCAACAGAAAGGGATAACTTTATATCTGGTTTCAAACTCAGAAATTGAATTTAATTTTGGTTTTAGAGCAGCAATATTCTAAAACATACTTAAAAGTTATATTGCCTTGAGTCAGATTGTCCTTGGTTAAAATCCCAGGTCTCCTTTTTTCTAGCATTGATGATTTTGGGCAGGTTGCTTAACCTTTCTGAGACTTAATACCAAGTTTATTAAGGTATGAAAATGGTGATCTGGGGAAAAGACCTCTCCCACAGTAATTAATCTGGTTGTGGTAATAACTTTACAGTTACTTGCCAGCACTGGAAAAATGATAGTCAAATTATTGAATTTAATGAATTGAATGAGTTAATCTGAGGCCCATATACTGATCAGAACTCTCTTTTCTTTAAGGGAGCTTCACTATTCAGAATGTTTTTCCACAGTCTGATGGTGATAGTTCCAAAGTGAAGGTTAAAGTTCGCATTAACATCCATGGAATCTTCAGTGTGGCTAGTGCATCAGTAATTGAGAAGCAAAATATAGAGGGGGATCACAGTGATGGTCCTATGGAGACAGAAACTTCATTTAAGGATGAAAGCAAAGATGATGTGGTATGTAGAAATCCTATTTCAAGTTCCTCTAATAAAATATACAGTATTTTAATCATAACTGGTACTTTAATAGTTGAAAACATTCATCTCTCAGATTTTGTTCTGTTGTAGGCATCAGTATAAGCTTTTTTAATAAAAGCATCAAAGAAGAATTCCATTTGAAAGGCTGTACTCTTTCACATTGTAGCAGGTTTCAGAAGCTGTGCATCTTTCATAGGGTTATATGGAACATGTGCATTTGTGTGTTTGGAGTCATCTTTCCTGAATCCTCCTTTATTTCCATTAAAACCATGTACTATGGCTGGCTTTTTCAGTTTACAAATAAAACCAATTCATACTGATACGTTTTGAACTGCACACACACATTTTAAAAATAAAAATATATGCTTTAAGATTTTTCCAGAGCTCAGTTGGGGATGTCTGTGCCATGTGAGCGGAGGACTGTGCTGTACATTCAATAACACTAAAATACATATTTTTGACAGTTTATTTCTTTATGAAAGAGTTTGTGACCCTAACACTATATTTACTCTTGGTGTACTAGAAATGAAGGAATCTTAGGAGAACATGATTATATTCCATTACACAAAGTTTTCATCTTTTTATGTGTACTATTTGTTATTTTTAATGGCATTTGTGAGATTTTTTTTCCAGTCATAATTGGTGACCCCTAGATTTTTCATGTATGTATACATAAAAAAAATGGTTTTTGTTTTGTTTCAGAGGGGTACTAGACTTATTAGGGGGATCACTTTGTAAGTTATATAAATGTCTAATCACTGTGTTGTACACCTGAAACTAATATAATATTGTATGTCAACTGTAAAAAAAAATTGATTTTTAAAATAAATTTCAAGACAGTTTCTTCCTTGTGAAGGTTATCTTTTGACTGTTTTTATTAATAATTACTGCAGAATCTTTCAGATTAGATCAGAATTCTACCACTGCTCTTTTAAAGTAGTTCATTTAAGGACCATGGCATTTTTTTTCTTTCTTCCTATGTATTATTTTGCTGTTACATCCTTCCTTATACTGAGAAGGAAATATCCTAATGTGTTATGAAGATATAGTCAGTTTTTCATAAATTAATATAGTAGGTGAAAAGTTAATTTTCTTGTAGTTCACAGTAATTTTGGAAGACGTAAATTTAATCCATTAAGATTCTTTTTTTGTTTTTTAATACATCTTTATTGATTTCAGAGAGAGGAAAGGAGAGGGAGAGAGAGAGACAGAAACATCAATGATGAGAGAGTCATTGATCGAGCCCGCAACCCGGGCATGTGCCCTGACCGGGAATCGAACCCTGATTGCCTGGATCCCAGGTTGACGCTCAACCGCTGAGCCACGCCCGGCCGGGCAAGATTCATTTTTACTAAAATTGAGAGCACTCTGTGTGCCTTCTAGGATGAGTTCTTTGTAACCATTTCACTTTCTTCACTTCTTTTTCTTAAAAGTCTCTGCTGAGACATTGATTTTTAGGCAGAGGAAGGCAGACGGAGAGAGTTGAAACATCAATGATGAGGGTCGTCATTGATCGGCTGCCTCCTGCACGCCCCCCACTGGGGATCGAGCTGCAACCTGGGCATGTGCCCGGACTGGGAATCGAACCACAACCTTCTGGTTCATAGGTCGATGCTCAACCACTGAGCCTTGCAGGCCAGACTGGAGCATTTTTTAAAGAAATGGTAGGTCACTCACTAATTGGCTTGATGGAACAAAGGACATTATTACGTAGAAAAATACAGGCATTAACAACTGAATGGAGTGATTTAGAAGCATTGGATTCTGAATGTGAAGAAGTTTTAGAACTACCGTAACCACTTTATTTGGTTAATTTGCCTTTAGATGTATAAATATAGACACAATAGAAGAACTCTTGAATAAGTATAAAATAAAAATGGCATTTTGGCCATTTAATTGGCAGCATTTTTCCTTAGTATTACATGGAATGGAGTTAATAATATAATTGTGTCTTCCTATATTACTTCAACTCACCACTGTCACTTTTTTTTCACTTCTTCTCAGTCACAGGGTCGGAGAAACTGTACACTTGGAAGGGGCGGGGGAGGTTGAAATTTTGGAAATAATTGACCTTTTAACGACAAAGAACACTTCCAACTAGTTTTTCTCTTTGGCACAAATGAATTTTTTTATTATTAAAGATAGCCTTCTGATATTCTATATGTGCTTAACTCCAGATTTATAAGAAGACCTAAATTATACTGATTCCTAAATTCTAAGCTTTCTTTTCTTCGGGAGGATGGTCAAGGATAAGATTTAAAGAAAAACACAGAAAAATCTAATACTTAGGATTGTTTGCCAAGTGGAGAGTCCATTTTGGCAGTCTTAACTGGTTGCAATTTTGTCTTTTAGTCATTAAAAAAATTTTTTTTAAGTTTATGTTGTAATAATTCAGAGACATCTATTTCGACAATTTTGATGTACTTCCTTGAGTATTTTACTACATTTAAAAAATATAGTTGAGTCCGGCCGAGCGTGGCTCAGCGGTTGAGCACAGACCTAGGATCGAGGCGATCAGGGTTTGATTCCCGGTCAGGGCACATGCCCAGGTTGCAGGCTGCAGCTGATCAATGACTCTCTCATCATTGATGATTCTATCTCTCTCTCTCCCTCTCCTTTCCTCTCTCTGAAATCAATAATGATATATTTAAAAAAAAATAAAAAATATAGTTGAATTTATGTAATACTTAAATTTTGTATCTTTTTCACTTCATTTTCTCACATTAAGTTCTTTATTAACATTTTTCATGTCAAGTTTAGTGGGTGGTTTTTTTCATAAGCTTGCTTTTGTGAATTTGACTTGAAATGTTTCCATTCATTTTGTGCTTTTTTTTGGACCACAGATGAAACAAGATTTATGCACAGCATGAAATAGATCTTTTCATTTTAATTACCTGTTATTTGTAGTTATTGTCATGTGAAAAACAAACTTCTGTTTTACTACATTTACACAGTTCAAAAGAGGCTTGAACTCTAAGATGCTGTTTATTAAAAAAATAAAGACAGTAGAAATACTATCAGTTACTTATTTTCTTTTCAGGATAAAATGCAGGTTGACCAAGAAGAAGGTCTCCAAAAATGTCATGCTGAGCACACCCCAGAAGAGGAAATTGATTATACAGGAACCAAAACAAAGGTTAGTTTTAGTATTTCTATGGTTGTGTCTTTTTGGGATTGATAATCCAAGTTAATGTATTTATAATGCATGCTTTTAATATATATATTTTATTTTTTATTCAGAATATTACAGCTGTCCCATTTTTCTCCCTATTGACCCCTTCCATCCCACACCCACTCCCCTCCCCAGGTCTTCACCACACTATTTTCTGTGTCCATGGGTTATGCTACACTTGATATTTTTAATCTTATTACCATGGAAACATAGAAAGCATTAACTAGAATAAATACATTTCAAAGACTTATAATATAGAGGATGCTTTGAAGAATGAACTTTGATAATACTATAGGTAATATTAACTTTTTAATAGGAAGAAAAATGTGTTTTTTGGTAACTTCTTTTCTCATTAAAAATCATACAATCTCAGAGAAAACAGAAAATGGAATAACCAAATGAAGAAAACTTAAGTTAGCAGTAACCCTGCACCTCAAAGTTAACTACTATAAGCATTTGGCTACATAGTATAAAATATTTTTCTTTGTGCAAAACCAAATATTTTTGAAAGTAAAAATGCAAAGGATAAGTAAGAGTCATTGTTTTACTAAGACATCATTGTCATTGTCATGCTAAGCAAGATAATTCAAACAGAAAAAGTCAAGAACCATATGATTTCACTTATATGTGGGATATAAAACTGAAAGTAGCAAATGAACAGACAAGACAGACAAAACTCACAGACAACAGTATGGTGGTTTCCGGGGGGGGGGGGAGTATTGAAGTTTAAAGGGGTTCAAATATTTGGTGACAGAAGATGTGACATTGTGTGGTGGGTGCATTATGCAATGTACAGATGATATACCATAGAAATTACACTTAAAGCCTATATAATCTTATTAACCAATGTCACAGCAGTAAATTTAATTTTTTAAAATGACATCATTGCTGATAAAAGAAGGGAGAGACCTTACCCCAGTCACCCAGATAAATGTGGCTACAGCTCTAAACTGTCATCTTCAACACAGTTTTTCTAACCTGAACAGAATTTAATCTGTGTTGGTTAGCCATGTAAATTTTTTCCAGAGGTTATAAAGGTAAAGTTTTAACTAGTCTTAGGCTCTTACATAATTTAAAACCTGAAACCTTTTTTCTAAATTTTTAATTTTACCTAATGTTTTTTGCTTTTGTTTAATAGCTTTATTAAGGTACTATTTACATACCATACAAGTCACCCATTTAAGTTTACAATTCAATGGCTTTTAATATACTCAGATTTTTGCAACCATTCTCACAATCAATTTTACATTTTCATCATCCCAGAGAGAAGCCCTGAACCCATTAGCAGTAACTCCCTATTTTTCCCCAGCCCTCTTCCTGCCAGCCCTAGGCAAGCACTGCTTTCTGTCTTTATAGACTTGCCTATTCTGGTCTGCTTCTTCCACTAATGTTTTCAAGATTCATCCAGGATGTATCAGTACTTCATTCCTTTTTATAGCTGAATAATACTGCATTGTATGAATGCATACCACATTTTATTTATCTGTTCATCAGCTAATGGACATTTAGATTGTTTCCACTTTTTGACTATTTTGAGTAATGCTATTATGAACAATCATGTACAAGTTTTTGTGTGGATGTATATTTTCACTCTTCTTGGTTATGTACCTAGGACTGGAATTGCTGGGTTATATGGTATCTCTTTATTTTTTGAGGAACTGCCTGTTTGCCAAATTGGCTCTAATATTTTACAATCTTGCCAGCAATGAATAAAGGTTCCAAGTTCTCCACATCCTCATCAATTCCTGTCATTTTCCATTTTTTATATTACAGCCATCCTAGTGGATGTGAAGTAGCATCGCCTTATGGTTTTAATTTGCATTTCCAACCCAATATATTTTTTTCAAGTATGTTTTTATTGATTTTTAGAGAGAGAGGAAGGAAGGGAAAGGGATAGAGAGAAACATCAAAGAGAGAGAAATATCATCAGTCGGCTGCCTCCTGCACTTTCCCTACTGGGGATCAAGCCTGAAACCCAGGCATGTGTCCTGACCGGGAATTGAACCTTAACCTTCAGGTTCATAGGTCAACACTCAGCCACTGAGCCATGTGGGCCGGGCCAGCCTAATATTTTTTATGTAAAAAGACTTAGCATACACAGAGTATAAAATACTATCAGCATTAAAGTAATATTTTTAAATAAAGTATAGTAGATAAGTTTTATTTCACTTTTTCATTTCATCTGAAATTACTCTTAAACCTATTTTTAAACTAGTTTTAGAAATTTACATTATTACCCTCTTGCATTTCTTTTGCAGTCAGCCTCCTTGGACAAACAAGACCGATTAAACCAGACCATTAAAAAAGGAAAAGTCAAGAGTATTGATCTACCTATCCAGAGCAGCCTGTGCCGACAACTGGGCCAAGATGTTCTTAATAGTTACATTGAAAATGAGGTATATAAATCTCAGTTATGTTGAAATAAGTGGTAGTGTATTCTGAGATTTTTGTAGAAGTCAGTGATTATCCTCCAAAGGAATCATTAAATAGATCATTGAACTACTTTATTTTCAAGAAAATATTGAGCTGTGTTACTATCATGTACCAGGGTAGTTTTTGTCTTAGTTATATGAAAAACATTATTATCTCCATTATAGAGGAAGACTAGTCCAATAGTAATGATTCGTACCCCCTTTTACTCTGTTTTTAACGGTAACACCCAGCAGACATCTTACGGGGAAGTATTCGCAGCTCCCCTCTTCTATGTAGTCCTAATGCGGGTCTATTAAAAATACTTTCTGACTTCCACTTAACACTTTGTAAAGTCTGTTGTCATTCTTGAAATTTTCCTTACAAGTCTAAATGTTTAATTTTAGTCTCCTGAAGAGTTTTGTTTCTTTACCAATAGTTATATAAGAAGTAACTTATTTTTATTTTTAAAATTTATATTTAAGTAGTGATTCCTAGTTTCTACAGGCTTGGCTGGCATTAAAGAAGGTCAGTTTCTTTGAAGCGCCCCAGTAGTCTTCCATCTGCTACACATGATTCTAGGAAATTTCTTCAAGAGATTTTGACTTTACAGTCCATGCTCCTTTTAGTACCTACCTATATCACTATTCATTAATTATTGAAGACTGCATTTTATGAGAAGCAAGCATTACTGCAGACCCTGAATAATTCAGAATTTGTATGTTTTGAGATGAATTTTCCCAAAGGAATGATTGTGGGGAAGTGCAATTACGGCAAATGTTGGGTATAAAATTATTTCTAAGTTTTGAAGTGTCTCACTGTTTTAAATTCACAAATGTCAGTACACTGGTCTTGTGTTTAAAATAGTGTTTTTGTTAAAGTGAAAGTTTTGTTCGTTATTACAATCCCCATATTATGTTTTTTCCTTTTTATTATAATACTAATAATTTTTGCTAACATCTTAAACACTTTGATGTCTTATTTAATCCTTAAAACAATCCTGTGACATGTAGGTACTGCTAGAGGACTACATTTTACAGATGAGGGAACAGGTATAGGTAGACTGAATCACCCAAGGTCAGAGAGTAACCTTTCATTTGAATCCAGGTAGTCTGTCTCCAAAGCTCAAGATCATAACCACTATATTATATTCCTTCCCAGGCTAACATTTTTTTCAGCACCAGTTATGTGCTAGGCACTGGACTAAATATTTTCCATAGACTATGTCAATTTTATTAACTCTATGAGCTAGATAGAAGTATGCTCTCTTTTGGTATAAGAAAACAGGCTGAGAGCTTAGGTGACTTTTCTGAGATCTCAACACTAATAAATGGGGAATGTAGAATTTGAATCTGAGTATGTACAATGACATGGTCTATGTGTTTTTTGTGTTTTTTAAAATAAATTCTAATCCACTTTCTGTCTCTATGAATTGGCCTATTGTAGATTAATGTAATCATACAATATTTGTCCTTCTGTGTGACTTACTACACTTAGCAAATGTTTTCAAGGTTTTATCCATGTTGCAACATGTATCAGAACTGTTATAGAATAATATTCTATTGTGTATATGTACATTTTATTTATCCATTCATCTGTTTATGGACAATTGAGTTGTTTCCACCTTTTGGCTGTTATGAATATTTGTATGTAACACTGACTTACAAATATCTGAGTTCCTGCTTTCAGTTCCTTTGGATATATACCTAGTAGTGAAATTGCTGGGTCATATTGTAATTCTTTGTTAGCTTTTTGAGGAACCACCAAACTGTTTTCTATCTCAGCAGTAATTTTTACATTCCCAACAGCATTGTACAAGTGTTTCAAATTCTGCACATCCTCACCAAAAATTGTCTTTTGTTTATTTTTAAGTCATCCTAGTAGGTATGAAGTGATATTTTCATTGTGGTTTTCGTTAGCATATCCCTAACTCCCTAATGTTCTTAATGGCAACTAATCTGAAACTTTTTGAATAGGGGAAAATGATAATGCAAGATAAGTTGGAGAAAGAAAGAAATGATGCTAAGAATGCTGTTGAAGAATATGTGTACGATTTTAGAGACAAGCTGGGCACTGTCTATGAAAAATTCATCACTCAAGAAGTAAGTCTAGCCCTGGCTGGGTAGCACAGTTGGTTGGAGTGTGCAGTACACCAGAAGGTTGGGGTTTGATTCCCTGTCAGGGCACATACCTAAGGTTGCAGGTTTGATCCCCGGTCAGGACGTGTACGGGAGGCAACCAATCACTGTTTCTCTCATGTCAATGTTTCTCTCTCTCCCGTCCTCTCTCTCTCAAAATCAATAAAAACATATCCTCAGGTGAGGATTTTAAAAAAAGTAAGTCTAAATTTTATAGTTTTTTATTAGAGCTACTTATTTGCTTAAGACTGCTAATACAAATTATGTAAGTAAATGTATTAAATGTGTTA
The DNA here is from genome assembly GCF_054644295.1 of Miniopterus natalensis. Lineage (NCBI taxonomy): Eukaryota > Metazoa > Chordata > Mammalia > Chiroptera > Miniopteridae > Miniopterus > Miniopterus natalensis. The sequence continues at coordinate 30,303,727 of NC_142084.1, forward strand.
TTGTCAGTCTTCTTGAGCACATTTAGGAATTGTTCTTAGTTATTTTTCCAATTTGCAGAAGTATGGTGAAGAACATGTTTATGAATAAAAGTCAGAAAAATACAAAATTTAATTCTTTATACTTGAAAACATTGTGTCCTTCACTGGACTTTTATTTTTAAGGAGAGCATTGTTAATCAGTATCTCTTAAATGTATATCTAGGACTTGAATAAACTGACTGCAGTATTAGAAGACACAGAAAATTGGCTTTATGAAGAAGGAGAGGACCAACCCAAGCAAGTTTATGTGGATAAGCTTCAAGAACTAAAGGTAAATCTTTAAAAGTCCATGTTAGTGTTAAATAGAACATTAAGTTTTCCTAAAAATTGGTTGTAAGAGCACAGTGTATTTTTTTCATAAATATGTAAGGCAGATATATATTTTCTCATAAATATGTAAGGCAGATATGTGTAACAGGAAATGTTCTTTCTCATTTAAAAAGCATTTTGAGAAGTGAGTAATGCTACATGTAATTGAAATCAAATAATGATAATCATATTTGTCTATCGTGATATTCAGATATAAATATTTAGATGACCAGAGTGTTGGTATTACTTTAACAAGCCATATATGTCTGAGATGTCATTAAGAAGTGATTTGTCAACCTGACCCCTTCTTATCAGAGGAGTCACACTTCCTCAGCTTCTCTCCCCCTTCACTGATCTGATTTTGAGGGGTAATACACTGCCTGCTCTTTTGTATTTTCATATTGTAACTGATGGGGACATCTGGTCAGTGAAGAACTTCAAAAATAGCACCCCTGCTCTTGAATGTCCTTTTGCAAAGAAATAAGGAGTTGTGATCACTGGGTTCCCTTTTTCTAGGTCAATGATACGATTTTAAGAAAAGACCACTATTGATCCTTTCCTCCTGCTTACTACCCACCTCTCACCCTCCCCTAAAAAAATAGTTTAATTAGAAATTTAGATTGGGAGGATGACAGGGAATTTTAGTCTTTCCTTCTTAGTGTAGATCATAGCAATGCTTAAATGTGTACATGAATTACCTGGGGCTCTTACTGAAATGCAGATTATCAGATTATGATTCAGCATATTGAGGTGGGCCCATGATTCTGCAGTTTTAACAAGCTTCTAAGAGATTTTGATGTAGCTGGTCCCTGAACCGTTCTTTTGAGTAGCAAGGGAATATATAGATGCTGAATGATGGCATTAATAAGGATTTCTAGAATATGGGGAAAAGCAGCCTGTTTGCTGGGGAAGGGGGGGCAAAAGATGTTAATATCTTGCAACAATTACTCATGCCAATAAATTACTTCCAAAGGGAATAATTAGAAAGCAACTAGAAAACCTAAGCTTATAACAGCAATACTAGGCCTTATCATTTTATCTTCTTGATGGTTTTACTCCCTATCTCTCTACGAGAATGCAGGTATTTTGGGCCATAGGAACAGTCAGGCAGCTAAAGCCAATAGAAATAACTGGGACAGCCCAGAATCGCCCCAAATGGATATTTTGCCTGAAATGTATAAGAAACCATAAAAATGAATGTTACAGAAGTTTTTATAGGTTTTACTATTGTTTGGAGATGGCTTTTAGGAATTAAAAATGCTGTACTTCTCTTCAAAAACATTTGCAATAAAAAGTATGATGTAAATAGACTAAATGCAGTATGGTATGCTGGAACAGAAAAAGATGAAGTCTGAATAAAGTCAGGGGTTCAGTTAATAATAATGCACTAGGGTTGGTTTCTTAGTTTTGACAAATGTGCCTTGCTGGTATAAGATATTAACATTAGAGAAAAGTGATGAGAGGTACTTAGCTGTCTCTTTTATTTCCTCTGTAACTTTTCTGAACATCTAAAATAAGCTGACTTTTATTTAAGTATGTAAAGAATTTGAAAGAAAATGGTTATTCTTTCTTCTAATGCATCCCCCTTCTCAAAGTTATAGAGGCTGTTTTAACATTTAGAAATTCCCCATTCCAGGGCCCAAAGGTTCATTTTTTTTTAAAGCACTACATTTATAATACAGTATACATTTTTAATGTAATGCGTAAACATAATATACATAATATTCAGTGTCTTCTGTTAAAGAGTTTTTTCTGATGCATATATGCATAACCCATGAGGACAGACAATAGCTTGGGGGAGACCTGAGATGGGGTGGCAGTTGGGTGGAGGGGGGCAAAAAGGGAGAAAATGGGAGACATCCGTAATACTGTCAACAATAAAATTAAAATGAAAAATATTTTTTAAAAAGTTTTTTCTATTAGTAACTTTTTCTTTTAAAAAAAAATTTCTTATGTTAACAGAAATATGGCCAACCTATTCAAATGAGATACATGGAACATGAAGAGAGACCAAAAGCTTTAGCTGACTTGGGAAAAAAGATCCAACTTGTCATGAAAGTGATAGAAGCATACAGAAACAAGGTATTGAATTCATAAAGGCAACTGATGATTATGACATGTGTCGTACATGGTGAGCATGGGGCAAATCTGAAAGTTCTCAGCTACAAAGCTGTAACAGTTGTTGCTACCAAATTTTAGAGATATTGTGCACCAGACTTGAAACTTTTTTATATGAGAATTATCAGTAAAACAATACTACTGCATGTAAAATACAGTGCAGGTATGTGTAATTTTTTAAAATTCCCTAAAACCACATTATAAATGATCCAGTGACCAAATCCACTATTGATCATTATTGATACAATGAGAGGGTTTCTTTGACCTTTTTTATTGCAGGCCTTTCTGAGACTGGACTCTGCTAGTCTTTAGTTTGTCGTGTGGCCTCTTTTTCTTTTAGTTTCTCTGTCTTCCATTCTGTTAGTCATTTGCAATGCCCTGTACCCATTGTTCTTTTATATACATACCCAAATCTATATTGCTACCATTGACCTTGCCACTGATTTTAAGCTTCAGAAATTTAGTTATTTAAATGATATATCTCCACTTGGATATAATAATAAGATTTAACAAAATTAAGCTTATCCTTTTTTTCCTCTAAACCAGACGTTAGCCAGCTTTTTCTTTAAATAAATATTTTAGGCTTTGCAGGCCTTATCTCTATACAGCTATTTAACTCTGCATAGTAGTGCAAAAGCAACCATATATGATATGTAAGTGAATGAGCATGGCTGTGTTCCAAAGTAACTTTATTAAAACACAGATGGCAGGTTGGATTTGGCCTACAGGACAAGTTTGCTGACTCCTACTTTAAATATTCAGCTCTGGCCAGTGTGGCTCACTGATTAGAGTATCATCCTGGGCACTGAAGGGTCTCAGGTTCAATTCCTGGTCAGGGCACATACCCAGGTTTGATCACATCAGGTACTGGAGGCAACCGATCAGTGTTTTTCTCTCTCTCTCCCTTCCTCTCTCTCTAGAATCAATTAAAAAAAAACATATCCTCAGGTGAGGATTAAAAAAAAATTAAATATTCACTGTAATTCCCCCAATTTTTATCGTTGCCATTACATTGAACTTAAGTTGCAGTTAAAACTGTATCAGTGGGCAGGAGAGGCTAACTAGCACCAGAAAGATTTAGGCAAAGTATCATAATAATAGCTTATGTTGATCAAGCACTTAGTGAATTTGAAGCATTTTTATATGGATTATCTCTTTCATTCTCACAAGTATGTATAAGAAAACTGCAGTGTTTAAGCAGCTTGTCAAGGATTACACTGGCAGTAACTGGTGGGGTCAAGATTAAAACCTAAGCAGTTCGAAGTTACCATACAAACTCTTAACTGTGGTGCTTTTCACTACACAATGTGGAAAGAGGTTACTAATTATAAAAGAAGATTTATGAAATTTATAAAATAAGATTGCAATCCAGGTCACGTAGAAGACGACTACATGTACTGACTATGAATGTGCATGCCAGTGTCAGTGTCCTCATTGTCCATACAGGTACAAAGAGAACATAAGATGATGGAAAGGTGAGGAGCAGCAAGCAGACAAGTGAAAACACCAAGACTATGTCAAATGTGGTATTGGAGACCCTGTGCAATTACTATGGCCCAGTGTGCCCAGGCTTTCGCAGTCTTCTTGAGCATACAGGTTTAAGATTTTATCCAAAGCAAGAGAGACTTCACTTATGTTATTTTGAATTTTTATCATGTGCCAGGCTCCCTTCAAGGTGCTGCAACTACAGCATCAAACAAAACATTGAACCTTACACTTTAGTGGGGAAAGGTAGATAATAAGTCATTGTAAAGTAGTCAGATGCTAATAAAGGGCTACGGAAAAAGTAAGGGACTGCCAGAGGTGGAGATTTGTCAGAAGGGCAGACTGCTAATAAGATGAGATACACATGAGGGGAGAACTGAAGGAGGTGAGAGCTCAGGATGTATGATAACTGTAAGAAGAAAGTTCTAGAAAAAGGGAGTAGTGGTTACAAAACCTTGAGGGGAGAACAGCAAGGACTCCAGTGTGGCTTAAAACAGTGGTGGGGTGGGTTAGCAGTTGCCATATTATAGAGGGCCTAGTGGGCCATTAGAAAAGTTTGACTTTTCCTCTCAGAATAGGAATCGATTGCAGGTTTTGAGCATAAAAGTAATATGATTTATTCTTTAAAGGATATGTAAGCAGAGAGACTAGTGAAGGCATTATTAGAATAATACAGGCAAGAAGTGATGGGAGGCTTGACCCTGGATAGAGGAGGGGGAAGAAGGGGTTGGATTTTTGCTGCATACATTTGAAGATGATCTGCTGATAGATTTTATATTAATATAACATGAAGAGGAGTCCAAAATGACTCAAAGGATTTTGGCCTGGAAGGATGAAGTTGGGGAAAACTGGAAAGAGTAGATAGGGAGGCTATCAGGAATTTGAAACGTTGCTCGTTACTTCAAAGTTTACAAATAGAAATTCAAGTTGGAAGTTGGATATAGAGTTGGGGTTTCAGGGAAGAGGTTCGAGGCTAGAGTTCTTTTTAAAGCATGTAGATGGAGCATGAATGGGGAGGAACTTAAGAAACGATCCATGAAGTTGGAAGGAATTCAGGAAAAAGGGGGGACCCAGAAACTGAGTCAAAGATGATGGATGCATAATTTGTAATGATACAAGCAGAAAGATGGGTCGAGCGAGTATCTGATGGAGCATTACTATCCTCTCAGTTCTTTGGCTCTGTAGTGTTCTTTCATTCTCTTTCCCTTTATTCCATGTCCAATCTATGATTCATCAGGAGATTCTCTTTCCATATGTTGCATTGCCATTTTTTTTCTGGTTCTGTGGCTAACATTCTAAACCATGGCTTCTTATATTGTCTTCTATGTGTGGCAACTGCAGTTATCTTTTTCAGAGAGCATTTTATTATGTAATCCCCCTTATCAACAACTTACTATATTGTTTTGTTGTATATTCAGAATTTTCTCTTTAGTTTGCTCTGTGCCTGCTTCCCTTATTTCTCTTTAATCTTTAGCAAATCCAATTCCATGCAGCAGCTTTCTTGGCTAAGTACCTTTCCTTGAATATTCACCACTAGTCATTCTTTTTCAAACATGAATCCTTCAGAAAGCCTTTCAAGAACCCGTACTGATTGTTTCTTTCTCCCAGTCTCTTCAATTCTATTTAACGTGTATGTGGCTTCTTCACATGGGTATATGCAAGGTATACATTCAATAAGAGTGTGAATCTTTTAAGTAGAAATTATTAATAAAATTTAGTGCCTGGCCAGGTGTGGCTCAGCGGCTGAGCATCGACCTAGGATCCAGGCAATCAGGGTTCGATTCCCGGTCAGGGCACATGCCCGAGTTGTGGGCTCAATCAACGACTCTCTCATCATTGATGTTTCTATTTCTCTCTGTCCCTCTCCTTTCCTCTCTCTGAAATCAATAAAGATATATTTTTTAAAAATAAATAAATAAAATTTACTTACTAAAAAATCTGTTCCATTAAGTAAAGATTTTTTTTAATAGGATGAAAGATATGATCATTTGGATCCTGCTGAAATGGAAAAAGTTGAAAAATATATCAGTGAAGCCATGAGTTGGCTGAACAGTAAAATGAATGCACAGAATAAACTAAGTCTCACTCAAGATCCTGTGGTGAAAGTTTCAGAAATAGTCGCAAAATCAAAGGTAAGAAACTTTAAAATTCTCTTTTAAGGGGTTCCAGCACTAAAAGTTTTTAATGGGAGCCATAATTTTTTATTTTGGGAAAAAAAGATTCTAGGTAGGACATCTCTGTGGGACATCTCTATTCCTTGATTTGATTAGTCACATACACAAGGCTGTTTTAAAGATTTTAAGGGTAATAAATAATGAAATAAAGCAGTTTGACAACTTTTGACTGTCAAATATTTATGTCAGACTTTTCTGGATTGGATAATACTTCTAAGTCTCCATTGTAAAACTTGGCAGTATAGGTTTGTCTTTGATATAATTCAAAATGTGTTTAATTATATGGTAAAATCTTATTTCTGATATAAAGTTTCCAGTCTAAAAACATTACTCATGGAAATGTCAGTTTATCATAGAAAACATGAAAAATAGGGGACAAACTTTTTAATAAAGATCAGCATCAAAGTAGGAATATGAATAAAGACATTGGATAAGCAGCTGACAAAAGAATAAATACAAAAAAATATGGAGAATACAAAAAGTATTGTTCATCCTCATCACTAATCTACAAAATGCAAATCTCTCTTTTCACCCATCTGATTTGTGTGTTTACATTTATAATCTTGCCATGGTTGTCAAGGGTGTGAAGAAATGGATGTTTTCCCTGCACAACTTGGTTAAATTTGTTACAGCTTTTCTAGGACATTATATCAGAATATGCACAGAAATTTAAAGTGAGTAGGCCCTTTAACCCAGAAATCACATTTGTAGGAATTCATCCTAAAATCATTGTACAGGTATATGCAGATTAAATACCTTTGTTTATAATAGCAAAAAATTGGAAACACCTACAATACCTATCAGCAAGCAAATCAATGAATAAATTGATACATCCATATAACACATTGTAGTCACTACGTATTTTATATAGAGAGATATATCTATTTAGATATAAAGATGTGTACAACATATTGAGAAACAAAAGATTACAAAATACAAAGTTATCTCACTGTATAAATTAGTGTGTTAATAGATTGATATATTTGTATATATGTGTATGCCTGGACATTCATCTAGAAGGATCATCACCAAAGTGTTAATATCTGTAGGAGAGGGAATTTCAGGTGATTTTTTTCATCTAGTTCAGTATGTTTTTAGGTATCTGATTTTTAACGGAAAAATATTTTTAATCAAATAGAGCACTAAAAATATTTTCCTTTTGAGAAAGTTTTGCAAGGAAGCTATAATTTACTCCTCATCAAATGAAGTGCAAAGTGAGTTGAAAGCAGTTTGCCATTAAAACATTCCCCCAGGATGTCACTTTCTCTCTCTCTATCCCTATCCCAATCTCTGTGACACGAGTCCTAAAAAGATTTTAATGAGCTTTTTTTTTCCTATGTAAAAAAATAAAGAACAAATTAGAAATACATTGCATTTCTTCTGAATTACTAAATTGCATTTACTTTTTTTATATAATTTGGAGCCCAAAGACTAAACTCCATTTACATATTATATGTTTTCATTGATTTCAGAGAGAGGAAGGGAGAGGGAGAGAGAGAAACATCAATGATGAGAGAGAGTCATTGATTGGCTACCTCTTGCACACCCCCTACTGGGGATTGAGCCTAAAACCTGGGCATGTGCCACAACTGGGAATAGAACTGTGACTTCCTGGTTCATAGGTCGACACTCAACCACTGAGCCACGCCTGCCAGGCAGGTTGCATTTACTTTCATGGCTTATTCTCTCCAACAGAAAAGGCTACTCAGCTATTTTCTAAAAGTAAAGTTAGTATTTTTCCATGTAAATGTTGAGAAATATCAGTTCATGAAATAGGTGTTATTTGATATAATTCTCATAACAGAGCATTAGGCATAATTTAATGGAATGAATTAAAAGTTAATACCAACAGTAATTCGAAAAGATATATGCATACCTATGTATATGCAAAATACCTATTGCAGCATTTTTACAATAGCTAAAATAAAGAAGCAACTTAGTTGTCTATTGATAGGTGAATGGATAAAGATGTGGTTTATATATGCAATTGAATATTACTGAGCCATAAAAAAGAATGAAAAATTGCCATACTAGAACGTAGTATGCTAAGTGAAATAAGTCAGATGAAGACAAAATACTGTATGATTTCACTTATGTGTGCAATCTAAATAAACAAGACAAAATAGAAACAAACTCATGGATACAGAGGACAAAATTGATGGTTGCCAAAGGGAAGGATGGTGGGGGATAGGTGTAAAAGGTGAAGAAATGGGGGATAAGAGGTCCAAACTTCCAGTTATAAAATAAAGGATGTAATGTACAGCATAGAGAAAATAGTGATACCATAGTAACTTTGTATGGTGACAGATAGTTTATAGACTTACTGTGTGATCACATCATAAGGTATATAAATGTTGAATCAATCTGTTGTACACCTGAAACTAACATAATACCGTATGTCACCTATAAGAAAAAATAAATTTCAAAAAAATGTTTAAAAATTAATAAAAATTGCCCAGCCGGGTGTGGTCAGTGGTTGAGCATCGACCTAGGATCCAGGAGACTGGGGTTCGATTCCCGGTCAGGGCACATGCCCGGGTTGTGGGCTACAGCCGATCAGTGACTCTCTCATCATTGGTGTTTCTACCTCTGTCTCTTCCTCTCCCTTCCTCTCTCTGAAATCAATAGAGATATATTTTTTTAAAAAAGATTAATAAAAATTATTCCTGCTGAAGAAAACTATATTTTAAATTATAAGGAACCAATTTTTAAGAAGATTAGATATAAAAATCATTGTTAAAGCAATCTTTAATAAACAGTTTTCTGTCACCACTGACATGCACTAGCCCAGAAGGTAAATCCCTCATTAAGGTGCTTGAAGAAACAGTTGGCTATCTAACTGAGCTAACATATAAATTCAGGAATGTGGAATTACATGGAAATTTAGAAAGTTAATGTGGAATTAACAGTGATATTTTTAATATAATCAATATTCTTCATGTCTTTAGGAACTGGATAATTTCTGTAACCCCATCATTTATAAACCCAAACCAAAAGTAGAGGTTGCAGAAGACAACACAAAAGCTAATAGGGAACACAATGGACAGATGGATGGACAGAGTGGGACTGAAACTAAACCGGATACAACAAAAGACAGCTCACAGCATACCAAATCTTCTGGAGAGATGGAAGTGGACTAAGTCTTAATTTTACCTTCACATAATTCAAACAGTGCAAGTAACCGTTGGGGTCCATTCTTCTTTTACATCTGGTACACACAACAGATGTTCAATTGTTCTTAACCACTTTTTGTCATTTGTTTTTTGGAGTAGTTTTGAAAAGTGTTTTATATTGAGTACACATCTATTCATTTCCATTGTTGCTTATGTGAAGCTTTAGCTGAATACAGATTTACAAGTCAGTTTAAGCTTTCCTAATATATTTTATATCACATGCAAGATTGATATGTAGTTGGCAACAGTCTACCTTATTTAAAGCTTCTACTTGGATAAACTTCAGCTCCTTATTCAGGAAAGAATATGTATTGCACTATTGTCGCAGAAGCATAGATATAACTGATCATTATTTTGAAAAATACTGAAATTGATGTGGTCTAAAGTCGCTGAGGCACTGACCTTTTTCTAGTTATTGTATTGTTCTAACTTAAATATTAAAACAAGAGGCTCCTCGACAAATTAGTCCATCTCATTGGTGTGCCATGAGAACTCCAAAGCTTTGCTTCCATCACATACATGAACCAAATCACACGTTGAAAGAAAATGCACAATGTTATGTTAAGGTGACACCAGCAGTTTTCTTCTTTTATTAGTAATATGGATTGATGTTTTCTTAGAGTAATTCAATATCATTTTCATTTGAAACTTCTGATCTACTTGTCCTGAAGACCTGCTGCTGCTAAAGTAATACTAGCCTGAAGAAAAAGAAGCATTTTTGATGAAAATACCTTCATGTTAAGTGGGAAATACTGTTGAACTACTCAGACATGCATCTGTGACATTGATAGCCTTGTTTCAGTTTTAATAGTTGTTTTAGTTTTATTAATTGATACTATTAATATCTTAACACAGGGTAGGGGTAAATGGCACAATGTATTGCATTATGTACATTTATCACTTAAGTACTTAATGTTAAGATATAAACACTATTAAATAAGAGGTAATACTTGAAGCACTTAAGCCCTAAGTCTTAGGAAATAATGCTTGTAATAAACTTAACTATGTTACATATCAACAGGCAAAATATAGAATGTTACATAGTATATTATTACATGATGTGATTAAATTATAGTTCCTGCTGTTATATTACCTGTTCAGACCTTGGCTCCAGTTTTGGTGCTTCTTATATAAATTATATGGGACAAGGGACTGTGAAATTAAGATATTTTAAGGACTTAACCTGTGCTTCATCACCAGACTTGTTCACATTATTCAGTTCTGTCCATAAGCTTGAAACTAACTGGGAGCAGACTGAAATGATTTTAAACCTACAAGAAAAAGAAGCATAGACAGTGCATGGGCTCTTGTATTTAATCCCAATCAACTAGATTGACCTAGTTCTGAAATTTTCAAAGGTTCACTTTTTCCCAAAGCTAAATCTTTACATTGAGAATTACTATTGACTTTTCTTAAGTAGTAAAAATTGAGAGTTTAATATCTTTAGGGATAGTCATTATTTCTCACAACTAGTTCTCTAAGAGATATTTTGTTTCTACAATGTAGTCTGCACTGAAAGGGGAGTGTGGAGGAGGAGTGCATTTTCCAGGGATTTTTATTCATCCTTTTTGAGGGAGATGTCCCTTTTTTGCATTAAAAAAATTCACATATCCTCAATATGTTTTTAATGTCTTTTAGTCTTTAAACTGTCTTTGTTTTATACATTTAAAATGAAATGATTATATCCATTAGTAATAAGTGAATGAAGTACAGTATTTTAAAAAGTATGTATCAGTTACTTTTCATTTGTATGTTAAATATATAGGTTCATTTCTGGAAGAACAAAATTATTAAAAGGAATTCATAACAGTACAGGTAAGGAGATTATAGCTTTTTCTTGAGTTAAGAAGAGGACCTCTACCCACTATTTTAGGAGCTTTACCTCAAAAACTTCTTGGAAATAAATGTGGGAACAACCCTTTCTTCATCTGCTTTGTCTAGTATATCCTCACATTTTCCATTCCTTCTCTTAAATCAGTTTATGTAGTTCTGTGTTTTGGTCAGATATATAACATTTCAGTTATTGCAGTTATATAACACTTAAGTTAAATACATCCAACGATAATATGTATACTTTTTACCTTTTTATTCAACGTAAATGATATTTTTAAAAGCTCTTTAACCTTATAGTGTAGTTATTTATTGACTACATTAATGAAAGAGAATGTTCTCCTTAATACATTTGGGGGTAAGTAGTATGGTTTAGTTTAATTTTAATCACTGAAATATGCAGTGCTAGACAAAAAGTTAAAGTTTTCTTCAAAATTAAAAGCCACTATTTTAGACTTTAAAAGATACAAGCAAAATAGACTTTTCCTATAGTAAGAAAATAAGAACTAAGTGTGGGAGATATCTAGGCTGATTAATAAAGATCAGTATACTTTGACCTTTGAAAAAGTATAAATTATTTGGTTTGAAAAACCAACTTTTGATAGTCCATTATACTGTGATTATAAAAACAAAAACTGCTAAATAATATAACAATAATATAACAAATTTTAATTCCTTAGCAGTATACAGAATTCTTAAGTTTAAAAAAAAACTAGAAACAGCACACCAAAGAATTAGACTATTGGAATAACAGATAATCTCAGTTTTAAAGGGTAATTAGTCTTTTATTAAGAAGAAATAAAGATTTCTTTGACTTTTTGAGCTGTCAATTTTTAGTATGTTCATGATTATATCCTTGATGGAAACTATTTAAAGAGAATTTTGAGGCTCAATTATCAATATAATAAAATGGTAGTGTTAAAGCATTTTACCCAAATAATAGCACATCTTTCACTATTTTGAATTATTCATATTTCAAGACAATAGATATTTGAATATAGTAATGAAATTAGCTTTCAGGTTGACCCAAAATAGATATAGCCATTTCTCCATTTTCATAAATTTGAATTGTAATAATAAGCCTATAAACATTCCCATTAAGATTTTGTTTTAATAGTTGATATTTGGTAGTCCACAAAAATTAAAGCCTTAGTGTTAATTTTACATGTCAGATTTACAAGTCTTTATTAACTAGAGAAATAGAGCTTCATCTTTCTCACCTTTTAGAATTTTACAACAAAAAACTTCAGTTCTAAAGTTAGTGTTATTTTGTGTTTAAACTTTGGAAGTTTTGAGTTTTAAGTGTATTTTGTGATATTTGATTCTGGAAAACTTAGAGGCATATAACTAATTGTATTGCTCTGTCAATATTTAAAACCTGATAGCATAAATTAGCTACTGCTAACTTTTCAAATGACATAGGTAGGGAAACATAAAGTTGTATTCCAATATTTTATTATCCTCTTAATGTGTTTTCTAACTATGAGTGATTTAGCAAGCTAAATCTTCTTAAAGCAGTTGGCCAATTTCAGAATACAGACTTTCTGATCAAAAAAGAAAAACAGGTTTAAAATAACCTTTTGTTTTTTATCAAGGTCTAATTTAAAGTATCATTTTAAAGTAATTCTCAGGTAGCACATAATCTTCTCTTTTGATTAAAAAAAAATAACGAAAATTTAATGCAGATCAAAGACCAAGACTTTTAACCAAAAACCCCCTCCAAACTTTAGCTATTTTACTTTCACATCTATAATTTAAAATACACTAAAATTAATATTCTTCCATGTACTCATATGCTACCTGAGAAAGTGACTTTGGGTTTACAATATGGCCAGATGTCTAAGTTTTTTTATAACTAAATTCAAGGGTAATTGTTTCATGTATAATAAATGGCCACCTGGAATTTTTACAATAACAAACTGCCCAGAAGAAGAAAACCTAAATTTCTATGGCAGTGGTCAGTATCTACATGTGGTAATGGCTGTTTTCATCTGCCAGATCCCTAAGGATACCTCTAGCATATTGTTAGAGTTAGTATTAAAAGAAAAAGCATGTGTGTTAAAATACATTATAAAATGACTTGGAGCTTTCAAGTCAAAGAAAAATAATAATAATTGAATGGTGAACATTTGATTCAGTCTGTCAAATAGGTCAATATCCATAACAACAAAAGAAATTAATAATGATATAATGATCTTTGCTTTGGAATCTCTAATTTGATGTCATGTTCTAGGTCATAGGATAATTATTAGGGAAATGTACTGATACCCAAAAATGACCCAACCTATACAGAGATGAGTGAAAATTCAACATGTTTTAGATAGTTTAATTGCATTACAGTGTGTAAACTATAAATGGAAATGGTCTTCAGTCTTTTCTATTACTTTTATTTCTTTTCTAATCCAGTTCTAGACTCTTAAATAATCATATTTTTCACAAGTCTATTTTCCTTTTTTTATTTTGGATTATTCTTTTGATCTTTTATTCCAAGGATTTTAAAATTTAAATCATTATTTATTTTTCAATTACAGTTGACATACAATATTATATTAATTTCAGACGTATACCCCAATGATTAGACATTTATATTAACTAAGTGATCATCCTGATAAATCTAGTTCCCATCTCACACCATTCATAGTTATTAGAATATTATTGACTACATCTCATGAATGTTCTATAAAAACCAATTTGTATTTCTTAATCCCTTTACTTTTTTCATCCAACCCCCCTACCATCTAGCAACCATTGAAATGTTCTATCTATGAGTCTGTTTCTGTTCTGCTTCTTTGATTATGCTGTTGTTTTTTAAGATTCATTTGTTGATAGATATGTATTTATTGTCATTTTATTGCTCACATTTTTAATCTCTTTTCTTTTTCTTCTTAAAGAAAACCCTTTAACATTTCATGTAATACTGGTTTGGTGGTGATGAACTACTTTAGTTTTTCCTTGTCTGGGAAGCTCTTTATACGTTCTTCAATTCTAAATGATAGCTTTGCTGGGTAGTCTTGGTTGTAGGTCATTACTTTTCATCACTTTGAATATTTCTTGCTAGTCCCTTCTGGCCTACAAATTTCATGTTGAGAACTAGCTGACAGTCTTATGGGAGCGTCTTTGTAGTAACTAACTGCTTTTGCTGCTTTTAAAATTCTTTAACCATTTGCATTTTAATTATAATGTATCTTGGTGTGGGCCTCTTTGGCTTTATTTTGTATGGGGCTCGCTGTGCTTCCTGAACTTGTATGTCTATTTCCTTCACCAGGTTAAGGAAGTCTTCTGTCACACTTTTTTCAAATAGGCTTTCAATTTCTTGCTCTCTCCTCCTTCCAGCACCCCCATGATGCAAATGTTGGTACTCTTGAAGTTGTCCCAGAGGCTCCTTACACTAGCTGCATTTTTTTTTTTTTTAATTCTTTTTTTTTTTTTTTTTTGCTGTTCTGATTGTTTTTTGCTTCCTTATTTCCAAATCACTGATTTGATTCTCGGCTTCATCTGCACTGTTGATTCCCTGTAAATTATTCATTTCAGTTAGTGTATCCTTCATTTCTGACTGGTTCTTTTTTATGGTTTCCATGTCCATGTTTATGCCATTGAAGTTCTAAGTTCAACTACGCTTCTTCTAATCTTGAAATCTCATAACCAGTGTTTTGAACTCTGCATCTAGTAGATTGCTTGTCTCCATCTTATTTAGGTCTTTTTTCTAGAATTTTATTCTGCTCTTTCATTTGTAATGTGTTTGTCTCCTCATTTTGGAAGCCTCCATGTGTTTGTTTCTATGTATTAGGTAGAGCTACTATGTCTCACAGGCTTGGTAGAGTGGCCTGACGTAGCAGATGTCCTGTAGGGTCCAGTGGCACAACCTCTCCAATCACCCAAGCTGGGCACTCCAGCTGCTCCCCGCCATTCCTCATGTGGGCTGTGTACACCCTTCTGTTTGTAGTTGAACCTTGATTGTTGGCACATTCATAGGAGGGATTTACCTCCAGGCCAATCAACTGCAAAGATTGGCTGTGACCACCAACCTCTGTGGAGGATCAGCTGTGCAGTACCTGTCCCATAGAGCCAGTACTTCAGTGGGGCTCTGGTACCTAATGAGTCCTTCCCTTTAATGTGTCACTGTGGAGGTAGTTGGGTGGTGCTACAATGTGGTCTGAAGCTGTCCACAGGGTGTGCTGGCTCTGCCACCTCCCTTGAGGTGCAAGGCCAAGGTCAGCTGTTGCCTGTGTCCTGCCCAGGGCCACCAGGCTAGAGCTACAAAGCTATCTGCAGATGGCTGCTACTTGTGCTGGACTTGGAGGTGCCCAGGAGAGGCCAAGCTGCAAACCATGACCAGCTGCTGCTAGTGTCCAGCCTGGGGCCACTTAGCAAGAGGTAGGGGGGGTGCATGCTGAGGCCAGATGCTGCTTGTTTGAGAGATTTTAGGAGTCTGAACTGTGAGCCAGGACAGGATAAGCCACCAGAAACAGCTTGGGTGGGCCTGAAAGTTTGGTGGGGCAGGGTCTCAGGGAATCACCAGGGCAGGGCAACTGTATGAGATGGCTTGATAAAGACTCAGATGTAGTACCCACTTGCTAGCTCTCTGAGGGGAGCACTCATCAAAGGAACAGTGGCCTCTGCCATCACATTTATCTGGGAGAAAGCTGCCCCTCCCCTCAGCTCTCACCCTGACGCCAGACAATTCATTTCCTCCCTATATGTCCCTGGTGCCTTTCAAGCTGCTGTCCCAGTGCTGGAGCTCAGATGAAGTGAGTCTGAGTAAGTCCATGTGCAAGCCCTTTAAGATGAACTGTCTGGGACTCCAGCAGCCCTCAGTCTCTCTCAGCCACAATCCCTGCTGGTTTTTACAGCCAGAAGCTATGGGGACTTCTCTTTCCAGCACTGGAACCCTAGGCTTGGGGGGCCTGTTGTGGGGGCTGGGACCCCTTGCTCCTTGGGAGGTACTTCTGAAGCAGAAGTATCCCAATTTTTATTTGCCACACCTGGACATAGGACCAGCCTTTTAGCATCTCCCTCCCTCCTACCAATCTTGAAGTGGATTCTTTAAATCCCAAATTGTAGGACTTTTATTCAGCTAGATTTTAGGTGGTTCTGAATGATGGTTATTCTGTAGTTTAGTTGTAATTTTAATGGGGTTGTGGGAGGATGTGAGAGGATGTGAGTACCACGTTTACCTATGCCACCGTCTTGACTGGAAGTCTCTATTTCATGGATTTTTAAAAGAAGTGTCACTGCTAGTGTATCACTTCAATAGCTTATTTGATTATATTGTCTTATTATTTTAAAACTAATTCTTACTGTTAAGATTTTTTTTATCTTAAATTCATGCGTGAAAAACCATGTTATAAATTTCCATATATAATATCTTTAAAATTTCATTGTGCTTGGTCAAGTAGATTTTTCACATTTGACCTTAGAATACTTTTAATCAGTTCTGGACCAAAAGAGGTAAACTTTATGAGTATTAAGCAACCAACATCCCTCATTTTTAATCCAAGTATCAATGTGACAGAGTAAGGGTCAGAAATTCAAAAATGCTTGTTATAGACTAGACACCTTCAATTCTTTGCTTTCTGATTACATATATGTGTTGTGCATCTTCTTTGTTTTTGAATTTTCTAAATTTCTTGCTTCTAAGAACTTGAGTTAAAATAAAATGATCTTGAAATCATATGGATCCACCCAGAATGTAGATGTTAAAAATGTAATTAGCGGTAGAAATCAAGGTAATGAAAGCTTTAAAGTGTTGTGTTTTTTCCCCCTGAAATAGCTTTTATGGCTTAGTGTCTTAGGAGACTCACATTAAAATCAATTACCTTTTATATTTGGTAGGATGAAATCACTGTTACTTAATACCACAGTTTATAGAAGCAATATTTAATGAAGTTACCAAATTGTTTAGTACTAACAATATGGCATCCCAGTCATATTTACTTTTTTCCAACCATTATTAAAATAATTTATGTATACAGTGACTCTGACTCCAGTCATTAATGTAAAATAACCAGGCAGTTTAGTTGCTACTAGATTATAACAACTTTTTTTTTTTTTTTTTTTAAAGAAAACTACCACATTTGATTTCTCAATTTCCCTGTTTTGAATATAAAGAGTGACCAGTGCAATGGACAAAATCATAATCAAGTGTGATGTGTCTATAAAAATGATTAACTGAGTTTTGCATGTAACAGACTCTAGCTTTAATGAGGACATGAGGATGATTTGTGATGTTAGGTTGGTAACATTCTAGGAATATATATATACACATATATATGTATATATATGTATTTGGCATACAATTTTGGTTCACAAACATGTCCATAAAAATGCTTACATATGGCAGTATCAAAGAATATAAAACATTTTTATGTATGTAAATTGGCATCTTCATACTAGTGAGCAAACAAATGGTAACTGATAATGAATGCAATTCATTTTGGATGTCAGTGCACTTTGTCAAGAAGTTATATAATTATAATAAATATATATCTACTTACTCCTTTAACCATGAGTTTTGCACATCTGAGGTTTAATTTTCACATATTGAATTTCATTGACTTGATGGTGGTTTGTGGACAGGACATCAGAGTCATTTACAGAAATTTGCTTGGCAATGATGGTTTTTTGAGTAAATTGTCAAATTTTTCAAACCCTCAGATGTTACTGATTCTGAACACTAAAATACAGTTGACTCTTAACACTGGAGTTAGGGGCACCAACCTCCTGGAATATTTGAAAATCCACATAACTTTCGACTCCCCCAAAACTTAACCACAGTTGTCCCTCAGTATCTGTGGGGGATTGGTCCCAGGACCCCCTGCACATACAAAAATCCATAGATGTTCAAGTTCCTTATATAAAAGAACACGTACAGCTGCTCTCCGTATCTGAGGATTCCCAGTCACACATAGAAAATACTGTTTTTGATCCCCAGTTGGTTGAAATTGGATCTGAGGATGCAAAACCCAGGCACAGAGGGCCTACTGTTTATTTACTTTAAAAAAAAAAACCATGTTTGCCCTAGCCGGTTTGGCTCAGGGGTTAGGGCATTGGCTTGCAGACTGAAGGGTCCTGGGTTTGATTCTGGCCAAGGGCACATATCTCAGTTGCAGGCTCGATCCCCAGCCCAGGTCAGGGCGTGGCCCAGGTGAGGGCACATGTGGGAGGCAACCAATGGATCTCTCCCCCCCTCCCCCTTTGTTCTCTCTGAAAAGCAATGGAAAAAATATCCTCGGGTAAGGATTAAAAAAGAAAGAAAAAATTCCATGTTTTTCCAGGGTCAACTAGTTAGCTCATTTTGGAAGTGCTGTCAGAGAATAATTTAGCCTTATATTGGAAGAGACCTAGGAATAAGTGAATTTGAAGACTTTAGAAATTTTCAACAGGCAAAGAGGAGTCCCTTACCCAGTGAGTCTCATAACAGATCCTCTGTTTGAGAACTGCTATTCCTGACAAAAATGTGTCAAATAGCTTAGCATGTTGGGATAAGAAAATGATTGAGGACCCCTGGTCTAGATTAGAGCATTTGGTGCTTAATGTTTTAGGGGTTGAACAATTTGTGAAAACTTGAAGGATAATGGACTGTCAATCCAGAAAAATGTTTATGCCCCCATGCACTTTCAACTTTCCAATGAAATGCAATTAAATACTTCTACAATCTAGAAGGCTGACCCTGGCTGGGTAGTTCAGTTGGTTAGAGTGTCAACCTGATAAGCCAAGATTATGGGTTCAATCCCTGGTCAGGGCACATACAATAATAATTAGTGAATGTATAAATAAGTGGAACAACAAACTGATGTTTCTTTCTCTTTCACTCTCTCTCTCCCCCTCTCTCATCGATCGATAAATTAAAAAAAAAAAAATTAAGTCTAGAAGGCTGAACAATTGGCAATTCACTCCTATTCATCTTATCCTGAGTTTAACCAATAACAGGCTGCAGGTTCCATCCCTGGTCAGAACACATAGAAGCAACCAATGAATAAGTAGAACAACAAAATGATGTTTCTCTCTCTCCCTTTCTCCCTCCCTCCACTTCTTCTCTCCAAAATCAATAATTTAAACAAGAAAAAAGAAAATATGACTACTAATCAAATAATGTAAACTTATTTATAATTGCAACCACACACCCTTAAATCTCAATCCCTTTTAGATCTACTCCATTATTCTCATAGCGATCCACAAGAATGCACATAAGTGCTCAACAATCTTTAAGTAAAAGCTGAATATAAAACTTGGTAATGTGTAATTGAAGAACTATTTTAGAAGTTTATATACTTTAATACATATACTTAAAATGAAGGTTAGAGATTTAATGACTTAATCATTCCAGTAAAGAGATAGAAAAACAGCAAAATAAAGTAACTGGAAGGAAGAAGAAAAAAAGCAGAAACTAATAGCAAATGGAATAAAGGATTGAAAATAAAAACCCCTTATCTGAGAATAGTTTTCAAAAACATAGATGCTCTAGTAAAGTTGATCAAGGAAAACAAATACATAAGCATTAAAGAAACTTTTAGTTTAAAATATCCATAAGAAGTACACCAAGTCTAGACAATTTCACAAACAAGTATTCTAGGAATAAGTCCTTTCTAACTTTAATGTTTCAGAAATTAGGGGGAAAAGCACTTCATAATGCCTCTTATAAAGCCAGTTTCACAGTATACTCTTTTTTAAAATCCTCTCCCAAGGATATGTTTTTATTGATTTTAGAGAGGAAGGAAGAGAGAGAGAAACATCGGTGTATGTGCCCCAACCTGGGACTAAATGCTCAACCTAGGTATGTGCCCTGACCAGGAACTGAACCTGCAACATTTTGTTGTATGGGACGATGCTCCAACCAACTGAGCCACCCAGCCAGGGCCACAGTAGGCTCTTTTTTAAAATACATAGATATATATTTATCTTTATTGATTTCAGAGAGGGGTGGGGGGAGAGAGACATAGAAACATCAATAATGAGTCACTAATTGGCTGACTCCTGCACACCCCCTACTGGGGATTGAGCCCGAAATCTGGGTATGTGCCCTGTCCGGGAACTGAACTGAGATCTCCTGGAATCCTAGGTTGATGCTCAACCGCTGAGCCAAGCTGGCTGGGCCATAGTATAAAATAATGTTATGAGGAACATAATTTTTCAAACTCACTCATGAACATAAATATAACAAATTATAAAATATAAATCTTAGCAAACTGAATTCTTGACTATATTAAAAATATACTATCAAATTAGTTTTATCTGAAGGATGCAAAAGTGATTTAATGTTAGGAAATCTCATTCCCACATTAACAGATTGAGGAAAGAAAAACATCTTAACAGATGCTGGAAAACTTATTTTCTCATTTATGATTTTAAAAATCTTATACTATTTGATCCAAGCCACCATTATCTCTCACATTATTGCATCAGTATATGTATTAACGGGTCTTCCTCACATCTTTTCCCAACACAGGACTCAAATTGGTCCTTTTTATTTTTTAATTTTCACCTGGGGGGATTTTTTCTACTGCTTTTCAGAGAGAGTGGAAGAGAGAGCGAGAAACATCGATGTGAGAGAGACACATCGATTGGCTGCCTCCTGCAGGCACCCTGACGGACGCAGGGGATCAAGCCGGCAACAAAGGTACGTGCCCTTGGGTGGAATTGAATTCAAGACCCTTCAGTCCCAGGGCTGATGCTCTAATCACTAAGAAAAACCAGCAAGGGCTCAAATTGGTCCTTTTTAAGTTGCATCAGATTGTATGTCGCTTTTATGATTAGAACACCCCATGGATCTCCAGAGCACTCAAAAGTAAAACCCAAAGTCCTCACCATACTCGGCAAGGTGCCCTACATGATCTGTACCTTTAAATATTTTGTTGATAATCCTCACCCGAGGATATTTTTTCCACTGATTTTTCAGAGAGGAACGGGGAGGAGAGCACACATGCATCGGCGCACATAGGGGAAGCAACCAAGAGATGTGTTTCTCTCACAGTGATGTTACTCTCCCCCTCTCCTCCCTCTCTGCTCTCTTAAAAATCAATAAAACCATATCCTGGGGCAAGGATTAAAAAGAAAAGAAACTGAATGAGTTACCTTCCAAAACAAAGCACTGGGACCAGATGGGTTCACTGATGAATTCTACCAAACATTTAAGAAATTATACCAATACTCTACAATCTCTTTCAGAAAACAGAAAGCAGAGGGAAAACTTCCTAACTCATTCTGTTAGTTCAGCATCACCCTAATACCAAAACCAAGGACATTACAAAAAAACTACAGACCAGTATCACTCATGAACATAGATGCAAAAAATCCTCAAATTAGCAAATCAAACCAAATAATATTTAAAAAGCATTATACACCACAGCCAACTTGAGATTTATCCTAGATATGCAAGTATTTTGTGTTCCTGGGCCCAATTTCCAGGGGCGGGGCGGGGCGGGGCAGGGGGAGGAATCTTTACACATACAAGCAATGGTCTGATACTACTAGCTGGGTGTCCTACAATTCAACTCAATTCTGAAACTGTCTACCTGGTTGAGGGCTCAGTCCCACTTCAGATACCAGTTGCAAGCCCAGACTGTATGTAACCTGTGCTGCTGACTGATTGGCTATAAACTGGAGGTTTCAACAACCCCCTCCTTGGACTTTAGAAAGTTCAGGCTGTTACCCACATTTCTTACTGATTGACTATAAATCAGAGGTTCCCACAACTCCCTCTTTTGGCTCAGTTAATTTGCTAGAGCAGCTCACAGAACTAGATTTTACTAGATTACTGGTTTATTATTAAAGATATAACTCAGGAACAGCCAGGTGGAAGAGATGCATAAGGCAAGATATGAGGAAAGGGCGGGCAGCTCCCATGCCCTCTCCAGGCATTCCACTCTTCCCAAATGTCGTTGGTTTTTATGGAGACTTCATTACACAGGTATAAAGTCATTAGCCATTGTCAAGTGATTTAACCTCCGTCCCCTCTCCCCTCCCAGGAGCTCTGGGGGTAGGACCAAAAGTTCCAACCCTCTAATCACATGATTAGTTCTGACAATCAACTCCCATCCTTAGGTGCTTTCTGAAAGTAAACACACCTTTAAGCTCTCATCACTTAGGAAACTCCAAGGGTTATGGGAGCTGTGAGCCAGGAGCTGTGGACAAAGACCAAATACATAATGAGAAATTTGAATATATTTTGCTCATCTGAATGACTAAATACATATTTCTTATAAATCACAATATCACAGTCCATTCCCTGGTCTACAAACACAAATCCCTTACAGCAAAGCAATCACAAAAGTCAAAAGATACTGGCGCATTAGTAGAGTCTTATTCCATCTTTAATAATTATCCAATCCATCTTAAGAAAATTTCTCTCAGGATGAGGCCACTCAGTTTTGTGGTGTTTTTTAATCCTCATTGGAGGACATTTTTTCCATTGCTTTTCAGAGAGAGTGGAAGGGGGGGAGAGAGAAACATCCATGTGAGAGACACACACTGATTGGTTGCTCCCCACAGGTGCTCCGACCAGGGCTGGGCATGGAGCCTGCAAATGAGGTACATGCCCTTGGCTGGGAATCGAACCCGGGACCCTTCAGTCTGCAGGCCAGTGCTCTAGCCACTGAGCAAGACTGGCCAGGAGGCCGCTCAGTTTTGAAGGCTTCCATTTGATCTTGTGTTCCCAAAGCAGCAGGGGGCTCGGCAATATGTGGCTTTCAGACGTAGTATAATGGAGCTAAGAGACAGTATCACCTCTTGCTCTGTGCCTCTTTACACTGTTAACACTGGATTCTCATTATATAACCCATGTGTTCATTCCCTTTCCTTCAGCTACTATCTCCCTTCTCTCCAAACTTTTCCACCTTTGGAAGGAATGTTAGGTTTGCCCACTGTGGTCTAGACCGCAAGCAGCAATACTAGTCTAGCAAGTTCTCCCCCTTGGTCCATTCCTCTTCACACAGGGTAAGGTTGCCCAGATGCAGAACTAATGGGCTATGGGATCGACCATCTGCATACCTGATATTAATGGAATAAAGGATAAATACTCCCTCTGCCCCCAAAACCCACAATGACAGTGAATTACAGGTACTTCTGAAAAGTTAATAGCAAAGCAAATCTAACTGGAAGACGACTCTGGAACCAACTGCTCAAGCACTATAACATGCAACCTTTCAGGAATGATTTCAGAAGTGAAGGGAAAACTTTGACTTTTCCCTGAACAGATTTTTTTTTGTTTGTTTTTTACAGCTTGTAGGCAATGTTAAGTAAAAAATGTCTGGAAACATCTGCCCTGGCTGGTGTGGCTCCGTTGGTTGGAGCATTGTCCCCTACACCGAAAGGGGGTGGGTTCCATTCCCGGTCAGGGTACATTCCCAGGTTGCTGGTTTGATCCCCAGGCCTGTATGCTGCTTCTCTCTCCCTTCCTCTCTCTCTCTCAAATCAATTTTAAAAAAAGAATGAAAGAAACAGTACATCTAAATTTGTGGAGTAGTTCTCCGTTTGTTCTATGTCCTGAGCATCACGCTTTTCTCATCTGCAAAATGTGGATCAGCCCTCCCCCAGGGCGGTCTCTCTTCATCAACACTTAACCATTACATGTGTGACAGCATCACATTGTTATACAAACGACATTATTATCTTTAAGAGGAATCTACCAAAATAAAGGAGTTCATTTTCTTAAATCACAGAACACATTCACTACAGTTATGGAAAGTATGAAGTAAATACAGGGCGTTGAAGCCAGGTAATGTTCCCCGCCCCCGCCAAGTGCTGACAAGTTTAAACGCTCGAAAATTTTACACCGTTTTAAACCCCTTACAGAATTGGAAGTAGTTTTTCAGACCCTCGGGTGAGTGAGGGACACGGGGACACGCCTCCCGTCAGGCTAGCTCTTCCCCGCGTCGCGCACGGCCGTCCGAGAGCAGGCGAGCCTACGCTTTCCGCGCCAGCAGCCGGCGGCCAAGCACTTCCGGCCTGAGGCCAGGAAACCGGGTCTCCGGAGAGCCCACCACGCATGCGCGGCCGGCCGCAGCCTCTTCGGAGCCGCCGCCTCGTTCGTGACGTCACCGCTAGCCTTGCTAGGACGTCAACAGGCGGGAGTTTTTCAAAATGGGAGCGCGGAGGCGCCGCCCAGGCCTCGGAAGGTGCCCGGGAGACCTTTCGGTGGCTGTGCTGTCGTCGCCAGGAGCGGCGGCCTAGAGAGCCGAGCCTGATGGGCACCAAGAACTGCTGGCTTCTTGGAGCGTTGCCTCGAAGGGACTGCGTGAAGGGAGCTGATCCCCGGAGCCCAGGCCGGGGTCTGGAAATATGGCGACCTGCATCGGGGAGAAGATCGAGGTGAAAAGACTAGGCGTTCCTCAGCGGGGCGGGAGGCAGTCGGAGTGGCGGGACTCGAGACCACCGTCGGCAGGGGACCTGGGGAAGCTACTGGCTGCGGGGTGGGCGCCGAGGTGCCTTGGGAAGGTCTCAACTGCCCCAGGCCCTGCTGTTTGGGGGCGGAGCGGCCCGCCCCTCCGAGCCTGGGGGTGACCGCACAGGTGAGCCGCTCGCGGCGCCGCCCTGCTGGCCCTAGACTCTGCGGCGGCCTGTCTGCGATCCCGCCGCAGCTCCCGCGCTAGAGCGGGGCATCTCCAAGGGGATGGCGGTTACCATCGGCGGGAGCTGCGGCGGGACCCGCCGGGCCCCTGGCTCCCAGGGGTTGGCTGGAGGTGGGAGGAGGTGCTGAGGCTGCGCCGAGCTTGAGGAACCAGATCATTAGGTTCCTCTTACCTGGAGCCCAGCCTGGAAGCTCGGAGCCCCGCGAGGCGTCAACATGCTTTCCAGCCCAGACACCTGCTGTATCGAGGTGTAATACCTGCTTGAATTTTGAATGCAAATTCCCCCCTCCAGTCATTTTATCTCCTTTTTCCAGCCACTTCCTCTTTCTCCCTTTCTACTCCTCTGAGTCATCACACATATTCTTTAACTTTTAATTTTTAAGGATTTTAAAGTTGGAAATCTGCTTGGTAAAGGATCATTTGCTGGTGTCTACAGAGCTGAGTCCATTCACACTGGTTTGGAAGTTGCAATCAAAATGGTAAGATTCTATTTATCAACTTCTCACCTCTCTCCTAGAGAAGTGTACTACTTCAGAGGTCAGAAACTCCTTACCTACCAGCCTTTTCTTTGATTATGGTATAAAGAACCCATTGCTTAGGTAGAAGAAAATAGTTCCACATGCAGCAGTTGGACTTACGGGTATTTTAGGAGATCCTTGATTAAATAAATGTTTTATCTTCAGTAATGTTCGGTAGACCTGGTATTTGTTCTGATTTTACATACGTGGAGCCATTGGTAGAAATCAAAGAACAAATGATGATTTTTAGTAAGAATACACTTGTGCATATAGTTCTGTATTATCCTGGCAATTTAAAATACTATTCTTGACTGTTAGAATGAATAACAGAAGTAGTTGATCACTTACCTAAACCACTAGGGGAAGGGAAGTTTTGTTTTAAAGCTTGACTAAATTTATGTTGTTGTTATAGATATGGTAGTCGTGCTATTAAATTGGGAGAGGGTTTTAGACTTCATTGGGCAAACTTTTCTCGATGTCTGTTCTGCTAAGCAATCTGCTAGGTGCAAGGAGAAAATAGACGACAGTAAATCGTCTCATAAAGAAGTAGATAAAAGGGCTTCAGAATGTTTTAAAGTGTACATTCTCTTTTCAAAGTTAACTTTTGACAGCTTCACATTTGAAAGTTTATCATCAACATTTAAACCTCTCGTGTTATTTTTAGATAGATAAGAAAGCCATGTACAAAGCTGGAATGGTACAGAGAGTCCAAAATGAGGTGAAAATACATTGCCAATTGAAACATCCTTCTATCTTGGAGGTAAAATACGAAGTTTATAAAAGTCACCAAGAACATTGAGTTTTTGTATATTATAATTTATTTTCTTTTATATTTCAGCTGTATAACTATTTTGAAGATAGCAATTATGTTTACTTAGTATTAGAAATGTGCCATAATGGAGAAATGAACAGGTATCTAAAGAACAGAAGGAAACCATTCTCAGAAAAGGAAGGTAGGTTGCTGCTTGCTTTTCTTTTCTCTTTTCTTTTGTAGATACAAATTTTACTTTTTGTAGTTTTGAAGAATGTGCTATTTTGTAATATTTAATAAAACTTTTAATTATTACTTTGGGCTACAAAAGGAGATTCCCCACCCCCAATTATAAGCGCCATTAATTTCTATAAAATGTGCAAGCATTACAGAAGTAAAGTAAAAGGAAAAATGTGTTACTGTCTTTCCCCAAAACTACATTTTAAATTAAATTAGTAACAATTTAGTATGTATCCTTTCAAATCTATAAAAAGCTCTTTAGAATGCTGTTGCTGACTATAAAATAATTTCTAAGTCAAGCACAAAATAACTATTTAAATGACTTCTATAGAAAATGACAGACAGAAATGGAGAAAGTAGTATAATGAGCCCCCATGAAGTTAACCACTCAGGTTTCAAAACTATCAACTCAAAGTCAAATTGTTTCATTTGTATCCTTACTCCCCCAGTTTCCCAGAGTATATTGAAGCAAATCATAGACTTTTTATATAGAGATTTTTTGGCATATATCTTTAAAAGATACAGACTTAAAAACAAAGCAACCACAAAGTCATTATCACACCTAATAATTTCTTACTATCAAATACATAATCAGTTTAAACTTCTCCAGTTTCTTATTAGTAACTTTTTACAATTCAGTTCAGGCTCATGTGTAAGATCCATACATCACCTCACAAAACACTTTTCAAATTATCTTGCCCTGTTTAACAGATACAGGTAAGCTAAGAAAGGTGGTTGCTGATAGACTTTTTGTACATTCAACTCTATATAACCTATTTGGAAAACAATTTGGCCATATATATTAGGAGTTACGGAAGTGTTACTATCCTTTAAGGACATAATTGAAATTGTAAATAGATCCATACAAATATTAACAGTGATTACTGCATTTTTCTTTTTTTTTCTTTAATCCTCACGCGAGGTTATTTTTCCATTGCTTTTTAGAAACAGTGGAAGGGGGAGAGAGAGAGAGAGGGAGAGAGAGGGAGAGAGAGGGAGAGAGAGGGGGAGAGAGAGAGAGGGAGAGAGAGGGAGAGAGAGGGGGAGAGGGGGGAGAGAGAGAGAGGAGATTTTTTTTTTAGAGAGAGCGGAAGGGAGAAAGAGAAAGAAACATGGATATGAGAGTGAGATCTCGATTGGCTGCCTCCTACACATCCCCTATAGGGGACTGAGCCCGCAATTGGGGCATGTGCCCAACCAGTAATCGAACCAGCAACCTTTCGGTGTACGGGAATGACACACAACCAACTGTGCCACACTGGCCAGGGCAAGGCCTTTTTTAAATAAGAAAGACCTGTAAAAACAATAAAGGAAAAGAATTATTAATTTTCTTAAAAATAAGAATGTGAATGACAAAAGAGACTGCTAATAAATTTAAATGTCAAAGATAGGAAGAAAATACCTGTAAACTGTATGGCTGGCAAATTAATATTAAAAATACAAGGTATGCCTAAAGAACAGATAATTGAGTAGGAAAATGGACAGGGGATATAAGCAGATTGTTCACAGAAGAGAAAGTACAAGTGGCCAGTAAACATGAAAAAATGCTCAAACTCAATGGGAATCATCAGAATGCCAACTAAAATAAAAGAGTACCTTTTTTAAAAATTATTTATTTTTGTGTAAAATATTACAGATGTACCTTTTTCTCCTCAATGCCCCATTCCACCCCGTCCCATCCCCCTCCCCAGTCCCTTTCCCCACCATTGTCTGTGTCCTTGGGTTGTGCATGTTACCATTTTTTTTTTTACTCATTGGGTTGAGACTACCTAATATTAACAGGGATGTACATGAAAATACATCCTTTAAGAGGGCAATTTGGCAAGGTATTACAGTACGAAATTTTAATCCTTCAATCCAGTGATTTTATATCTTGAATTTACCATAGAGCAACACCCCATAATATACACAAGAAAACAAGCATGTACAAGAATGTCTATTGGTCTTTTTTTTGTAATCTTGAAATCTCAGAAATGACCCAAATTTTCACCAATAGTAATTAAGTAAAATGAAGATCTATGTATACTGACAAATATCCCCAAGAAATATTGTGAAGTGGAAGAGAAAGTAATGAAACTTAATATTTTTATACCATTTTTATATTTAAAAAGCAATTATTACAACATATTTTTGTAGATGTAAGCACACACAGGAAAGGTATAACAATATATACAAACTGTTAATAGTGATTGCATTTTGGGAGGGTTTGTCGAGGGGAACATCAGAGGAACTTTGGCTTGCCTCTTTTTTTTTTTAACAATGAGAATATTTATGAATTGTTCATTATAAATATATTCTCTTAATTGCTAGGAACTTCTGGTTAAACTAGTTACTCTATTTACTTCCAAATGCTAATAAAATTAAGCTTCCCTTAACAGTATATAGAAAACTCATCAGTTAGAGTTAGAAAGGACAAAGATTAAATAAAAGGATTGCCTGGTTGTCTTAAAGGGTATTAATTAATATTACAAAATTATCAGAGTGTTATTTTAGTTGGCAAAACTAAGCTGCAAGGCAATGTCCTAATTTTAATACTCTGGCATGTGTACTTTGGTTTCATAATGTATTCTAAATATTGAATGTTCCAGATTTTCTAAATCTTAGGTTTTATGTTTTGTATTCTAACAGCTCGACACTTCATGCACCAGATCATCACAGGAATGTTGTATCTCCATTCTCATGGTATATTACACCGGGACCTCACACTTTCTAACCTCTTACTTACACGTAATATGAACATCAAGATTGCTGATTTTGGGCTGGCAACTCAATTGAAAATGCCCCATGAAAAGCACTATACGTTATGTGGAACCCCTAATTACATTTCACCAGAAATTGCAACTCGAAGTGCACATGGACTTGAATCTGACATTTGGTCGTTGGGCTGTATGTTTTATACGTTACTTATTGGGAGACCACCTTTTGACACTGATACAGTCAAGAACACATTAAATAAAGTAGTACTGGCAGATTATGAAATGCCAACTTTTTTGTCAAGAGAGGCCAAGGACCTTATTCATCAGTTACTTCGTAGAAACCCAGCAGATCGTTTAAGTCTGTCTTCAGTATTAGACCATCCTTTTATGTCCCGAAATTCTTCAACAAAAAGTAAGGATTTAGGAACCGTAGAAGACTCAATTGATAGTGGACATGCCACAATTTCTACTGCAATGACGGCTTCCTCCAGTACCAGTATAAGTGGTAGTTTATTTGACAGAAGAAGAATTTTGATTGGTCAGCCTCTCCCAAATAAAATGACTGTATTTCCAAAGAATAAAAATTCAAGTGATTTTTCTTCAGGAGATGGAAGCGGTTTTTATACCCATTGGGGAAATCAAGAACAAGAAACCAGTTATAGTGGAAGGGGAAGAGTAATCCATGATGCAGAAGAAAGGCCACATTCTCGATACCTTCGTAGAGCCCATTCCTCTGATAGATCTGGCACTTCTAATAGTCAATCTCGAACAAACACACATACAATGGAACGATGTCACTCGGTAGAAATGCTTTCAAGATCCAAAAGATCAGGAGGAGATGAAAATGAAGAAAGATACTCACCTACAAACAGCAATGTCAATATTTTTCACTTCAAAGAAAAGACATCCAATAGCTCTGGATCTTTGGAAAGACCTGATAACAATCAAGCACTGTAAGAATACTATCAAAAGCATTTTACTTTTTCAATTAACAGTTTATTAGTACCAGTAATGAAGCTACCTCCAGCTAAGAGGGTTTACCTTTTTCTAACATTGTCAGATATTCCTGGGACACTTCTTAACTATGATTTCTATTTCTTATTAGGAAGAGAATCAGAATGATGATTTTTGAATTGTGGTTCAGAATCTCTTTTAATATGAGTGTATGTGCTCATGAATGCGTTTTTAGAGTGTATTTAGTACTTTTATATGAAGTAGGTCTCTAGTGCAAAGTATCATATTAAGCATGTTTGTTTAGTCTCTAAAGTACTCTAATAGTAACTATAAACACACACATGTAGAGAAAGAGGAAAGCTGAGCCCAAGTGATGAGTAATTCTATTATTGACTGCTTCTCACATGAAGACTACTTTTTTAGTGACTCTAGTGTTTATTTTTTTCTGTTTATGATCTTTGATTTTTATGCTCAAATTACAAGAGGGCAATAGCCATATAGCCATATAGAAACATAGTTATGGTGCCATGGGAATTTTGGCCTGGGAGTTTAGCTTCTTAGAGACTTTAGTTATGCAAATACTGGTTTCTACAGTTAATGTAAAATCTTCCAATTCAAATAAGAGATCTCCCTTATTAAGTATCTTAAAAAGCTATTACCTGATAATTTTGTATGTTTATGTGAATATTTTTTCTTTGTTTAGCTCCAATCATCATTGTCCAGGAAAAACTCCTTTTCCATTTCCAGACCAGACATCTCAGCTTGAAATGGTGCAGCAGTGGTTTGGAAATCTGCAAAAAATTGGTGAGTTTTTAACGGACTGTTTAATAAAAAATGAATGATTTGGACACTTAGCAAGCATTGCCATTTGTATTTGGGTTTTCTTTAGAAAATAATGCATTTTCAATAAACTGTTACTAGAAGTAATAACTATTAACTATGGATTTTGAATATTTACTATGTTAGCCACTGTTCTTAATGCTTACCATATATCATTAACTTCTCACACAAAAAAATATAAGGATGGTGCTATTAGCCTTGTCTTAGGAAGGGTGAGGAATTTGTGGTGCACAAGGCATAATTTGCCAATCTACACTGCCCAAAGAGGAGATAGGAGCAGGATTCCTACCCAAGCAGTCTGGCTCACAGACTTTCCTCTTAACCTCTCTGTTCTTGCAGCCTCTCTATAATTAGCACCTACTATCTGTGCCTATAAATTATTCAGGAGATTGGCCTTATTTTTAAGTAGAAGCTGATGTAGCTTTTAAGTAGAAGCTGTTGTGGTGTACCAGTGGGACTTCGCATACACTAAACTACACAGCTACTAAAAACCTAAACATTTTTAAACAGCTGTCATCCAAGTCATTATTTTATTTAGAGAGAGTTTAAAAACTAAACATTTCTCTTTAATGAACTTGACAGATTCACAGATGGTGGGTTGGAAAATAATGATGCAAATAAGAGAATAAAAAAGAAACATACGGAGAGGAGGGGATTATTTTTTACGAAGTATTATATTACCTCACACAAAGAGTGCATAATATGGCTGTAATTTAAGCAGAGTTGTGCCACCTCAAGTGTCTATTTTCTTTTTCTTTCTTTTAAAATATGTTGTTTTCAAGTGCCTCAGAAAATTAACTTTTTCAAGTGTACCTGTTGAAGATGATAATTCAAGTTTTTAAAGCATAAAAATGCCATGTACTTAATCTTGAAATTAATCATCTATTGCATTTATAGGTAATTTTATTTGGTAGCATGGGCAGATCTGAGATGACATATCTGAGATGATTATTATATTCAGAATAACTTAGTAGTGCTGCTGCCACTTTAAAGCGCAGTATTGGATATAAAATATTTCATAGTGGGAGTAGAGGGGAAAAAGCACTAAAACGTAATTTAAGGAAAAAATTGCGATACAAATTTTTAGAGTTTCGCATTTGAAAAATTCTCTTACTCTGTTTTATATCATCTAATTATTTTCAGGGCTTTAAAAAAATAATGTTCTCATATGAATGTTAAAACCATATAAAATATAAATGGGCAAAGTTCAATAAGAACTTTTTAAAAACTGTGGATGTGAATATATTTGTAATATTAAATATTAATATCAGAACTTTCATATATTGTATTTTTTGCTTTCAGTTGTATATTTTGTATATTTAGCTTCAAGAGAATAAATTTGCATATTCTCTTTTCTGTATTTGTTGCAGCGTTGGCAGTTGCTTGTTTTAGAATTAGTAGGTGACTCTAGGTGACTAGTTTATGCTTTGATTGAATAATTAATTTCATGTTAATGGTTTTTCTTTCTTAGTATTAAGAATACTAAAGGTATTCCTTTGCAATATGGCTTAAAATGTTCTTTAAAGTCCCTATTTTATTATGTCATATCTTAAACTTCTTATTTGTTGGAAAAATTATGAGCATTTTTGTTGCTAGATTTCTTTTATTCCTCAAAAATAACATCTATTATAAGCAACATGATGTAGGCTTCCTTTTTAATTATTCCACTGAATTGCTTTATTCTGTGTATATTACAGCTCATTTAAGAGAAACTACTGAGCACAACAACATTAGCCCAAACAGAGATTTCCAGGGCCATCCAGATTTGCAGGACATGTCAAGAAATGCCTGGACTGATGTAAGAGGCAGAAAGAGCCCTGAGGCTTCTGATAATGCTCATTCTGCAAAACAGCTGAACACCATGAAATATATGACTGCATTTCCTAATAAACCTGAGATAATTCCACAAAAATCTATTTTCGGCATAGAACCTGTTTCTGAACAATATAAAACGAAGGGTATGGAGCCACCATTGGGTCAGAAACGTACATTACGAAGCATTACATCTCCTTTGACAGCTTACAGGTTAAAACCAATCAGACAGAAAACCAAAAAGGCCGTGGTAGGTATTTTTTTTTTCAAATTTACTATGTGATATTTCCTTGTATAAATTGGTTTTTGGTATCAAATACGTGTTTTGGTTTTTTTAGTTCCCCATAATGTCCCTGTAATTTTGATAAGTTAATAATAAGCTAATTTAAAAGAAAAGAGGCTGGGTATTTATGGGAAAATGGGTCTTCTTTCCTTCTGACTACTTTAAAAATGGTGAATTGATACTGATATGTTTTGAGTTTTAAATTATTGATAATGAAAAACATTTCAAAATAATACTGGCTAGTTTCTATGCTAAATATTTAGTCACTATTCCAATCAGTAAATTAATATTTAATATATTACCTTTTGCTTTTGTTTTTATTGTTTTTGCATGTAATACAAAAACAATAAAAAGGTAAGTTAGAAAATATAACTTTTTTTAAACATCTGAAACTATTTTAAAGAAAAGGAGTATGCACAAAATTAAGTTTAAGAGTTTTTTAAAATGTCAAGTGTGATTTGAGAATGGTGATTTTTATTTTTTAATTTCATCTTCATCCTGTTTTCCCGTTTTCCGTTTCACCTGATCTTGCCTTTGTTTGGCATAGTATTGTCTTTTCAAAGTCCTTTTTCTCCTCCCTACCTGCTGCTTTCCTTCTGCTAGTAACTAGTTATTGGTTCGCGGTTCATTAAACCTTCTTACCTTTGCTCCTCATGTTTCACAGTTGTGCTCAAATACATCTCTGGTCCAGTCTGTTGCAGTGAAGCAGCTAATTTTTTTTTTTTTTTTTTCCATTTTGATTTGTATTTCTGCCATGGTTAAGTACTTTTCTGTTAACTGTTATATATGTCAGAGCTGGTCTAGTAAACAAGAGAATTCTTACTGATTTTTTGTTTTGTTTTTAGGTAAGCATACTTGATTCAGAGGAGGTATGTGTGGAGCTTTTAAAGGAGCATTCATCTCAAGAATATGTGAAAGAAGTTCTTCATGTATCTAGTGATGGAAATACGGTAATGTAGATTTACTTTATTATCTTGCATCTTTGTCACTTAAGCATTTAGCCTTTCATTTCATTCTATAATGATATCTTTTAAAATTTTTTAACCAGTTTTTCTGATAATGATAGTATCTCTAGAATTCAAAAACTGGAATACCATACTACATATACTTAAGTAAATTAGTATGGATTTAAAAATAATTATAATTAGTGCTCTGGCCGGCTCAGCTCAGTTGGTTGAGTGTTGCCTTGTGCACCAAAGGCTGCTGGTTCGACTCCTGATCAGGGCACAAGCCCCAGTTGCTGGCTCAATCCCTGGTGGGGTGGGGGCTTGTGTGTATAGGGCAGCTGATTGATGTTTCTGTCTCATTGATGTTTCTCTCTGTCTCTCTCCCCCTCTCCCTTCCTCTTTCTCTCTCAAGTCAGTAAAAACATTTTAAAAATAATTATTACAACCAGTAGCAAAATCTAAACTTTAGGCTTAAGGTTAAAAAGCAAAAAAACTTACTTTTAGACCATATTTAGCATTTTCAGTAAAATTATATTTAATATTAATGTGAGCTCTTCATAGTTTTAATAACAAAATTTAGTTCTCTAACTTAATGGCATATAATTAGAATTCTTAAAAAATTTCTTTGGCAGATCACTATTTATTATCCAAATGATGGAAGAGGTTTTCCTCTTGCTGATAGACCGCCTTCGCTTACTGACAATATCAGTAGGTATAGCTTTGACAATTTACCAGGTATGTAAATTTATCAGGGAACAAATTTAGATAATGGACTTAGTATAAATTCTGTATGTGGTTATCATAGGTTATAAATACCTGGTGAGATAGGATGTACCTTACTGCTCCAGTGTTTATTCCCATTCTGTGATATAATAGTAAAAACGAACTCTGGAATATTTGTCATGAATCATGTTAAAAATTCAACATGAAGTACAGTGGTACCTCGGTTTTCAAATGTAATCCGTTCCAGAAGACCATTCGAGTTCTGAAACGTTCGAAAACCAACGGATCAACAGCCGACAGCTGGGTCTCAGGATCTTGCCCTCTGTGGAAGCCGCGTGGCATGTTCGATTTCTGAGGCATGTTTGAAAACCAAAGCATTTACGTCAGGTTTATGGCGTTCCTAAACCGAGATGTTTGTCAGTGGAGATGTTCAAAAAACCGAGGTACCACTGTATCTAGTTTTGGGCTTTTGAAGTTATGACTGTGCTATATAAATGGTCATTTATAATTGTGGTTTAGCAAGTTTGACTCTCAGTTCAGCTCCTAGATATTATTGATTGGGGAATTAAGTACTGGGTAGTAAGACTTCACTGAGGTTGACAATTAGAAATAAACAAGAAAACCTGTGTAATTTAACTCTGTTAAAAATCTAAACAGGTAGATAAGATTTAAATATTATAAATGACCATAGCTACAGAAAACTGCAGTAATTTACTTGTATAAGGTAGGACCATAAAACTATGCTTTATTAACATAAAAAGAGCTACATTTAGTTTTCTAAAAGTCATTTTGTTCTGATATCTCAGGGAGAAGTCTTTTCATTTAACTTATAAAAATTTCCTGGAATTATTACCTTACGTATAATAAGGAGGTGATTCAAAGAGATTTTTAAAATAATCATAACACCAGTCATCAGATTTTGTTTTATGTTTCTTGGGAATATTATTATACTATCTTTAATTTTTATTGAAATAATAGGCTTATGTCTCTAAAAATATTTTTATTTTGAGTACTGGTATTACTAACCTATCAACTTGAACTTTTGAGACAAAGAAGAAATAAATACTAAATTTTATATATTTTATATATCAAGTCAACATTTTATTCTCTTATAATAGATAATTTTTTCTCTTTTCCTCCCTAGAAAAGTACTGGCGAAAATACCAATATGCTTCCAGATTTGTACAACTTGTAAGATCTAAATCTCCAAAAATCACTTATTTTACAAAATACGCTAAATGTGTTTTAATGGAGAATTCCCCTTATGCTGATTTTGAGGTTTGGTTTTATGATGGTAAGTACCATTTTAAAATGGTAACTTTTTTCCCTTTAGTTTGTAATTTAATAGTTGTGGTTGTTTTTAATTCAACACAGCAGTTTTTAAGATATATACACACATATATATCTCACATACATATATATATATATTTGAGTTAAGAAACTCAAATGGTGCCCGGCCGGGCGTGGCTCAGTGGTTGAGCATCAACCTAGGATCCAGGCGATTGGGGTTCGATTCCCGGTCAGGGCACATGCCCGGGTTGCGGGCTGCAGCCGATCAATGACTCATCATTGATGTCTCTCTCTCTCTCTCTCTCTTCCTCTCCCTCTCCCCCTCTCCCCCTCTCCCTCTCCTTTCCTCTCTCTGAAATCAATAAAGATATATAAAAAAAAAAAAAAGAAAGAAACTCAAATGGACACATACAAAATTATGAGAATTATAAATGTGCAAAAGGATAGGATTGAACCAGAGAACCTTACTTTCTAAATCTATTCTATAAAGATGATTTACTATTTCATCTGTAAAGCTCCCTACTTTATTTTATTTATTTATTTAATAAAATATATCTTTATTGATTTTAGAGAGAGGAAGGGAGAGGGAGAGAGAGAGATAGAAACATCAATGATGAGAGAGTCATTGATCGGCTGCCTCCTGCATGCTCCTGACTGGGGATCGAGCCCGTAACCTGGGTATGTGCCCTGTCCATGAATTGAACCGAAGTCTCCTGGATCCTAGATCAATGCTCAACCGCTGAGCCACGGCCAGCCGGGAAAAAGCTCCCTCCTTTAAGGGACACTAAGCACATACACAATACATGTATAATTATAGCTGTCCTTCAATCGTGTTTTTGTATGAAAGGGGTGATTTTTTAAAAATATTCTAAGTGTTTCATACTTAAGCCAGATATGTGCAGAAAAGAAAAATGGATGACCTATATTTACTGAATACTTTGAGAGCCTCATTTTATTAATGGCCAATAAATGAATATAAATGATACTGTGATCTAGGAGCCATTATATACTGGTATAATAATATAAATCTGGTAATACTTAAAGAAATGGTAAAAGAAGAGTTTTCTTATTGTTTTTTTTAAGGAGCAAAGATACATAAAACAGAAGCATTAATTCATGTGATTGAAAAGACTGGGAAATCTTTCACCTTAAAAGGTGAAAGTGAAGTTAATAGTTTGAAAGAGGAAATAAAAATGTATATGGCCCATGCTAATGAGGTATGTACCTACTTACAGGTTTTTCATGCCAATTAACTGATTACAAATGACAGGTGAAGTAATGATGGAAAGCACTCTTCTTTTGAAACAGGGCCATCGTATTTGTTTAGCACTGGAATCCATAATTTCAGAGGAGGAAAAGAAAAGTGGAAGTGCTCCCTTCTTCCCAATAATCATAGGAAGGTAAATATTTCAAAATTTAAAAATATGGCTAAAGTGTGTAGGAAATGTTTTAAAAAAACGGTTTGATGTTTACATTATGAAAATTCTTTACCTTTCTATAAATTATAAGCTTTAAGGGAATATGCTTGGACATTTCTTTCTCCTTCAGAAAACCTAGTAGTAATAGCTCGCCTCAGGCCTTGTCACCTCCTCCTCCTATGGATCCAAACTACCTGATGAGTAAAATGACCATAACTAGTGCTGCTTCTCCGGAACAGGCACCAGCACTTAATCCTTCTGTAAGTATATATATATGTCACTTCTGTACCTAAAACCCTTCAATGATTGCCTGATGCCCTTGATGTGAAATTAAAACTCCTTACTATCACCTTTCGTACACACCTTAGGTACCTTATTAACACCTACCTACTTTTCTAGCCTCATACTGAGCTACTTCACCCCACACTTTCTATGCGTGAGCCTCAGATGCCTTCTCTTAGTTCTTCGAATAAGTCAGACTCTCAGGGCCTTTTCACATTGTTTACTTGACCGGGAACTCTTTTCCCTGACCCCTCAATGGCTAATTCTTTCTCATCCTTCAGGTCTCAGTTTAAATGTTACCTCAAATGGGCCTAACCTAACCTCTCTGGGGAAAAGCTAAGTACTGTTCAATTAGATATTGTTTTATTTTTACTTGTAAAGTACCATTAACTACCTTTATATCCATGATAGGCTCATCATTAAATAAACTTGCTGTATTTTTACTCAATGAACTATTATCCCAATGAAGACCATACAGCAATGTAGTATAAAAGGCAAAATTGAAAAAAATAGATGCATGTGTATAGATACATGTATGTACTCACACACACACATACATACATACTATAATTGCAGCTGGAAAAATTACACCTTGGGGAAAAGGAAAAGATATCTACCAAAATGAAAACATCAATTGTGTGATTTTTTTTCTGTTCTGTATTTTTCTAATTTTCCATAATGTGATCATTCTTTAATTTTTAAATTCTGTTTTTAAGAAAACTTACTTTAAGCTAATGAAAAACCAGTCATTTTCTACTTTTGCTGAAGTTGGCTTATAAAAATGGGAAGGCATAATATCCTCCTGTCTTTTGCTGTTTGTAGATGGTTATAGATGAAGGACTTGGCCGTACTGCTGCAGCTTCTGGAACAAGCATCCCTTCTAGTAGTCTAAAAGATTGTCTTCCTAAATCAGCACAGCTTTTGAAGTCTGTTTTTGTGAAAAATGTTGGTTGGGCTACACAGGTGAGAAGTTTTAGGAAAGTGAATTTTCTCAGTATATTTGGTTTCCACAGTGATTAGACATTTATCCCAAAATATAAATTATTTTAAAGATTTCTCTTTGCAAGAAAGTTTTTATACCTTTCTGCATTGGTTATATCATTTAAAAATTAAACATTTTTTTATTTGGATACAGTTGGGAAACTCTAGATATGGTTGATAACAAATTTCCTGCTAGGGCCTGGGTGGCCTATTTTTGCTTTTGTTTTTTAAAGTACAGGTCATGATAATGGCTAAGTGTTAGGAGCTTAGAATGATATTCAGGGCATTTTGGATTTTACAAACTTTGTAATCTATATTACTAGAGTAACTTTTATTTGGCCAATAAAGAATTTTGCATTTGAAAGTTAAATCCACATTGAGTTTCAAACATAGATTTTTATGTAGGTGTGAAACTATGTGTGTGTGTTATCTGAAAGGTTGAAGCTTGTAGACTTTTGAGCATAGCACATGTAATTTTCACTTACCAATGAAGTAAAATGCAGCCTAGGCCTTTATGGGGTAGGAAATAAAAGGAAGGGTACTCAACATTTGTTGAGTACCTGTGATGTGGTGCCATGTTTTACGTATATATTGTCTTGTTATTTCTCCAAATAAAACCTAATGTTGATGCTATCTCCTTAAGTGTGGCTCATAATGGTTGATTGGCTTACACCGCCCTACTTAGTTGCCAGAGTCTGGATTAACCCAGGTCTCTGATTCCAGAGTCCATGCTGTCTTCTCTATACTCTGTTTGGAGTGGCACATCATAAATATCAGTGACTAAAGGAAAAGGTTTCAAACAACAAAAGCTACTCTGTCCTAATGGAAACGAATGGGAAACAGAATTCATTTAGAATAATCTTATTATTCTAATACCCTAACTATTAAAGGAATAGTCTGGAAAAGATACGCATTTTCTCTGTGATACTAGTATCACGGTTTCTGGGAGGGTTTTTTTTTTAGCTATGTATAAAACCTATTAAACATGAGTACCTTTTAAGAACCTCAGATCCTCTAATTAATTTCCAATGCTTAATTATCTTTCTAGTTAACTAGTGGAGCTGTGTGGGTTCAGTTTAATGATGGATCCCAGCTGGTTGTGCAGGCAGGAGTGTCTTCTATAAGTTACACATCACCAAATGGTCAAACGACTAGGTAAGTTCTTAATACACTGGTTGAGATTCAGTCCTTTGCTGTAAGTTTTCCCTATATATTGAAACAAATGATTTAGTAAAGTTACTGTTTTCATTTTGACAATGTTTATATTATTTAAACTGTTATTTTTAGGAGTTCATATAATCTTTTTAATATGTATTTTATGATTATCTGCATGAATGCTGGTAATTGGTACAGATAATCCACTGCACCTGGTTAGATTCTCTGTGGCCTTATTCCATACCCTAACTAAGTTGGCCCTTTTCAGAGATAACAGACTTCTAGAAGTTCAAAGTAATATACCTAATCAATTTTCATCAAAAAACATAGAAGCTAGAAATGTTTTTTAAAGAGGTAACCAGATTTTTTTCTCAATTGAAGGCTATATCTTATCTAATATAAAGTACTTCATATTTGAAACATGTTTTTAAATATATATGTTCGTTCTGTTTGAAAATGTGTGCCAGACACCCTGCTAAAAATGAGGGATCTGGCAATAGCAAGAGTAAGCAGTAGTTTGGTTTCCACATTTCAAACCGTAAGTTACTAAAAAGAGATAGGGTTGATGATGATGCCGGTACCAACATGATAACTTATGAGAAGTGTTTATTGTAAAGGAATTACTTGAGACAAATATAATTTGTGGATTTCCGCCAATTGCTTTTTTTGTTAAATGTGTACATATGCAGTGCTGTCATTTAAAGAACTACTCATGAAGTTAGAGGCTTTGTTAAATAAGCTCTTTCACGTGCTCCAGAAAGTGGAAGGATGCAGATATAAAATGGGTAGAGCCCATGTTAAAATGATAAAAGTTCAGATTTATTTGATATAGTCATTTGGAAATTGTTAAAATTTAAATAGAAATGTATTTATACGTGTTAGCTTAGTATTTTCCTTAGATTAGGACCTGCAATTTAATGAGGAACCCAGATCTTCAGGTTGCTTTAGAAGTTATAAAGCCGGTTGAAGTTTTTTATCTAATTTATATTTATTATTTGAATACATTTAGAGATTGATCTATTTTGAAAGGAAACAAATTGGGTATGCCCAACTCGATTTAGGTATCTACTCTAATAAATAATTATGTATAATTTTTCTGAGCTACCTCTGCCATTGAAGAATTACTGAAAAATATAATGTGCCTTTTGGTACTCTCATACGAACCAAGTGATTAAGTAATGTTTTTGTCTTTTTTCTTTTGCTTCACTTAGATATGGAGAAAATGAAAAATTACCAGAATACATCAAACAGAAATTACAGTGTCTTTCTTCCATCCTTTTGATGTTTTCTAATCCAACTCACAGTTTTCACTGATTAAAGTTCCTTTTAGATATATAAGTTTAATAAATAATGTTTTTGTTGGCTTTCGAGGAAAGTGACTTTTTATTTAAAATAACTTCTTCAGAAAGCCTTTCTGTAGAAGAGAATTTTAATCTGTACCATCTTTGATATATTCTAATGAGAAGACAAAACAGAATGAAACTTAAATCACTTATAAAATATAGTGGTCATAGATTAAAATAGGTGACCTAACTTTACTCTTAAAACATATACCCCCAAACTTACTGTTTTCATGTATTTGTATTGAACAATCTTTTAAAAGCAAAAATATAAATGGTGTGTGCTATATTTGTGCTTTTGTCGTTTTCCCTACTTCTCAGACATGCTGAATCATGGACAAAACATGCTGGAGTTTTTCAATTTTTGAACATGTAAATAATATGTATTTATGTTATAAATAACATATGTAAACATGTATATTGGTTTTATATTTATTTTTGTAGCACCAGTTTCTGATGAAGCATTTCAACCAATGCATTTTATATTAAAAACAAATAATAAATACAGTAATAAGCTACTTTATCTTTTGATTTATTTAATTACTTATTTTTATTTTTTACAAATCCATTTTACTTATTCACTTTTCAATAAGTTTAAATCCTTGAGGGGTACAGCATTACACGGATTCTGTGCCCGATGGCCTTAGCAGGAAGGTTGCTTCGGAATTTAGCATGAACCATGCCACTGTTTCTATGAACACGTTACCTTTCCCCAGATTACTCTGGCTTTGTTTGGTTTGCCACCAGGAGTCACTGTGTTGTTCTTTGCTTGGTATACACATAAACACATCTCTTGCCTAGATAGAATTCAGTTTCATGTCAAGCATAAACACCTTCAATTTTAAGAAAAAAATATGAAACACTTCATGAATTTACGTATCATCCTTGCACAGGAGCCATGCTAATCTTCTGTATCCTTCCAATTTTAGTATATGTGCTGCTGAAGTGAGCACTAATTAAATACTTATGGTAAAATAAGTTACTAGTAAACTTGTTTCTAAGTTTTGGTGCCTGTTTAGGAGGAGCCAATTAAATTTTAAAAATTAATTTTGCAAATGGTAAATACATTGTTTCTCTATCCTTACCTGAAAATATGTATGTATTAATGATAAACATTTTAACACTGAAGAATTTAATGCAGTTAATTAACATGACGGAAAGGAATGCTTGATAGTGGAACAGTCATTTCTAATGAAATAATCAAAGGAAAATGGGAATGAGTGAAACTACTTAAATATGATATAGCCTGTTTAACCTAATGTTTTCTGCTGATTTTTATAATTAGAGAAATATTGAAGCCAATTCTATTAAGTAGACAAGAATACCCAATGTCACAATTATTCAACATTGTTTTGGAGGGTTTTGCCTAAGGCAATGAGAAAAAAATAATTTGTAACATAAATGCAAAGTTAATATAGATAAGAAAAAGGCAACCCAATAGAAAAGTGGGCAAAAGATATGAACAGATGATTCACAAAGGAAATCCGTATAGTAATTCCAAAGGATATATGCTCAACCACATTTACAGTTTGAGAAATGCAAATTATCTTTTATCAGAGATTGGTATAAAATACTAAATGAGCAGGGCATTCTTAGATGCTGATTAGAGTGTAAATGATAATCTAATAAATATTTGGCAATATCTATTAGAATTAACATTTTAATACATTGGTAATCCAACTTTGAGGAAGAAAATGATGTAAGCCCTTCTCTTAGGGAAAAAAATACCAGAAATAAGTGTTTCCCTTTGAAAATGGAAATAATGAAAAGAATTCCTAGCTACATTTTGAAGGCTAAAAAAATATTTTGCTTTGGCAGAATTTAGGTATATTTTTTGTAATCTCTTTCGGTCTTAATACATCTTTATGTTCCAGGTATTTCTCTTATACAGATCATATAGCTGAATTTTGTTTTTTAATTGAATCTAATAACCTCTAGCTTGTTTACCTTTATTGTAATTTCTGATTTTACTATCTGTCATTACAGTTGTTACACTGATGTCAACCAACTCATTTTGTGCTTTGTACCTCATTTTTCTTTTTTTCCTTTCCTGCCTTCTTTCAGGTTGAGTTTCCTTTAATCCCTTTGATTCTCTCTACTGAATTTCTTCTTGAGAATGGTATGGTGGTAGTTTATCAATATAAAGTATTTACAAGATTATGGCTATGACAATATTCACAGTTGAATACTTCTGTGTACTAAATGCTGTATCAGATCAGGAGGCACAATGCTTACCCATTTCCCACTTTTATTATTTATTTACTTTTAGAGAATAGTTTTTATTGATTTTTTTATTTTTTATTTTTTTGAGAGAGAGAATAACAGAGAGGGGGGAGAGAGAGACAGAAAAACATTGATGTGAGAGTGTAACGTTGATCAGCTGCCTCCTGCACGCCCCCTACCCGGGATCGAGTGCTAGCCCACAGCCCGGGCATGAGCCCTTGACAGAGAATCAAACCCGAAACCTTTTGGCACGTGGGATGACACCCAACCAACCGAGCCACGATGCTTACCCACTTTTTCTCTTTTTTTTTAATCCTCACCCAAGGATATTTTTTCCATTGCTTTTTAGAGTGGAAGGGTGGGAGGGGGAGAGGGAGTGAGAGAGAGAGAGAAGCATTGATGTGAGAGAGACACGTTGACTGGTTGCCTCCGGCTTGTGCCCCAACTGGGGGCAGAGAGGGAACCCACAACCAGTTACATGCCCTTGACCAGGAATCGAACCCAAGACCCACTGAGTCACACCAGCCAGGGCACTTACCCACTTTTAATGTTAAGAATGCTCAGAGAGTTCAGGTGTCAGTCTCGTCCATCCTTTAGAAAGTTCCTCATTAATTTTCCACCTAGAAGTTGTAGCATTCATTGATAGATTGTTGCCCAAAGCTATTTCACTACAAGTTGCTAAATGGAGATTTGTCTAATTCTAGTATTCCAATTGTATTTATTAGCTTGGATTATTCTACAAAAGATAACTTTCCCTCATCAATATTTGATTACCTGCTGAAGTTTAGGTATAAGAAAGGCAGAATAGACTCTTGAGTCTTTATTTTCTAGTTTTCAGAATAAGAAGCTAAAGCCCTAGCAGCCTCCAGAGGTGACCGATGAGTTTATTTTTAGTGTCATTGAGAACTCAGATTTTCATACATATGTTTAAATCAATGGCTGATACTATTTTCAGTGCTTTAATTGTCCTATTTTTGGTGAGTAGG
The DNA here is from genome assembly GCF_054644295.1 of Miniopterus natalensis. Lineage (NCBI taxonomy): Eukaryota > Metazoa > Chordata > Mammalia > Chiroptera > Miniopteridae > Miniopterus > Miniopterus natalensis. The sequence continues at coordinate 30,347,859 of NC_142084.1, forward strand.
AGTCCCTCTATTTGACCCGTGTCCTTTTGGCGAGCCTCTAGGCTTTGATAGCTCCCTTGCTTTCTGGCACATGATGTCTCAGGCTCATCTTGCCTTATACCTAGGACCAGCCATTTCTACAAGGAGCCCAGATTTCTTCTAGAGACCATGGTACCTTAAGTGCCTTCCCATTTCTCTTCAATAAAGTTCAAAATACTTACCATGGTATAGTACCATGCTTCCTAATATTGACATGTCACAAATGAATTATCTTCCTAAATGGGAAACTGATCTCTTCAGTGATCCGAGTTATTAGTAGGGCCTGTGTTGGCTGAAGAAGCTGGGTACAACCCAGCTTCAACCGTTTTGCTCAATGGTACATGTGATACTTTTCTAGGATTGCAATGCTATGAAAACAGTTGAGAGGTCTAGGTGTAGTGGATAAATACTTTGTATTTGTCAGCTCAGCAAACCTGTCCTTGGTGGAACCTTCTCTCCTCCATCCAGTTACAAATCTGTTTAGTCCATGTCATTGAGATGGGCCTCACAGGGTTCTTCCCCTCTTCCTTCCCCACAGACAACTGCATTCCCAGAATGAATGCATGATCCAGGCCTGGGTTAGTAGAGGATTCCACCCCCTGCCCATCTGATCAGTTCAGGGGTGGGTATGTAAGCTAAACTTGGCTACTTGGAGCCTTTTCTGATCCTTCTGCCCGAGCCATTTTCCTCTGAAATTGTGAGCTGTAGAAAAACATTCCCTGACTTTCCTCTTCAGGTCAGATACCCTGTTCTTCACCCTTATAGCTCCTTATACTTCTCTTTCATCATCCTTCCCTCAAGCATAAATATCTGTGTAATCATTTGACTAATATCTGACTCTCCCTACTAGGGGTTTGTATTTGTTTACTGCTCGATTCCCAACAATGCTATGGTGATTACACAGGTATTCAAAATATGAATAAGTAATGTTTTAAGACTTAAGGTACATATATAGTAATATTTTAATTAGAAAATGTACATTCACAATGTAAAATACATTAAATTACAAATAAGTCTGCAATAGTCAAAAATTTGAACAGATGCAGATAAGCAGTCTATCCTCTTTAAAACAACAAAATATATACAGATTTATTTTACTTCTACAAGAGAAAAGTTTGATATGAACTGGAGTTTATTTTAAATGTACCCAAGCTTAGGAAGGTAGCATTAGGAAGCTTTGTGACGTTATAAATCCCTACAGAATATGACAATCACTCTTAACAAGTTTAGGTTTTCAAAACATCTTTTCGTCAATACTGGATGTCCCCCAAAAATGTATACACACTTTAACAGCTGAAAGCTCAATTTTGAAAATGAAATGTATTTTAATAAACACTGCCTTTACAATTATTCAATGTTTGTGTGTACATTTTTGGAGGACACCCTATATATACAGTACTACTTTTAGGAGTTTTTCATACCTTAATGTTTCCTGTCATCTTTTTCAGTTTATACTCTACTTGTCCCACTCAAGACCTCAACGAGGTGATTTTTTTCCTTAAACTACCTCCCTGCTCTCTCAACCCCATGCCACTTCCTCATCATCTTTTGTGCCAAGGTTTGCACTGGTATAACACCTCAGAGAAGAAAGTGCTCTCAATAAAAACGTGGTAGTCATTTTTGGAATGTTAGTTTATCTGAATTTTATTCAGTGTTATCAATCTTTAGAAGCTGGAAAGATTTCTGTGTCATATTCTTGCACAGAGACAGGCTAATCATTAAGGTAAGCCTGTCAATGGGCATCAAATTATATTTGTCAAATATTTCTACTAAGAATCCCTGGTATAGGTAACTTAATTTACCCTATAATTAGCAATTAAATATCTGTGACTGCAAACTGGGCTTTTTTCTTTACTATAAAAAATATAGTGGTTAAGAGTGTGGACTCTGAAGACAGACTGTTACTTAGATAAGTACTTTAACTTCTCGGTGCCTCTTTCCTTCACCTGTATAATGGGCATTATAATAGTACCTTCACTCTATAAAGTGAAAATTAAACTACACATTACGTGGGATATGAACTCTATAAATGTTCACTATTATGATTTCCATCATTACCATTGTTATTGTTATTTCTGTCATGCACAGTGCCTAAACCAAGGGTGAGGCTTACTCTTTAGGATTAGAGTGCCCCCAAAAATGTAAGACAGAAGAAGGAGCTGTGGAACATCAGGGAAGAGGGATCCCAGGATGTGATGAGACAGCCAGAAATATGGTCCTGATAAATCTAACTGAAACAGTCTTGCTATGGGAGGTGGAGAAGAGTGGAAACAATCTTAAAATGTAATCACAAGATGACTTCTGTCAGCTTAAGCCTTCTATTACAGCTGAAGAAGTTGGATTTAAGAGTACAACAAACCTCAGTAGCAAAAACCCCCAAAACAATCCAGTTTAAAATGGGCAGAGGATTTTAAAAGACATTTGTCCAAAGAAGACATACAAATGGCCAACAGGTACGTTAAAAGGTGCTCCATTATCACTAATCCTCATGGAAATGCAAATCAAAACCAAAGTGAAGTATCACCTCACACCTGTTTCTTTGTGTATGTGTATTATTATACATATATAATGGCATATTATTTGGCCACAAGAAAGGAGACCCTGCCATCTGTGATGACATCAATGGACCCGGAGGGCATTAGGTATGGTATCACTTGTATGTGGAATCTAAAAGAGGCGAACTATCAGAGGCAGAGAGTGGTATGATAGTTGCAAGGGTCTGGGGGATGGAGGAAATGTGGAGATGTTGGTCAAAGAGTATAAATTTCTTGTTACAAAATGAATAAGTTCTGGGGATCTAAGGTACAACATGGTATTATAGCTAATAATACTGTATTATATACTTAAAAGTTGCTAAGAGAGATCTTAAATGGTCTCACCACAAAAAAGAAATGGTAATTATGTGATGTGATGGAGGTATTAGCTAATGCCTTGGTGGTATCATTTTATAATATATAAGTATCACATCAACATGTTGTACACCTTAAACTTACACAATGTTATATGTCATTATATCTCAATAAAGCTGGAAACAAACAAAAGACACAGGGAGAATATATCCATCTATAAGCTAAGGAGAGAGGCCTCAGTAGAAAGCAACCCTGCCAACACTTTGATCTTGGACATCTAACCTCCAGAACTGTGAGAAATAAATTTCTGTTGTTCAAACCAGAAAAATGAAACAAAAACAAAACAGTACCACAAACTTAGTATAAAGTGCAGATTATAGTCTTTACTCTCAGTTTTGAAAATATTTATAACTTAGAGTACAAAATATTGGAAAAGTATTTCAAAGTATTTTTACTTTTTAGGTAATAGTGATTATCCATATACATATTTCTGTACTAGTACCTTTTATCAGCTTTCCACTTAGGTGGAGGTAGATATGTTATACATAGAGACCATATACTCAAGAAAACTCAGTAAACTGTTAGGTTAAAGCCATTTGCCTCAAATATTAGCCTGACTAAATTGGGGCTGTCATGGCCCATCCAAATGTAAAATTCTGCAGGTCTGAATAACTGTGCAGACATAGACTGCAAACTGCTGTGTCTACCCTGCCACTACTAACCGATGGGAAAAGTAAATAAAGTGAGTTTTCCTCCAGAATTTAAGGGAGTTGAAAATGCCAATAATTATAATAAGCAGTTTGCTTCAGTATATGTATGCCATAACACATACCTGGCTTATGATTCTAAAGTGAATTACTTATTAGCACTTGAAAGAAAAATGTAGTTACTCCTACTAAAGGTAGTGAAATCGATCTTGATCTCTCAGTCCTTTTTATTGCTCAAATATTAGGATTATCCATATGCATCTATTAATTTAGGGTTACTAGTGAGATAAGACAAGTGTATTAAAAATAAATTGAAGAAGGTAAGGTAGGATGGCAGGCATGGTAAATGGAAAAATTGAGTCAGAATATTTCATGAAGGAACTTGATAGTAATAGAAAATGCATTTTTAAATAAATAAAAAGTAGGTATCTCTGATTAGGTAAAGATACCTACTATTTAGGTAAACAATTTCTATAATTTCTGTTATAAGTAATTATAGAACTCTACTCTGGTTTCACTGCATGGATATTCTCTCATTTTAAATGATACCTCTGCAGTTTGAAATACGAATATAATTTCACATTTACAGACCATTGTTCCTTCACGCATGAATTTATGCAACTCCCAAAGAGAGGTTGGGTGAAGAATGTTCTTTTTTTTGAGATAAAGAAATTATGATTCAGAATGTTTTTTACTTATTATCTTAACCATTATCTTACTATTCACAGTTACTCAGAGAATTCTGTATTATTCAGTATATGTTCTTGCTGTTCAAAATATACAATACCTGAAGCCTGACTTCTGGAAACTGACTCAGTGCAACTCTCTAGCGTTAGAACCTTAGTTAAGGAAGTCCCACACAGCAAGTACTTTGCATCCCAGTGTTAGTTAGCTAGGTTACTCTTTTTTTTAATCCTCACCTGAGGATATTTTTTCCATTGCTTTTCAAAGAGAGTGGAAGGGGGAGAGGGAGAAGGGAAGAGACAGACATCAATGTGAGAGAGACACATTGATTGGTTGCCTCCTGCACATGCCTTGACTAGGGCCAGGGATCGAGCCTGCAACCGAGGTATGTGCCCTTGACCAGAATCAAACCCTGGACCCTTCAGTCCATGGGCCAGTGCTCTAACCACAGAGCCAAACTGGCTAAGGTAGCTAGGTTACTCTTGAATCCTTCCATATCTTATAGAAAACGCAACAAGTCTTTTGTAAACCACTCCCAGGAGTGTGATGGTAAGCACCACCATTCCACACACAAGGCTGAATGCCCATCGTGGGCCCCAGGAAGTATATACTTGGCTGATGAACACAGGTCCAAGAATCCGTGCTGCACTTCCAGAAGCTGTTAACCAGCCCATGTACATGCCCTGTGAGGTGGGGAGGGAGGAAGCAAATTGATATTTAGGTTTAGTTATTTTAAAAACAAGAGAGATGCTACCATTACTAAACGATGGGAAACTCACAGGAATCGCTTTCTCCATCTTTGATTTGTGAATTAAAAATAAAATGCCTCTCTATAAATACAGCAAATAATGAACAATAAACTTACTTGATAGAGTCAGCTTAGGAAAAATAAAAGTAGCAAAAAGGAACAAATTCAGTATCTGCTGAAGCCCTAGGAACAACAAAATTAATTAACTTACCTTCTAAGATTAACATTTATTTTGTACTTGCTATCTTCCACACACTGTGTTAGGTGCTATACATATATTGTTTCCAGTGTTCACAAAAGCTTATGACTGGTGGTGTCCCCATTTAACAAATGTGGAGGCTGAAGCTCAGAAAACTCAGGTAACTCTAACAGGTCTGAAGCCACATCTGCCTGACTTCACTATACTACCTTCCACCACACCACACGTCACTCCAGTTAACTGTGCAGTACAGCTTTCCTTTTTTTTCAATCCTCACCCAAGGATATTTTTTCCATTGCTTTTCAGAGAGATTGGAAGGGGGGGAGAGAGAGAGAGAGAGAGAGAGAAACATCGATGTGAGACACATGCATTGGTTGCCTCCCACCCGCACCATGGCCGAACCCGGGACCCTTCAGTCCACAGGCTGACGCTCTAACCACTGAGCAAAACTGGGCACAACTTTTAGTAGCCCCCCCATTGAAAGCCTAACTGTCCATCAGTGGTGGATTAAGTAAATAAATTATGGTATATTTAATAATGGAATGCTAAGCAGTTGTTAAAAAAATAGTAATTGTCTCTTTGATGTTTTTCTCCATTTTGCTTCTATATTTTTTAATTTTCATATAAGGAATATGGAAGTTCTTATACATAGCTACACTATTGTTTTCATCTTTTAGTAAGTGTCCCTATTGCCAAGTGAAATTAAGTGTGGATTCAAACTTGCCTATCAGCCCTAGCTGGTTTGGTTCAGTGCACAGAGCGTCGGCCTGCGGACTGAAGGATCCTGGGTTCGATTCCAGCCAAGGGCATTACCTCAGTTGCAGGCTCAATCCCCAGCCCCAGTCGGGGAGCAACCAATCAATGTGTGTCTCTCACATCGATGTGTTTTTTCTCTCTCCCTCCCTCCCACTCTCTCTGAAAAAGCAATGAAAAAAATATCCTCGGCTGAGGATTAAAAAAAAAAATTGCCTATCAGTTTTGGTGTCCCAGCTGTTGCCTAGTTTAAGAATGAGTTTCAGAACTTTGTGCTTTAGATACTTTTCCTATGAAAATGATTTTGAGCTCATAATCTCTTGAGTTCAAGAGATCTTTGAGTTTTTAGAGTGCTTTTTGTTCAGTTTCAACATAGAAGTGCTGTAAAAAGTTGTGGGTTTTTAAAAAAAATCAAAATGTTGAATATGATAAAAATCCCCCATATCAGCTTGTGTGAAAATAGAGAATGGTAGCACTGAATGTCAGTGCTTACAAGCATACTTCACATAATTGCAATGCCAGGGTGACTGACTCACCTGAGGTTTTGGTCCCAGAACTTTTGAATATAACGTATAGGACATAACGTTGCAGGATGGATAGCCTATTCCAATTAGCATAGCTGATGTGAGGAATTGGGCCAGATGGATCATGGGGGTATAGAGGCACCAGACTTGTTCAATTGGGCAACCAGTTGGTTCCTCACTGTGATCTTCTCTTGGAGAACTCCAAAGAGTAATAATAATTTCCCCAAATGTTTTACTAGGGATTGAATTATTATGTAAATCTGTAAAAACAAAATTAGTATAGTGAATGACTTGTTACTATTAGATGAATAACAGAGGCAGTGTAACATTAAGATTATGTATGGCTATACCTTCCCACTGTATCTTGGGAAATTGACTTCCCCAAGGTAACAAGATAAAGAAGCCAACCCATATGACGACGAGTCCTCCCAGCAGAATAGCTCGCTCACCAATCCTGTTAGAGAACAGAACCATTATATTATAACATAGTTTCATTATTCTTATCATTTCAAAAGCTATAAAGTAATATTTTGATACTTTTAGTGATGCACCAATTAATATGAATGCTAGATATAATTTCCCACTAAAAGGAATCAGGACTCCTCTAAAAACTGGCTTATTTCAGGTCTGGGACAGAAATGTATAAACTGAGCCTGGACATTTGGTCATATCAGAGAGCACAAAAGCTACCAGTGACTACTAAGTCATGATAAAAGGACTCAGAGCTAACTGGAGGAAGCTGGCCCACTACGTGACATTGTGAACACTAAAATAGTAATGACAATGGACTGAAACACAAAAATGTTATAATCTATGAATTTATATTATATTAAAATACTCTTGGTCATTTTTAGAGGATATTAGTAAACCAAGTTTTTATTTTAAAAGTCAGTTAATAAATTAAAAAGAAAGAATCACCCTGTCATTCCTCTACAAATTGTACCTCAAATAACCAAATAGTTGGTGACAGGAAGTTTCTCTTTATAGAAAACACTCCAGCAAATAAACAAAGGAATGATAGAATTAAAATATCAGTATTTTGCAGTGGCTTATTAATGAATTAATGGATCTAGGGAATGCCAATGGCCACAGTTACGTGATAAAAAGATAAACAAAACATTACATTTCTCCTGATGTAAGTTTATAACACCACCTATAAAGTGTTCTTGCCAAGAAAATTGAACTATAATCTCATCAAACTTATAGATCTAAGTATCAATTTTCGAGAAATATATTAGAGACAGGAAAATATGTTTTGTTTTCTTAAAAAAAAAAACCACAAAACCACAAGGATTCAATCAGTGAGATCCAAAATGCGGGAACTACAGTGCAAATGGTTTCTTCAATTTGTAAAGGAAAAAGAGAGCAAGGTAGAAAAGATTAGATTAAAAGAGACCTGAGACAAATAAGCGCCTCAATCAAGTGAGTAAGCTGTGGAACAAAACCAAGAACAAACAAAATGAAAACAGTAGAGAAAATTTGAATACTGCCTGGATATTTGATTTTATTTAGAAATCACTTAATTTTTTAGATGTGATAATGTCATCATTAGCTTTTAAGATACATACTGAAATACTTATGGCAGACATGAAATAATGTCTGGGATCAACTTCAAAAGAATCCAGGTGTCGGGGATAGGGAATGGGAAGGTACAGATGAATCAAGATTATGCAAGCATTTATCATTGTTGAAGCTGGGTAATGGATATTAGAGAATCAGTACATGACGCTCTCTACACTTTTGTATTTGTTAGAAATTCTCCATAATAAAAAGTAAAATATACAAAGAAGACCACAGGCTTCTAAAACAAACCCAAACCCTTCCCATCTCTCTCAGAATACCTCCAAGGCTTCACATTTTTCCAACCTGATCTACCATTTTCCTCTAATCTGCTCTGGCCAAACTGGCCTTCCTGCTTGTACTTTAAACACCAAAGCTCAGTCTTCTGGGGGAGGAGAGTTCCAGGCCACTGCAAGGCTGGTCTGACTTCATTGAGGTCTCTGCTTGGATGTAACTTCCTCAAGCATGCCTTCCTCCAGCACTCATCAAAAACACTTCCCCTCTCCCAACTCCGCCCTGCCCTTCTATTCTCTTCCTCTGTTCTGCTCTTCATAGTACTTATCACTACTAGACTACACCTTTGCATTGGCTTTCTCCCCAATAGAATACAAGCTCTTTGAAGGTATGAAATTGGACAGGCGGTACAAATGCCTATTAGTAGGACCCCTTTACTTCTGTAGCAAGATGTAATGTATTTACTATTATTTAACTTTGAATATGAATCTGTGTCTATGTCTATATCTACATCTTAGCCCTGTACTTGGCTCTACAAGAATCTTCATGGTATCCTTCATAGCATCTAGCCCTACACACTGACTCAATATTTGTTCATTGATTTTAGAAGTATTAATGTATTTTAGGAATAATTAAATTGTTAGAACTGTCTAAATTCATCTACTAATGTCCCATCCCAGACTTTATGAATGAATTTAATTTTATACAAGCATTTCCCCCAAAGTGTGTTCTTTACAGTTGTCCTTTTACAAAATGCTTTTTTTAAAAAAGTTTTGTGTGGTCAAAGTTACAAATAACTTTCAGAAATGTTACAAGCTGTATTTGTCAGGATAGTGATATAGTATGTATATACTGAAGATTTAGAAGTTTTAGATTAAAGAAGTTTGGTAATTTTAACCAGAATTTTCCAGACTTAACCACTGAATCTTTTTTGTTGTATAACATATATTATCATGCAGCAGAAAGATATTCTATGAAATACACTTTTAGAAGTACTTTAAGTAAAACATAACATACAAACACTACATTAGAAGGCAATAATTCACTTTGTCAATATTTTGCTTTAAGAATATGCCATATGGTATAGAAATATCATGCTCCCTTAATAAACTTTACATCTGTTTTTAAACGTTGAAGGACTAAAACTACTACATAAAGAGAAAAAAGCTTTACATTGTTTTACTAACACATTCATTTACATTAACTGTTTCATGTTTCACTTTTAAAATATAGATTTGGAACAAAACCAAAGACATAAACTTACTTTTTGGAAAGTGATTTAATCCCCATGAAAACAATAACAGCCTCAACTCCAAGAGCAGCAAGTATTATTCCATCATATAATACAGCTTGTTCTCGAGTCCAGGCATACATATCCATTGTTAATGGGGTAAGGATGCTGAGAAAAATGAAAAAAGAAATTATTCTCATTTTATTTAAATCATAGTCATTGTTACTTAAAGGTGATATAGAAACTTTAATAATGCTATTGACACATTTAAGAATCTGTATCCCTTTTAACAATAACACCAGATCTGTGTAAACAAAAAATTTAAAACATTTTTAGCACTTTTTAATCTAATTGATTGATTTTAGAGAGAGGGAGGGAGAGAGCAAGAGAGAGAGAGAAACACTGATTTGTTGTTCCACTTATTCATGCATTCATTGGTTGATTCTTGTATGTGCCCTGACCGGACGGAGATCCAACCTGTAACTTTGGTGTATCTGGATGATGCTTTAATCAACTGAGCTACCCAGCCAGTGCATTTTTTAGCACATTTTGATTTTATATGCACAAGTTACTAAGTTTGAGTGTGTGTGTTTTTATTTTTTAACATTTAATTATAAAGAAGTATATCTACATTGTAAAAAGTTTGAAAAACAGGAAAATAAAACCTACCAACCAGAACTCCTGCCATTCTAACAGACCTAAATAATCATGGTTATATTTTGGTTTAAATTGGTCTCTCTTCAATGAAATAATGTTACTATTAGATTAGAATCTTCTGGAATTTCTTTTCCTCAGTCTCTTTCTCCCCTGTAGTTGAACATATATATTTTTCACCCTACCTCTCTCTGAATACCTCTCCCCCTTTATATGACTTATCTCCGTTCTTTGCCAATCTCCTGTTCCTACTTTTTATCTCCTTTGGTTAATTAGCTACAAAATGGAATTGCAATATATTTAAAATAGTCATTCCCATTTTTAAATTTTTAAATCATATGAACTGATGTGGAACATAGTTTGGTGGTTTCTCAATGAGTTAAAAACAGAATTACAATATGATCCAGTGGTTCCACTTCTGGATATATACCCAAAAGAACTGAAAGCAGAGACTCAAAGAGATACTTGTACACCAGTGTTCACTGCAGCGTTATTCACAATAGCCAAAAGGTGGAATTAACCCAAATGTCCATTGACAGATGAATGGATAAACAAAACTAGTATATGTACAATGGAATATTATTTAGCCATAAAAAGGTATAAAATTCTGACACATGCTACAACATGGATGAACCTGGAAAACATCATGCTTAATGAAATAAGCAAGTCACTAAAGGAGAAATGTACCATTCCACTTATATGAGGTACCTAGAATAGGCAAATTCAGAGAGAAAGTAGAACTGAGGTTACTAAGGGCTGGGTGATAGGCAGCGGAGACTTACTGTTTAATGAGTGCAGAGCTTCCGTTTGTAATCATGAAAAAGTTCTGGAAATGGATAGTGGTGATGGTTGCACAATACTGTGAATGTACTTAATGTCACTGAACTGTTCAATTAAAAATATTTAAGATGGTAAATTTTATTTTAAATATATCTTTATTGATTTCAGAGAGGAAGGGAGAGGGAAAGAGAGAGAAACACTGATGGGCTGCCTTCCACACGCAAGCTGCATATGGCGCCCTGACCAGAGATCGAACCTGCTACCCTTTAGTACATAGGATGATGCTCCGACCAACTGAGCCACACTGGCCAAGGCAAGATGGTAGATTTTGTTGTGTATACTTTAACAATTTTCAAAATGCCCAAAAAAATCAGATGAGCTGAAACTTTCATATGTCTCAATTTTAAAAAATCAGATGAGCTGAAACTTCCATATGTCCCAATAATTTAAAAAAATTTTAAAAATCAAGCAAATCCACATGGACTGGCATAAAAATGTTATAATACATTGATAAGGGAATAAGCAAACTGTCAAATGATAATATCACATATTCAATGTTAGTTTAATACATACACACACACCACAATACTTATAATTTTATAGGAAAAAAGTTTGAAAAAATACACACTGAAGTATTAGCATTGATTACCTCCAGGGAAAGGAGTAAATGTGGAAATACAATTGTAATGTTTGGGATATTTACAACAAGAATGTACTATTTTTATAATGGAAAGGAATTATTTATTTATTTATTTATTTATTTTAAAATATATCTTTATTGATTTCAGAGAGAGGAAAGGAGAGGGAGAGAGAGAGAGAGACATCAATGAGGAGAGAGTCATTGATCGAGTCCACAACCGGGCATGTACCCTGACCGGGAATCGAACCCTGATTGCCTGGATCCTACGTCGACGCTCAACTGCTGAGCCACGCCCAGCCGGGCAGGAATTTTTTTTTTTTAAAGCCATATGATAGCCCTGGCCAGTGTGGCTCAGTGCTTAGAGCATCAGCCCATGTACCAAAGGGTCACAGGTTCAATTCCTGGTCAAGAGCAGGTACTTGGGTTGCAGGCTTGATCCCTGGCCCTGGTCGGGGCACACGCGGGAGGCAACCAATTGATGTGTCTCTCTCATATTAATGTTTCTCTCTCTTCTTCTCTCCCTTCCACTCCTGAAAAGCAATGGAAAAAATATCCTTGGGTGGGGATTAACAACAAAAAACAGCCATATGATAACTGAAGGTAAGTAAAGCCTACACAGGCAGAAATTTTGTAATATATCATACTAGTTTGCTGTTGTTTTTTCAGGATCAGAGCTTAAAAAGAGTTAAAATTGCCAGACTGACATCCATACACATGTAGGGAGTTATGTAGCCTAAAGTTTAATCATGCCTGACCGGTGTGGCTGAGTCGTCGACCATCAACCTACGAACCAGGAGGTCACAGTTTGATTCCTGGTGAGGGCACATGCCTGGGTTTCGGGTTCGATCCCAAATAGGGGGTGTGCAGGGGGTGGCCAATCAATGACTCTCTCTCATCTTGATGTTTCTATACATCTCTCCCATTCCTTTCCTCTCTCTGAAATTAAAAAAAAAAAAAGTTTAATCATGACAAATTAAAATTTTATAATTTTATTTATCATAAAACTCAGAAGGAGGAAATACTAGTGAAACAGATTCCTTTAAAAGGAAGTAAGGTAAGGTAGTAAGATTACAGACAGAATAAACTACATTTAAATTAAAAAACAACACTTTACATCATGACAAGAAAAATGTCTTTAAAAAGTTAAGAACATCTATATGCCTGATTAATACTGTGTTAAGAAATATAAGTTGTTTACATAATCTGATGTAGATGAAGACACAATAAAACTTACGTTTCAAAAAGGGCAAAGATAAATAGGACCACGAAAAACAGAACATTGCTAGTCACCACAGCAACCTGATCAATACTTCCCTGGTGAACTTGAACTTCATCTGTACTTGCTGTAGTGAATGGAGAAAAATTATATTACTTACACATGTTATTTTTATAATCACACAAAGTAGGAATTATATGTAGCAAATCCTATGACTAAACATTTAATATCATTTTTAAGGCTTTAAAACAATTTAAAAGGAACAATGTATATGACAGAAGTAACTTTTAAATGGTATTTAAAAATAAAGTAACGTTCTTCCCAGGAAATACACTTCAATTCTGTTATCTACAGGAGATACTCTGATTGTCTATTCGGTGTCTTTCAGTCCAAAAGAGGAATGTATTTTACAGAATTATATAAAATGATCTTATACTAAATACATTTGCTTTAAATTTCAGTTGCAGGTTTTTTTTTTCTATCTTACCTAAATCTTAAATTTAAGAAGATTTCATGAAAACCTGAAATAGTTTATTAAATCAGTTCTCATTTATATGATTCACTTCAATGAGTATATATTTTATTTTGAATTTCAATGGCATGTGAAATTACTATTAGTAAATATCCTTATGTTATTACCACTTTTTTAAGGTCTTTGTGTTATTTATATTTTTGCAAATCAACACTTTGCAGAGAACCACCAAGTTATGGTTTTTCCAAATTAGGAGGACAAGTGAGTGTATTGACTTATCTTGAACTATGTAGTTAAGCTACACACTCAGTACAAACTAGTCCTGATATTAGAAGTGTAAAGTCATACAGATCTGAGATACATCTGTCATGCTATTTTACTCAGAGTAAATGAGGTAAGAAATGCAAGAATGTGTTCATTTATGCTATCTAAGTGTATGTGTAGCAGCAGCAGGGGGCAGGCAGTGACTTTCCTAAGGCACAGTAAGTTTCTACAATTTTTTCATGACGGTACCTTCCTTTAAAGCTCAGGATTTCTGAGAAGGAGTTCCTTCTCCAATTACAAACGAATTTGGAAACAGTCTGCTATGCTTGGGGACAATTAAGCAAGCACCCTGGATACTCAACATACGGTCATGACCTCCCTTTCTAATCACACAAACTGTAGGATATTGGCTCTCTGAACATAAGAAAGTGATTTTTAGCAATGGTTTTAACCCTGCCAATCGCAGACACCTAATAACTGATATTGGTATGCCTTTTTTAAAAATCATTTTAGGTAACTTTCAACTTTAAAGGTCTTCCCTCAATCATCCCTTGTATTGTCCTCAGAAGCAAAATCCAAGTAAGTGCCAATGGAATCATTAGAAACACTTTGATAATGTTATAGTAATTTAGTCAAACAGGTTAATAGTACCTTCTTCAAAATTAATACTTTTACACTGTCGTCCTGCGTCATCCACACGGTGCTCTCTAAAAAAGAAAAACATAAATACTGTATCCATGAAAGCCTTAGTATAATAGACAAATGGTTTAAATTTATTACTAGCCTTCTATTTTTTCACATTCTAATATAGTTTCTTTTATTGGCTTCTGAGTTATGAAAATATTAGCAATGAGACATAACAAAATTTAAAAGATACAAGTCATTATTCTAATCATCATATAAAATGAAAAAAAACAAACAAACCCATACAAACAAAATTCATCCAAAAGCATATGTGGTCAACCTTAATCGGTATTTGAAGTTCTACAGTGATTTTAAACATTAGTTATAAATGTTTTTGGACTCTTGGTTAAAGTACTCCAAAGAAATATAAAGTAACCAAATTTCTGTAGTTTTATACAATTTCTTCTAATATATAAAAGATTAGAGATATGCTTGAAGTAACTTTTTTATTTAAGGTTGATTCTAATCATTAATCTACTTAAAATGTTGCTTTCATGTCATTTCCCTACTTAGTAAATCGAGACCAAACCTTGAATCTTCAAAGGCCTTATAATCTGTTCTCATTTAGATTGTCTATTATTTCAGTGCATTAGCTAATCAAAAAATATGAACACAACTATAGATACCAAATACCAAATAAAGACTTTATAGGAATAATTACCCTCCAACAATGATAATGCTCATTTAATTTCATAGTCTACAAAAGAAGTTTTATCATTTCTATCTAATTACCTTAATATAATAAGGATCAGAATAATGTTTAAAACTCCCAGGAAGGCACCAAGTAAAACTGGTGCTGTATACATGTTTATCTGAAGCTGTATCGTCTCCCATGTCACGCCCTTTTCTCCAATGAGTGCAAAACAGGCCTGAAAAACTTATTAAAATAAAACAACACAGATGTATTATTATACGGGAGACACAGACTAAAAAAAATGTGAAAGACGTTTACCACAAAATTGGAAGTAACATGGAATCATTCATCTACATCTTGCATCTCAACAGACAGGGAAAAACTGGTTCTGGATAAGGGGGCAAAGAATTGACTTTTTCTATATAAAGCACAGATAGAATACATACAATATACAGTATATCTGTAGTATTAAATTTCCATGGGATGGAATGATTAGGAAAAAAATGTCTAAAAAGGCTCCTCAGGGGGTCAATAATGAAAAAAAGGTTGAGAAACAGTGATGTACATGAATTCACAAAGGATTATATCTAAAGTAGTTACTTCAGTAACTTCATATTTTTAAAAAACATCTCCATAAGAAATAAATTACACAATTTCTTCCATAAATCAATTAAATGTTTAATCAATTTCATTATAAGAGAGAAAGTGTCACATTTTAAGTAAATATTTTAAAATATTACTGTTTATATGGTATTTAAAGTATATATATTTAATGTTTTAAATCTGGTTTTGTGGCAAAAATCAGATTGGAAGAATACTGACTTGCTCTCCTGATTTATATTCTGGATCTGGCTCTTCCAAAAATTTACATGTAATTTTATGGTGAGGATTAAGAAAGATACTGCATCACTTAGAACAGCATCTAGCACATACTCAGTAAATGTTAGTGCTTGCTGATGTGGTTATTATTAGGAAAGTGATCTGATCTTTTCAGACCTATAATACAAAATGTTTAAGTGAGACAGTCTTTAAAGTACGCTTTAGGTACTCAGAATATTTACTGAGAACCTAATTGTGTACCAGGTACTGTGCTAGATACTGAGGGTAGAGGAAGACTCAGGCTACGTCCTTATTTATTTTATATTATGGCGGTAGATCCAATTATTCTACATTTGTAGAATAATCTATAAATATAAATAAAATGTTCTATATTTTACTTCGGGATGCTAAAATGAAATATTAGATATTGGTGGTGAGATTCTAATCTGTTGAGCTTTTTCTTGGTTAAATAGAAGAAAGTAATGGAAGCTGGAGTGAGGGTGGCATGTTGATAAAGTAAACTGGGTTGGATCAAACTGATGATATATTCATAGCTTCAATTTTCAATACATAAGCAAATTACATGATTTCAATGTTATTCTTGGCATAAAAAGTACTAATTTCTCAATTCAACAAAAAAGTAATTGGCCTTGGGGAAGTATTAAATACATTACAATTTTTTTATACTCAGTTAAAGGATGGAAGCTTTGGAAGAAGAAGAAAATATTAAGCCTTTTAAAAATTCTTTTATTTTCTTCAACCTTAGAAAAGTCTTAAAGGCATAGGCAAAGGGCAAAAGGGTCAAGAACCTCCTATAACTTTCCTTAAACCCTTCAGTCAAAAAAATTTTGTTTCGAAATGGAAAAAGAAAGCAAACTCTTGCAGATAGATCAAGCTAAATGATTATTTCAGAGAACATATACTTTGGAGTCAGATAGATTTAGGTTTGAACCTCAGATTTCCCATTTATTATCTGGCTGACCATGGATCATTTACTTAGATTCTCTAGGCCTTGGTGCCCTAATTTGTAAAAAAGCACTTAATTTAGAGGATTGGAGTTAACATATATACAGGGTGGGGCAAAAGTATGTTTACAGTTCCTATGGAAAATAATACAACAATTAACAAATAATAATACAAGAACAAAATAGATTCAGTGACATGGAAGCATGGATGAGACTGTGGAACCTCAGAGGGAAGGCGGGTGGGGAGAGATTAACCAAAGAATCTATATGCATATATGCACAACCCATGGATACAGACAATAGTGTGGTGAAGGCCTGGGGTGGGGAGTGGGTGCGGGTTGGAAGGGATCGATGAGGAAAAAAGGGGACGTTTGTAATATTTTGAATAAAAAAAAAAAGAATAAACTGTTCTAAACACTCATAACTGTAAACCTACTTTTGCCCCAACCTGTAAAGAGCCTAGCCTCACTGATGGATCCAAAAATATTAGTTTCCCTCCCTTTCTCTTTAGCTATGAGGTTTTATGTTTGGATATAACTTAACATTTGAACCTCAAAAGCTTTTCCCAATTCAAATTCAAGTAATTACAAGTGAAAAACACCTACCTGGACCTAGAATAAAACCTAATGCTTGACATGCACTTGTGTTTGCCATGGAACTTGTTCTTTCCTGAAGAGAAGTAGCACCAGCAATATATGATCTAATAACTGCTACATTTCCTAAGAAGAGACACCATAAAAGAAAATGTCCTTCAGTTTATAAAATTCAACTTAAGTTGGCTTTATACAGAGGAAATATTAATCTATAGTATAGTCACTGCTTCTTTATGATCAAAGCATGTTTATTAAGGAAATGCATCAATTAACAAAATATTACTTTTAGTAATATGAAAACACAGTTAAATATTTGAATTAATAAAAAATGGCATTATAGGAATGTTAAACTATTTTTCATCATTAAATACTAAGAAAGCACTGAGTGAATGGCACACTACTCATTGCTACAACTGTTTTTAAAAGCAAGATGTCACAAACTGCATGCTTAGATCTGTAATACAAGAAACAGAAACAGGAATCTACTAACAACTCGGAAATTTACAGAGCACTTATTATGTACAAGAGACTTTGCTAGGGGCCATGGAATATTTTTAAAAAGTCAAATTGTCTCTAATTACAAAAAAGCTTATGTTTGGTTGGGGATATAAGATAAAAACAGTGCAAAACAGCATAGAAGAAAGGGACAGGCTAGCCTAGGAAAGTTCATGGAAGATGTGAAACTTGAACTAAATCTAGAAGGATGAAGAATGAAGGGAACAGAAGAGAGATTATAATTAATGGGAACATCATGAGTAGAGGCTAAATATCAGAACATATCTGTTTGCAATCACACATCTATATGTTGAATATTTGGATATAAGATTGAGAAAGGGTGACACCAGGTGAGATTGGGCCATAAATGTCAGGATAAATGTGAATCTGACACAACTGAACATTTATATACATACATATATATTACCTGCTCCAAATCCCACCAATCCACGAGCAACTAGCATGTAGTATTTATTATGAGAAGCTGGGACGTGCACATATGCATAGAGGCAGTTGGCTGCCACCGAAATGAAGATGGAGACAATGAGAGGTTCTTTTCTTGGTCTATAATTAGACCACAAACCAAATATAGGTGAAGCTACCATTTGGCCAAGACTAAATGAAGCAATAACCCAGCCCAAAAAACTTGTATCAGCTGTCTGGTCAATCTGCAGAAAAAAAGTACAGGGCTTTAAGAATTATTATCCAAGAAAAGTCAAATTTAAAACATAAACACATTTTTTTAACCATGTAATATTTATTAAAAAAAAAATTCTAACTCATATAAGTTTTGTAACACTATTGTTCATAGTGATTCAGATTTCTGACATTACAATTAAATTTGCTGACAGTTCCCTACACAAACAGGAAAAATGCTTGGGAAGCTTCATCTTTTGCAATGATTGTGGAAATATTTCGTTCATAAAAATCTTGTTTAAAAGATAATCACATTAACATCATAAAAATAATATGCCATTCTTTAATTCTTATGAAGTTAAATACGATTACTTAGACTTCTGTTATTCTATAAACTAAACAGCCATTAGCACTGTAAATCCTTTTTTCAAACTGGGCACAACAGTCACATGCTTAAAGGAGACAATAAAAACACAAAAGCTGAAACTTAATTCTCCCATTAAACCTATTACTAATTCTTCCTTTCAACAAAGACAATTCAGGATTCTAACTCTTCAAGAGGGTGTTTATATCATGATGAACGTTGAGGGGAGAACCAAGTGATTAAAATTCACAAAATGCAATACTTTAAGAAAATAGAAAATTTTAGCTTATGGAAGGGACTATGGAATAAACAAACAGTTTAAAAAAATATAGTAGGCTATGTAGTAATTTGAAAAAATAAGAACCATTAAATTTTAGAAAGTAAGTTTTAATATATATAGGCTAAGTGGTAGAACAAAAGAAAAAACATGGCCCTCATTGCAAAGATGGTGGTAGACTGAGAGGAAGCTACAGTGATACTCTCCCAGGACCAAAGTGGGATTATAACTAAAATATAGAAAAACCATCCTGAATAATCAACTGCAACTGAAGACTAGCTGGAGAGCACCCTTATAACCAAGGAGAAAAAGTGGACACCACATAGAAACTGACAGGAAATGTGGAGGCATGAGAGGGCTGACTAGGCTACCACAGGCAGCAGCTGAAGGTCTTGAGGGGTATCTCAGCTGTGCGGGTTTCCCACAGAACTCTGGGGCCTAAACCTGAAGCTGTGCTTCCCAGCCCAGAGCACAAGAACTGAGAAAGGTGCCCACATAACATCTGGCTGTGAAAAGCAGTGGAGTTTCTGTCTGCCAGGGAGAGACGACTGGAAATGCCAGCATCCTCTTAAAGGGCTAACATACAAAGTTTTATGTGCAGCCACTCACCTTGGGCTCTGGCTGAGGGAGGGCAGAGTGGACAAGAGCTGTATGAGGAGAATCTAGGATTGCTGGTTTAGGGGACAGAGCTCAGAGGTCAGCCATCTGGATTCCTGTGCTGAGTCATTCCCCTATATGAGAGACATCTTTCTCAGGCACACATTTATCTTCGAAGCAGCTTTTGCCTAGAGGGAAGCAATTGCCCCACCTTGTTGGAAAACCTCTAGCCCCACCCTGTGGAGTTTCTACAGCCTGAGGCTCATTAAGAGACTAAATAACAATCAGCTTCTGGGTGTTCTGAGTCTCTTCCTGATTTGCTTCTGGACCCAGAGCTTGGAAAAGCAGACCTTGGTGCGCATCTTGGTCCTTTCCAAATGCACCCAGCCCTAACAGTGGGAGCCACAAGCTGTGTAACGCTGATAGCTTCAAACAGGGTACTCAAGGCCAGTCATAAACACAGTCTGACATTGGCCTGCACCAGAGACTATCCAAAAAACTGGGAGTCCTAACAGATCTACCTAATACATAGAAATAAACCCAAACAGGCAGCCAAAATGGGGAGACAAAAAAACAAACCCCAAGTGAAAGAACAAAATAAAATTCTCCAGAACAAGAGATAAATGAAATGGAGATAAGCAATCTATCAGATAAAAAGTTCAGAATACTGCCTGGCCGGGCGTGGCTCAGCGGTTGAGCGTGGACCCAGGATCCAGGTGATCGGGGTTCGATTCCCGGTCAGGGCACATGTCCAGATTGCAGGATCCATCCCTAGTCGGGGTGTGCAGGAGGCAGCCGATCAATGACTCTCTCATCATTGATGTTTCTATCTCTCTCTCTCACTCTCCTTTCCTCTCTCTGAAATCAATAAAGATATATATATTTTTTAAAAGTTCAGAATACTGATCATAAGGATGCTCAACAACATGAGAAAAGAAATGGAAACTACGAAGGAAATTAAGAATGACACAGTAGAAATAAAATCATCTGAAGGAATAAACAGCAGATTAGCAGAAACTGAGGATCAAATTGGCAAATTAGAAGATGGAGTAGAAAATATCAATCAAAGAACCAAAAAGAAAAACAAACAGGAGGACAATTTAAGGGAGCTGTGGGACAACATGACACATAACAATAGTCACTTCATAGGACTACCAGAAGATGTAGAAAGCAAGGGATAGAGAACCTGTTTGAAGAAATAATGGCAGAAAACTTCCCTAACCTGGTCAAGGAAAAAGTCACACAAGTTCAGGAGGCACAGAGAGTCCCAAGCAAGAAGAATCCAAAGAGGCCCACCCCAGACACATCATAATTAAAATGCCAAGAATTCAAGACAAAGAGAGATTAAAGGCAGCAAGAGAAAAAGCAATCTGTTACCTACAAAGGAGCTCCCATAAGGCTGTCAGCTGATTTCTCATCAGGCCAGAAGGGAATGGCATGAAAGTATTCAAGGTAATACAAAACAAGGATATGAAAACAAGTCTATCCAGCAAAGCTATCATTCATAATAGATGATGAAATAAAGAGCTTCCCAGACAAAAAGGGGCTAAAGGAGTTCACCACCACCAAACCAGCAATGCAAGAAATGTTAAAGGGACTGCTGTAATAAGAAGTTGAAATAGAATGAGAAACATAGGGATGGAGATGGAGGGGATCAATGAGGGAGAAAGGGGACATCTGTAATACTTTCAACAATAAAGCTTTAAAATAATAAAAATAAAATGGCAATAGATAAGTACCTATCAATAACAACCTTAAATATAAATGGATTAAATGCTCCAATCAAAAGACACAGGGTAGCTGAATGGATAGGAAAAGAAGACCCAAATATATGCTGTCTACAAGAGGCCCACCTCAGAACAAAAGACTCACACAGTCTGAAAAAAAAAAAAAAATGTCTGGAGAACTTTCAAGGAGAGATTGACAGCAATACAGTCATACACCCCACTGACTTTACTGGATAGATCTTCCAGACAAAAAATCAACAAGGAAACAGTGACTCTAAATGACATGCTAGATCAGATGGATTTAATTGATATTTACAGAGCACTTCATCCCAAAGCTGCAGAGTATTCATTCTCCTCAAGTGCACATGGGACATTCTCAAAGAATAGACCACATGTTAAGACACAAAACAAGTCTCTACAAGTTCAAGAAGACTGAAATCATATCAAGCATCTTCTCAGACATTTACATCATGGAATACTATGCAGCTGTAAAAATGAAGGATCCCTTATCCTATGAGACAGCATGGTGGGACCTGGAGAGTATTATGCTAAGCAAAATAAGCCAGTCAGAGAAAGACAAGTAGCACATAATTTTACTCATATGTGGAATCTAATGAACAATATAAACCAATGAACAAAATAGATCCAGAGACATAGGAGCATGGAACAGACTGATGAATCTCAGAGGGAAGGCAGGGGTGGGTGAGTGGGTAAGGAAAGATTAACCTAAGAACTTATATGTAGCCCTAGCTGGTTTTGCTCAGTGGTTAGAGCGTCAGCCGGCAGACTGAAGGGTCCTGGGTTCAATTCCAGCCAAGGGCACGTACCTTGGTTGTAGGCTCGATCCCTAGCCCAGGGGCCTGGGCATGTGTGGGAAGCAACCAATCAATGTGTCTCTTTCACATGGATATTTCTCTCCCTCTCTCTCTCTCTCTCTCCTTTTTTCCCCTCTAAAAACAAACAAAAAAAGGATTTATATGCATATATGCATAACCAATGGACACAGACAACAGTGTGGTGAAGGCCTGGGGGAGGGGTGCAGGGGGTGAAGGGATCAATGGTGAGGTGGGGAGAAGGAGGACATTTGAAATACTTTCAACAATAAAGAAAATGAAAAAACATTGCCTTTTCTAAAGATATTTTTAAATAGCTTAAAGTGAAAATACTTAGGTACATTTTTGATGGGAATTAGAAATAAGAGTAATTGAGTATACTGATACATAATATTTAAAGGTCTAGCCTTTGAAATTTTTTTTTTCAGTTCACTAGGCATGTAATGGTTTTGTGTTATGTTTTTTCAAATTTTTCAATTAGTTTACATTCAATATTATTTCATACTGGTTTCAAGTGTATAGCATAGTGGTTAGACAATCATATACTTTGCAAAGTGATCCCCTGATATTTCAAGTACCCACCTGAACCATACATAGTTATTACAGTATTATTGACTATATTCCCTATGCTGTACTGTACATTCCCATGACTGTTTTGAAACTACCAATCTGTATTTCTTAATCCCTTCACCTTTTTTACTCAGCCCCCCAAGCCTACACCCCTCTGGCAACTATTAAATTTCTTATTATAGGCACTCTGGTTTTTATTTTCTATCTGTATTACCTTTAGCTCCTTTTCTTCTCTCTTTTAAAATATAAAATAACTTCAAGTCATATAAATTTTAAAATTAATTTTCCAAACAGCAATGAAAACTCAATTTTAATGTTAAATGTGTAGTGATTTGAAAGCAAAAGGATAAAAGTGTTATCTCAGGATATCAATGAATCATAATCAAGTGACTCCTGAGGATGGCTCTAACATTAACAATATTTGCTGGAGACCATTGGAAATTTTAATTTTAATTGGATACTGTTCTTTACATTGACTGGAAAACTGGAATCTGCTAGAATTATGACAGGGAAGTAACAATAGAAGGTATTACTTCAGTAATTGAACTGTTACCTACGCTCATGTGTGTTTTTCTCTCTTAAAATTAATAACAGCACCTCATTTTTGGTCACTCTGATGATCTCTATCACATTGTTTTCAGGATAAAACCTAATTCACAAGCTGGCCGCTGTCTGCCTCTCTAACTTCATCTCTCTGCACACTGTCTCCCTCTACTTCTAACTTCTAGCCAAGTGGAACTGTTTGAAGTTTCAAAAATGAGCCAACTTTTTTGCCTCCAGGCCTTTGCACGTATTCCTGTACTGCCCCTTCCACCAGCAACACCTCCGAATCTCCTACTCCCTGACTCCCACACCTGGCCTTCAGGTGATCAACTTCCGCAGGCCTTTAAAACTTAGCTCAGGTATAACTGTTTTTGGAAAGTCTTCCAGGATTTCTTTAGTTTGGATTAGCAACATCCCCCTGGTTGCCCATATCTGTCTGTTTCTGTGTGTATCTATGTTCGTATATCCCTTCCTTCTCTCTCCCACACCCACACACACTTTTAGATCATTACCCACTTATTTTGTATGGTTATTATCTGTAAACGTGTTTGGTTTGGCACACTTCAATGAAAGCTGAATCTATATCTCCTGTAAAAACCCCCACAAAAACCAAAGTGCGTAGAACTGTATTTCAAAACATTCTTCTCTAAACATGTTAATTGACACAATCAAAGTTCTAGAAATCTTAATGTTTTTCTATTGAGCTGAGATACAAATACAGGTGTTCCAAGCCTCCTCAACTATTTACTTATAAATTATTACTTATTTATTCAATTAACATCTTGCTGACTGGCTATTTTGAGCCAGAACTCGCCTGTGTTCTGGCCGGCTACTTTTCCTTTGTGATTGGTCAGCAAGGTGTTTAAAATTATTTAAATTAATGTAAGTGCAGACACAGCTTGTGACCAGTCAGCAACATTCTGACATGGAAACACGTGTATTCTTGTGACCGGTCAGCAAGGTATAGTACTGTGGTTAAGAGTCGGATTTTGGTTTCAGATAGGGTTGGCTCTGCCCATTTCTAGCTGTGTGGCCTTGGGCAAGCTACCTAAATTCTCTAAGTTTCTTCACCTGTCAAACAGGAGTGATAATATTCACTTTATAGGGTTGTTATGAGGATCAAAAGTTGATTTAGGTAAAAGGTTTAGTACTGTGCCTGGCACACAGTGAACTCTCAATATTATTATGAAATAATTTGAGAAAATGAAGGTTTTTGGTGAAAATGTTATATTTGTCTTGCTGAAGAGCCAGTTATAAGTTCATGTAATCAATATATTTACCTTTGAAGAGCTTTCATGTATCTGCAGAAAGGAGTGATCCTTTTCAAAACTCAACATATTGGGCTAAGTAGACCTAATTACTGCAAATACCTTCTTTTGGAAACTTTGAGGTTAATTAGACTAGATACAGGGACCATACAAATTAAGAGTTGTGATACATTCAACAATAAAGATAAATTTTTTAAAAAACAAAAACCCCCACAAAATGTACCAACTGATTTAGGCCCAGATTATGGAATGTACTACACTGATATTTTGTGACCTTAGAATGAGTCTTTAAATAGCCTTAACTTTATAGATGAAGACATCTAGGCATATGTAGATCAGCAGGAAAAACCAGGGGGAAGAACTAAGCTTTAGTGTTATTATTTGCTATAATTTAGTTGAGTAAACTCAAGCAAAAGAAAGAAAAATGGAAAGCCCTGTAAGATGGCTGAGAACTTATAAAGAGCAAAGGCAGAATACCCAAATTTAAAGGCAAATTTCAAATACAGCCCCAAATTAGGCAATTGCCAGTAGAACCTGAAAACTAAAATTCAGTGAAGTTTGACCAACTGTATAAACAATTCAAAACCTCAGTATGGTCAGTGCTGATATCTAAGGTAATGGAATAAAATATGTAGAAATAGCTCTATTTCTAGAGTAAGATGTTTGTTCATTAATGTTTGCTTCATTCATATATTCTCCCAGTGTCTTTCCATCAATTCTCAAGGACCACTGAATGGATCAACATAAAATAGTGTGCCATCTCTTGACTCCAGTTCAAAAATCTCAGTATGCTGCAGTAAACTATCTTTTGTGAAGATCTGATGATGTTTTACTGAGGCCTTATTGAAAGAAACAACAATGAATGGGCTTCTCATTGCTGATCTCGATCAAGTAGCTTCTCAGACTGTTAACGATATGCTTATACATATCAGTTATCACAAGTTCTCTCTTGCCTGTCCTATGCAGCAATTAGCCTAGGATTGCTTTGTTTATCAGTTATAACATGATGGGGATGCCAATCACACAGCTCTAGTTACTGGTAGGTCAGCATTTCTATTCTAGGTCCTTATAGTCAAGAGTTTACAAAACTAATCATGGAATGAATCTTAGCATGTAAAAGCTACTTCCCAGAATTTTTTAAAAATACAAATTTAAAAAATGTTACAGAAAAGTTATGATACATGAAAATATATTTTTAGCAAAGAAGATGTTGCTGCAGAATTTTTAAATATAGTTTCAGTGCCAGTATGGAAAGCATTTTTAGTGTCATGGGTATTAATTTTTAAAAAAATTTTTATTGGTTGATTTTAGAGAGGGAGGAAGGGGAAGGGGAGAGAGAGAGACATCAATTTGTTGTTCCACTTATTCATGCATTCATAGGTTGATTCTTGTATGTACCCTGACCAGGGATTGAACCTGCAACCTTGGTGTATTGGGACGACGTTCTAACCAACTGAGCCACCTAGCCAGGGCTCATGGGTAATAATGTCATGTAATATAATTTTTCTTTTTTTTCTTTTTTCTTTATTTTTTAAGGCTAGTCAAGTGAAGCAGTGGGAGTGGAGAAGGAACAAATAATTTTTAAATTAATTTTCAAAACAGCAATGCAAATATGGCACTAAATCTAGTTTTTTTGTTTTTTATTAAGGAGGTGGTATTGATAGAATGCAAAGTGGCTAATAAGTAGGTGGCCATACACGTGCATTTGCCTGGGACTGTCCAGGTATAACCCTATTTTCCTGGCACAGCACTCCTTTCACTTCGGGAGTGTTCTGGTTTACACAAGAAAGTATATGATCACTTTACTTATAAGCTTCTATTGAGGAATTACTATCTTGAGTTATTCTAGTACAGATTAAATCTTAGAGTATTAAAGAGACTCTAGAAAACTCTTAATTATATAAGAGTTATTACTACTAAAGCTACTTAAGAGAAGAATAAAGTGTACAAACCTTTTGGAGATAGGGCCATATTGACATTATCACAATAGAAAATCCTGTAAAGAGGCAAACTGTTATTTATACTTACAATAATTCCATCACTATTTATAAATACAATATTTTGGACTATAGCATGGATTTTATTTTACTTTTTAAAATGTTTTTATTGATTTCAGAGAGAGGAAGGGAGAGATAGAAACATCAATGATGAGTCATTGATCAGCTGCCTCCTGCATGCCCCCTACTAGGGACCAAGCCCACAACCCAGGCAGGTGCCCTGACCAGGAATCAAACCACTATCTCCAGGTTCATGGGTCAATGCTCAACCACTGAGCCATGCCAGGTGGGCTATAACATGGATTTTAAAATGTAATTCTAATCTACAAATTTATGCCCCAAAATGTCTACTTTGTTAGACAATGTGGTTTTAGGCTTGAAAAGAATAAGTATAGTCCTTGGCCATAATTAATATAATAATAGCCAAGTACCTATCTTTCCTTATAAGCCTTTACTATAAATGGAAATTACTGAAAACTTTGTTAAGTGTTTATAGCAGAAATGAATGAAGGAAAGGCCACTTTGTTAAAGAGGAAGTGCTATACTTCTGTGTTGTTTGGGAGAGATAATTAACTGTAGGGAAGAGTGGAGAAAAATAAAATGATTCTCTAAAGGGGGCACTGGTTATAAAGAACTAGGATACTGCCTTGGACAGTGTGGCTCAGTTGGTTGGGCGTCATCCTGGTGCACCAAAAGGTTGTCGGTTGGATTCCAGGTCATGCACATGCCCTGTCTGGGGCTCAATCCCCAGTAGGGGGCATGCGTGAGGCAGCCGATAGATGTTTCTCTCCCCTCTCCCTTCCTCTCTCCTTAAAAATTAATTTTAAAATCTTAAAAAATAATAATAATAACTAGGATACTTCAAAGATGGCCATACCTTAAAAGAAAATTCATTATTTTTGGTAGGCTTTATCGATTGAGAACTGTAATGATAAACTCCAATTTGTCAATTTTAAATGTTAGGCACATACAATCAAAATTCTATAAAGGTTTTATTTTTTAAGAAGCTTTATTAAGATATAATTCACATATTATACAATTTATACATTTAAAATATACAAATCAGTGGGTGTTAGTATAATCACAAATATGTGAAACCATCACCAAAGTCAATTTTAGAACATTTTAGTGACCTAAAAAAGAAATCCTGGGCCCTCTAGCCCTATTTTGCCACTCTCTAGAATAGTCAAATTCATAGAAACTGGAAGTAGAATGGTGTTTCCCAGGGGTTGGGAGGATGTGGAAATGAGTTGTTGTTGTTAATTGGGTAAACAGTTTCAGTTTTGCAAGATGAAAAAACTCTGGATATTGATTACACAGCCATGTAGATATACTTAGCACCTCTGATCAAGATGGTAAGTTTTCAGTTATGTGGTTTTACCACAATAAAAATAATTTTTAAAAATTAAATATTAAAATATATCGTATATTAATTTCTAAAATTATGTAATTTCTAGTACTCACCTACACTGCTGAGAAACATAGTAAGATACAGAATCCTAATAGATCTCCATCGACTCTTATAATGCTCCTCAGTTTCTGTAATATCCCATTCTCTAGGTGTAAAGAAGAAAGAAGTAGCACAAAGTTATCTCATTATATGCAAATTTTTCTGTGGCACACTTTTATTTTCTCTGTCCTAAAGTTATAAAAATTATATGCTAGAGGTAGAGGTATAATTTACTAATACTGGTTTTTGCTGTACTATTCACCTATGAACAGGCATTATTTCTTTGAATTTCCATGGGTTATATTTATGCATCACTGTACAGATTTATTATTTGAGTGTTGAAATTTGTTACACTGACAAAATGAATAAAGTTTATCAATATAAATAAACTAGCTACAACAATTAGATCTCCCAAAGGTGGGATATACACTACTAAGTATTTTACGATAATTACTGTCAACATTATAACATGCTCTACTTGATGACAGCAAATTAACTTTGCTACAGGAAGCTATTCTGGCTGGATAATTTTGGCAAAATTAATGTAGAAGTGACAACAGGATGCTTTGATGTGACCTAACACATTCCTAGCCTGAGACCTCCTCAAACACTTGCCTTTGCTCTAACACATGGACCAGAGAGACCAAGGCCCCTCCAGACTTGGTTGATCTTTCATATAGGTCTGTGCCCTGGACTAAAGGGCAAGTATATTACCCAGACATCCCACCTCTGTCAGATGATTTACATGAGTGTGTGTACCCATTACATTTTCACATGTGCATAAAGAAAGAGTTAACTTTACCTTAAAATGAGCATTATGTTTTCAAATAATTAAGACAAGCAAAACCACAAAATACCTTCTTATGTTCCAAGATTATTTTCTAAAATAGACTTTAGACTCAAATTGGTCTTGAAAAAAGAAACTTTATTTTTCAAATGTGATGTGACTGGGCGTGGTAGAGAGGGAGGGAAGAAGGGAGATATTAGATCTACTGTATGCCAGGTATATTAAATCAGTTCCTGATACAGCATATACTTATTAAGTGGTTAACTTTATATATGCCATTATATAAAAAAAGAAGAGCTCTTTAGGCCTTAGCCAAACTTCCATGTTCTAACTATTCACAATTCTATTGAACTTATATATGGTTTTCAAACCAGCAACAAAGTAGAAGTCCCAAAAAAAAGCTGGGAGAAGAGAGGTTGCTGACAGCGACAAAAACAGGGGTTGCCAACAGATTAACAAAAACATGATGAGGGATAGTTTGCCAAGAACAGAATAGGCAGTGAAAACACTAAAAGAGCAGATATAAAACTTTAAAAGTATAGCAGTGTATAATAAAGTAGAATAGAAGGAAATAGTCCAAAATGTCTCAACAGGCCAAGAACATCACTCTATTTCGACATTATTTCAGCATTGATATGAACTGTAATCTCAAGATAAAATTGCATTACATTATGCATATATGCATGACCTATGGACACAGACAATAGTGTGAAGGCCTTGGGGAGCAAGGGTGGATTCCGGGTGGAGGGGATCAATGAGGGTAAAAAGGGGACATCTGTAATATTTTCAACGATAATTTTTTTTAAAAATTGCATTACGTATATTGTTTAGTAAATCAGGGACCAGAGAAATACGTTTTCCAAAGAGTTTCAAACAGAGTGGCTAAAATAAGGTTTGGTGCTTAAGTGAGACAAATGAGCAAAAATTAACGTAGACAGCTTTGATTTAACTGTGTATTAATTTACGTGACGTAATTGTTATATGTTTCAAATAAAATAGTACTTAACTCCATTTTCCTAAAGGCAAAAATACGTAACTGCACAAAGTAGGAACAAAATAACTAGAATTATAGAAGGGTCACAATACACTTCATCTCCTAAATGCTAAAGAAAAAGGTATTTTTTTACAATTAGTATTTATTTATATATTTGGCACAGGACAGAGGTGAAGCCATTTCAGACGTGTTCACTTGCTAGCAAAGAATCTGGCAATTAGGTCAACACTAAGAGCGGTGTATTCAAGTAACAATTAAACCGATCATCTCGGAATTTCTGTGAACTGTGTGACGTGCTCAGCTCCGCGACGGGCCCAACGCAGAGGGCTCGGCGGCTGCCCCTGCGGAACCGACGCCCAGAGGCAGTCTCACTTTCTCCGGCACCTCCACCAGAGCCCGCGGGCGCACTCCGACTCTCCCTTTCTCGGCGCGGGGAGGTCCACTTCCGGCCTCGCGCGACCGGCCGCCGGCTCCCGCCGCCCCGGCACCCCTTCTTCTGCCGGGAATGGCTAGCGCCGGTGAAGGCAACAGTCCCCATAGCGCAGGAAGCTTAGGGTGCCTTCCCCCACATCCGCTCACCTGCTTTCGGGTGTGCGGTCACCTAAGAGCGGCTCCCGCTCAGCTTGGACCCCCCGTCCCGCCATAGCGCGCCCGCCAGGAGGTGAGAAGCTAACTCTCGCGACACCTCCTTCTCCTGCACAACCCACACAGCCAAAGCTGGCAAAACAACCCAGCAAGTGCGCGTGCGCGCCCGGCCGCCCAGCGCCGGGGTCACGCGGAGCTCGGGGCGGGGCGTGAGGAGTCAGGGGCGGGGCCTGGTGTCCTTAGTCTCCTCCTGCGGTCCGCGCCTCTCGGGCTGCCGGGACCGCGTGGGCCGAGCTGAGGAGAGCTCGGGGGCGTATCCAAACGGCCACCCCGCCCCGGGTTCTTGGGTTTCCCGGGCTCCGTTCCGAAGCCAGAGCTCCGGCGTTCCTGGAAAGGCTGTTGGCTCTGCGGTTGGAGCTCGGACTCGACGCGAGTCCCGGGAGACGAGGCATCGGCGGTGCTGGGAAACTCGGTCGGCTGGACAGCAGGCGCCCGCCGAGCCGCCAGTAAGTTGCCGGTCGGGGCCGCGCTCCCCGAGCCTCTGGACGCCGGGCGTACGTGCCGGGAGTCAGGGACTCCGGGCGCAGGGCTGGGCTGGAGACCCCGGAGTCCCGGGCGCGGGGCGAGGCCGGGGTGCGGGGCGCGCTCTGGCGGGCCCGGGCGAGGTGGGGTGGCGCGCGGTCCTTTACCCCCGTGGAAGTTGGAAGCGGCTGCGCGCTCTTTTTCTCGCTCGGCTAACTACAAAGGCATCTCACCCGCACTGCCTAGTTAGGGCCCGGCTGGGGCCCCTGCTAACCTCCTGACCCCCGGATCCCCACCCCAGTGCCTCCGGCGCCGACTGGGGTCTTCAGCAAGAGTCTGCTGCTGTAACCTGGGGGCCTCTTAGCAATGATCAGCTCTTTTCATCCCGAGGAAAACGACATTTTTAGAAACTATGTTCTGTTCCCCCTCCCCCCAGTAGGTCTTGGTGCAGTTTCTGTGCTGGTGCTTACATATTAACATCTTACCCCTGCAAGTAGGCGTGTGAACTAATTGGTAGCTGTAGTCACGTGTGTCATAATTACTGGCTTATTAGTACTAACACATTCTCATGTCCTATGACACATTTCTGTTTTACATAGAACTAAGGTCCAGAGAAGTTAGTAACTTACCCAGAGTCACTCGGTGTGGTAGTGGCCGAGTTGGACCCAAATTCAGTTCTTTTCAGCCAGTATTTATGAGCACCTACCCTCTGCCAGACCCTGTGCTAGTTATAGGTTGCATGGTATGCGCCATAAATGCTGATCTTTGTCTTGCCTGTGACCTTTCGTGTATCCTGTCAGATACATTCGGCTGGTGAGCAGTGAAACTTGAAATGTGTTTTCTGTTACTTCAGAATTATCTTCTGAATTCAGAACTGACATTTTGTACTTGGATTCAGTCTTGAAAATTTGTTAACAGCTCACAGAAACATCAGATTCCTATGGTTGGCTCCAAGAAAGTACATGGGTAAAATGATTAGGTGGTTGTTTTTTTTTCTTTTTCTATAATGTTGCTTTACTATATATATCATCAGCTTCTTTTTTAATTCCTAGAGTCTAGTACCATGTATGGGTGTGTGTGGGGTGTGTGTGTGTGTGTGTGTGTGTGTGTGTATTTTTAACCAGTAGTGCACCAAGCAAAATGAATGCTAGTTACTTGAATGCTTATAGAATTACCTCATTTCACCACAACAACAAATCCTCTAAGGTGGAATTTTCTGTCTCAAGCACGCAAGGAAGTGGAAAGCATGGAGATTAAGTAATTTGCCTAGGGTCACACAGCTAATAAGCAAGAGAGCTAGAATCCAAGAAATACAGGACTCCTGGCTGTAAAGCCCGTGCTTTTTACCACCAGCCTTCTTGTGAAAAGAATGTGAAGAAGAATCTTTTCCAATATCTCTTAAAATAGAACAGGTAATCAATTTTTATACAAATGAAATAATTTGCTATTATGTATTAGGCCAGGTATTACAACCCTTTTATAGGTTAAGGTGGCTACTCAAGGTCACATAGCTAGTGGAAGAACCCAGGTCTCCTGACTCTGATATTTTCCATTGCTGCCTCCAAGTGATGACTTTAGACCACAAAAGTACATGGCATGGAGTGCATGTAAACCTCGTGAAATCTAAATAAGCTCTGTGTATTGTACCCATTTAAAAAAGAAAAAAATTATTTCTTAGGAATACACATAGCACTCAAAGTAAACATTTTTAAAAACCTTTAAAATTTGTATTTTTAAAAGCCCATGGAAAAGAGGAGCTAGGCTTGAAAAGAGATTAGATTATTTGTTGAATGTTTCACATAGGGTATGAGACAGTCCATCTGATGAGTCTCCTTAGATGACTGCTTAAAATAGATATTCACCCCTCTAAACAAATGAACAAATAAGCTTCCAATTTACCTACTGTTCTCCTGTATATAAAAAAAAAAAGAATCGAAATTGTTGAGGCTAGATTTTAACAGTGGATATGTGGTTTATCTAAACACATTTTTTGTTACTTAAACTTGTTTTGGAAATAAATGATTTAAAAGTAAAGTTATGAGATAAAAAGTAGGTCTCCATTTTTGTGGAATAAAGTTGTACGTGGTGCTATTTTTTTAAAAAAAAATTCCTTTATGCCTTTGAGATACGTATCAACTATGTGAGGATAAAAGTCCAGAAAAAAATTAGGATTGCATTGTTTAAGTGCTTAAGTAACAGAGTGAAAGGAGATAAAGGTACTAGATGGCATAAGAGATGTTGAGTGCCGCTTTAGCAATAGCGCTCATTTTTTAGGAAAGACTTTTCATTCCTTGGCACTACAACAGTTTCTATTTTTGTTTCACTTTTTTTTTCCCTGTCTCATTGGCTATATAAAACTATAGGAGATAATTATGTCAGTTTGGCTTGATACATACTTCAACAGTGAGTTCTGTTTCTGTGGAAGCTCACTGGTGTTACATTAGCCTGATGTAAGGCACCAGGTGGTGCCTCCTTTTAGTAAATTGGAGTTACCTTTTACCCTGGGCTTGGATTATCTCCTCATGTTGTCACTGGATATCAGTTAGCCCTACCTAGAAAGATCTACATGTTTAAAGCGTCCCAGAAAACCTGGTCTTTTTACGTGTCCTTGGAACTGAAATGGGATTTAAGATCTGTGTAACCCCAAACTCCAAAACCAAACTATAATAAGTTATGTGTGTTTGGTTTACTTTCTGTTGCTCATTGGTCAGGTATTTACAGCAAGGGATATTATGGGCTTTTAGGTTTGGAGTGCTGACTCTTGTGGCCTATATTACGTGGAATGAAAGTGATTTGGAAGGCTTTTCTAGTATAGGGTTGAAAATTAGAAATGACTAAACAATTGTATAGTAGTTTACAAAATATTTGAAGAGTTCATTGTTCTCAGGTTCTTTCTTGTTCCCTTACAACTTTCTACTTTTCTGTTTGTCTTGTTTTTATCTATTACCTACCTGGAAGAATAGTGCCTAGAAAAATGGGTTATCTCATGACCAGTTTAGTACTTCTTGCTGTAAAATGTAAGTGTTGGAATTTGGGGTTCTTTTTAACACTAACACAGAATCTGCTTATTGCCACTGATGCTATAGATGTTGCAAAGGAAGACATTGACCCCTTACCTTTTCCTGCCAGTGGAGAGAAAATAAGTAGCCTACAATAGTTCCAAAGACAGTGAAGTCCTATGTTATAATGACAAGCCACTGTTCTACTGCAGTTTAATAAATGTACAAAGTCTATCAGTGCTATTTTTTTTAACAATCCCAGAATGACCAAAGGAGTAAAATAACAGCATCATTCATCTCTTAGAATTGTCTTTCCTTATGCTATAGAACCCCCTTGAATAGAGTTACATATCTAACTATATAAAAAGAGTTGAGCCCTGGCTGATTTTGCTCAGTGGTTAGAGCATCAGCCTGCAAACTGAAGAGTCCCAGGTTCAATTCCAGCCAAGGGCAGGTACCTCCATTGCATGCTAGATCCGGGCATGTGCAGGAGGCAGCCAATTGATACGTCTCACATCTGTGTTTCTCTCTGTCTCTGTCTCTCTCTCCCCCTCCCTCCCTCCCTCCCTCCCTCCCTCCCTCCCCCCCCTCCCTCTCCCCATTCCACTCTGAAAAGCAATGGGAAAAAATATCCTCTGGTGAGAATTAAAAAATAAACAGACAAATAAATAAAAAGAGTTGTCTTCCTATTTGGAATATGGAACACTAATTCATAATTTTGGTAATTGGGTAAAGAATAAACTGTTCCATTTTCACCCCAGCAGGGTATACTTCAATTCAACTCTGACATTAGTCATTCACAGATTAACACCACAGGAGTTAGTGCAGAGCCCACAAGTTAAGGGTTTAGTCCTCCAGATGCCATTACTTCTGATGCCAGCCACACTCTAACTGACTTGGCTACAAATGCAAGTGTTTCTGTGACTCCTGTGGATTGATAATTTGCTAGAACACTCAAGGAACTCAGGAAACCAATGTACTTATTGAGGATGGTAGGAATGGCACCAGGTGTTAGACCAGTGGAGTCAAACTGGACCTAGATTCAGCAAACTTGGTACTTGAGTTCTGTCTAGGAAAGAATTCAGAGCCAAGACTCAAACCATAAGAGAACGTTTATTTATAAAATCACAGAGGTAGAAGTAATTCCTAGAAGAAATGGGCTTAGGAAACAAGTTATAGAGGCAAAGGAAGGGCCCTTGGAGCTTAGAAGTGAGGAAGGTCAAGGTGATGTGCCTGGGGAGTGAGTGGAGGCCCAGGTATGCTCCAAGGAGGGAGAGCGAATTGGGTCCTCCCTTCTAAAAACTTTTAGGGGTGGAAGTGGAAATCTTAGGGGAGGATCTCAATAGAGTATTCCTTTCAGGGTCCCAGTCTCCACTGATTGATTGGTCGGCACCAGGGCAGGGGATCATTATTCAATGCAGTTGTCCTGACATCAGCCTTGGTGTCCCTAGTCTGGTTTTGCTGCTTTTCTGGAGCTGAAATACAATTGAGGCCTAGATATTATCTCTAGGGAGGAAAGGTCAGAGGGTAAAAACTGAATGACCAGAGATATGAAAGGTCAGGGAGTCCAAACCATATTACCAGTGAATTGCTAGGGAAGGAAAGGTCACCCTGGGAGCGAGGTCCCACCCTGCAGTTATCACTTGCTAGGCACCTGGGGCTTCCCACCCTAGTGATCTTCGATATCTGGCCCACCATCCTTGCTCTGCTCATGTCTGTCTGACTGCCTACCACAAATGGATAGGAAGTGTGTCTGATTTGGAAATTAGAAGCTTCTAAGAAATTTTAGAGACTGTCTCCAAACTATTCTGAAGCTAATAAATGCTTGTACCCCACTCTTCCCCCTTCTATAGCTCCTCTACCACATCCTTTGCTTTTTGAGCTACCTTGACTGGACTTGCCATTTTCCCTCCCTTCTTCCTTCCCCTTTGTCTTCACTACCACTCAAGGAAAATGAGAACAGGAATTCTAACAGCTCCCTTTGGAAAAAAGCTGTTCTCAGCCAGAGAAAGGCACCAGCAATTGTTCCTGTTTTTATCTCTGACCCTGATGGGTTTACAAGGAAATTTAACTGTTAGAACATGTAATCCTGGCTTTTATAACCTATTCGAATTAATATACCTACTGTTTCTGGGAGCAAAAGCAACAGAATTGCTCATTAAGGTTCACACACACCCAGCTGGTATTGCTTAGTGGTTGAGCGTTGACCCATAAACCAAGAGGTCATTATTTCAATTCCCGGGTTGCAGGCTTCATCAACAGTAGGGGGGCATGTGGTAGGCAGCCGGTCCATGTGTCTCTTTCATCAATGTTTCTATCTCCCTCCCTCTCCCCCCCCTCTCTAAAATCAATAAAAACATTTTTAAAAAAGTTCACTAGAAAAATTCCTGTATAAAAGTACTGTTCTTGTTTTACAATGCAGTCCTTACATGGCCAGAGGTGTGGCTCCAGGACATCAAAACCCACTAAATCCTTTTACCGTCCCCAGAATCTCCCCTGGGGCTCAAAATGCTTATAGATAATTGACTTTATGAAACCAAAGTTCTAGGACCTTTGAAATGCAAGTACCAGGTAAAAAACTCTTTATCTAGGCCATCTTTTAAAATATAGTGTGGTACCTCCATTTTTGAACATCTTGGTTGGTGAACATTTCCATTTACGAACTCTGTAAACCTGGAAGTGAATGCTTAGGTTTTCACCACTCCTCAGAAGTGGAACATGCCACACGGCTTCCGCTGAGTGCAAGATCCTGAGGCCTAGCTGTGGGCTGTTGATCCCTCGGTTTTCTAATGTTTCAGAGCTCAAATGGTGTTCCAGAACAGATTACATTAGAAAACCGAAGTACCTCTGTACAAGTTTCTGGGAGGTAGTCCTTATTGGGGGGATTCTTAGCCCTCAAATCAATCAAATCAATTTAACTTATTCCAGCTATTCCTCTTTAAATTAGTGAATTTTAGTTAAAGTTATTGAATATCTAGATATTTTGAAATACTGAAACCATGATTGCTAGACAAGTCTTAAGTTTGCCTGCTTTTGTCTTTTTATTTCAGAAAATCTGTAAAATAGTTTTGGACCTGTTGATGTAATGTCTTGTGCTTTGTTGAAGGTATATTTCTTGAAAGTAAGAGTATGATTAAAATGTGTTCATAAACATTAACCTAGGGAATGCTGGTCCTTTTATTTTTTGGTTATCATTGGAAATTGAGGCTTCTGAGAGTTAAGTTTAAGTTAAGAAGAAATTATTTGGTTGTGATAATAGAAGGCATGAGGTATGGAGATTCATTTTTGAGGGTCAAGGAAGAAAGTAAGTTCTAAGGATAGTTATTTCTGAATGGGTAAGAAGGTTTGTGAAAATTGTAGAAAGGTTTGTAAAAGGTTGTGAAGGCTTTAAAAGTTTGTAAAAGTTTTAAGTTTATAGAAAAAAACAAAAACCTAGCGTGGTTCTCAACTGTTAACTTAATTCCTTAAATTGAAGGACTTTGTTTATTTCCACAGCCTTTGAGCCTCAACACGTCTTCCTACTTGTATTTAGTTATTTCATTCCCCTTTGATAGTCTTCTTAAAAGTCATCAAAAGTAAATGAGGAAAACCTTGCATTTTCTCTACAGAAAGTAATAATTTGGATTATGGGTATGGTCTTTAGGTATTTATTGTATAGTGTTTATATGTTTGTGTATTAAATGTGTGTTTTCAGCCTTCAGGTGGCATCAAGATATAATTTTTTATGGGCGTAAAAAGATTAAATACTTATATAAATTAAGCAGAATTCTGTGAACAAAATGTTTAATATTAAAAACCATTTAAGTTTGATTAATGTCTTTTAGAATTATTACCATAAAATATGTGTTTGTTTTACCTAGATTTATGACGTGTTTATGATATAATCTTTTGGTTAGTAGGTATATTTGACATCTTTCCCCAAAGTTTAAATTTTAGGAGACTTTTTAACCAAGAGATTGTTACCTGGGAGATGATGAGGAGACGTCGGTTCTTGTCTTCTTGAGGGAACGATTTCAATCAAGAGACAAAGTGTAGAAAAGAAAGCAAGAATTTATTGGCCACAGCAAAAATATACTGGGATGGTGAAACAAGGGAGGGCATAGAAGAAACAATGGGAGAGCCCAGGCTGGGCTGCTTTGGCTCACTGGGAAGTCAGAGAGGAGGGGGCCTTAGAGACAGGTTCAGCGGGGTAAGCCCAGGATGAAATGCCACTGCCCATTGCTCCCCTGGCTGCAAGTCTCATGGTGTCCCCTCCAAGGGGAGAAGGAAATGGTGCTGTGTGCTCCCCTGGGGTGGGGGTGGAGGGAGAGTGCACCCCAGGACATTTGTTTTCAGGGGTTTCAAAGGCTGGGAGTTCAGGGGAGGAGCAATAGAACATTCATTAGCTTTCTGCTGAGGTACCAAAATGAGATTTATTCTCTTAACTTCATTTTTCCTTGGGTATGGTTGGCAAATGGCACAATTATTCTCTTATCCATTTCCCTGAGTAGGATGATTTAAGCTATCTACCCTCTGGCTGGGGGTAGAAATGAAAACCATTTACCCTTAAGTGTCCTTGGTTTAGGGAAGATAGGATTTAATAGGTAGCCGCAACACTTCTGTTTAACTATCTTAGTTTTCCTATTCTGACTATCCTGGAATTTTCCTAGCTTCATACTATACTATAACAAGATGATTTAAGTCATTCCAATGGGCCCTGGAATACCTCAAGGATTTACTCTCTTTTCTATAAATGTTTTTAAACTAAATTAGGCCTATTTAATATACTTGAGATTACATGGGAAGCTTTGTCATATAAAAATTAATAACTGTTATAGAATAGTAAGAAGCCAGGAAAACTCCAGGACAAGTAGGGAAAATAAGACAGTTAAACAGCAGTTTGCAGCCACCTAGTGAATCTCATCTTCCCTAAACCAAGGACATTTAGAGTAAATGGCTTAAGAGTAAACAGTAAATGGCTTACAATTCTCCTCCCCAACTAGAAGGTAAATAGCTTAAATAACCCTACTCAGGGAGACAGATAACAGAAATCCAATTAGTGCCATTTGCCTACAACACCCAAAGACAGACAAATTGAGAGAATAAATCTCATTTTGGTATATGAGCATAAAGCTTATGAATGTTCTATTGAAAATGAAAGTCCCCATGTGCTGCCCCTCCAGGGAGCACCCCTGTGCCATTCCTTTGCCCCTCTCCTTCCCCCACAGGTACCTGTCCTCTAACCTCTAAGGGACCCCATGAGACTTGCAACCAGGGAGCAATGGGCAGCCGCAGCTGGTCTGGGGCTAACCCCCTGAACCTGTCTCCAAGCCCGGTCCCCCTTCTCTCTGACTTCCCAGCAAGCCAAAGCAGCCCAGCCTAGGCTCTCCTGTTGCTTTTATGCCCTTCCTTGTTTCACCATCCCAGTATATTTTTGCTGTGGCCAATAAATTCTTGCTCTCTTTTCTACACTTTGTCTCTTGATTGAAATCTTTCCCTTAAGAAGACAAGAACTGAGGTCTCCTTATCCTCTTACCAGTAACAATAACTGTGTTCTATTTGTATACATATATTTTATTAAAATGGACATTCTAGAAATTTGCTGTAGAAAGGAACTTGCAAAGATTGGGAGCTAAGTTCAAACAGGAAATTCTCAGGGGAAACAGGTGTCCAGTCACTGACACTGGGCAAGCCAAAAGAGATGGCTCCCTGTGGGGGCGTCCAGCAGTGGTACTTCAGAGATTGGGAGTTTATGAATTATTTCCAATACTCAATACACAATAAGCCATGTACAATGTTTTAAAACCTTACATATTATTTGTTCTTTATATGTTGAAACTGTGTATTGAATATAAATATATATAGATTTTATATTATTCTTTGTCATTTTACAGTAATTATTATTTACCAAGAAATCATTGTCTTGGAATGTTACGTCTTATAAAAAAGCAAAATTTTTTATCAGTTATATTATAATCAAATCTGTAACCATGTTCCTTTAAGTTTTGCAGTCATTTATAGGCAGCCATTGTTTTACTCTGTTGGCCTTAAGTAAGCTGTCATGTTGTGAACTTCATGTGAAGAGAGCCATGTGGTAGGGAAGCATGGAAAGCCCTAGGAGCTGAGGCTAGCCACTGACTGACAGACAAAATATTGAAGCTGCCAGCTCTATATTTGCAAGGAAATGAATTCTGCTAACAAGCTGAGTGAACTTGGAAGCAGATACTTCTCCATTCAAACTTCCAGATGAGAATGCAACCCAGATGACGCCTTGAATGAAGCTAGATGAGACCCTTGGCTCTTGGAAACTAATCCTCAAAAAAGGGGAAGTGAGAAGTTTGGGGAAACCAACTGGATTCAAGCATGATCTTACTCATATGGAATCTAATGAACAAAATAAACTGATGACCAAAATAGATCCAGAGACATAGAAGCATGGAACAGATAAACAGACTGACCAATCTCAGAGGGAAGGGGGGGGGAGATTAACCTAAGAATTTATATGCATATATGTATGACCCTTGGACACAGGCAGTAGCGTGGTGAAAGCCGGTGTGGGAGGGTGCAGGGTAAAGGGAGGGGATCAGTGGGGAAAAAGACATCTGTAATAGTTTCAACAATAAAGATACATTTAAAAAAAGAGATTTGTTCACATTTTTTAATTTAAAGGCCTTAGCAAAGCCTTCAGATAAAGTATTCAGTATCTTTCTTTCTTTTTTCTTCTTTTTTTTTTTTGGTTAATCCTTACTCAAGGATATTTTTTTTTTTGCATTGATTTTTAGAGAGAGGGGGAGGGAGAGAGAGAAACATCTATTGGTTGCCTCCCACATGTCCCCCAGCTGTGGCCAGGGTTGAAACCTGCAGCCCAGGCACCTGCCCTTTACTGGG
This sequence comes from Miniopterus natalensis, assembly GCF_054644295.1. Classification (NCBI taxonomy): domain Eukaryota; kingdom Metazoa; phylum Chordata; class Mammalia; order Chiroptera; family Miniopteridae; genus Miniopterus; species Miniopterus natalensis. Next base: position 30,388,598 of record NC_142084.1, read on the forward strand.
AGTCAGCCCCGAGACCCTCTGTGCGCATGTGGATGCTCTAACCACTGAGCTCACCAGCCAGGGCTGCAGTGTCTTGAGAATAATAGGAACCTTCAGGTTTTGTTTTGTTTTGTTGTGTGTGTGTTTTTTTTAATTTTTATTGATTTGAGAGAGACATCAATTTGTTGTTCCACGTATTTATGTATCCATTGGTTGATTCTTTTATGTGCCTTGACCAAAGATCAAACCAGCAACCTTGGGGTATTGGATGGACATTCTAACCACCTGTGCCACCCGGCCAGGGCCTTGAGTTCTGAGATCAGTAGAATCACGAACTGCTTGAGAAAGTTGTGCAAACGGAGAGTATCAGTTTACTTCCTCTGAAAAACTTTGGAGAGACTATCAAATTAACCAATTTCTAAATTTTTTACCAATTTTTTTATTGTGGTAAAATATATATCACATAAAATTTACCATTTTTTTTTTTTTTTTTTTTTTTTTTTAAGAGAGGCAGGGAGAAGGGGAGGAAGAGAGAGAGAAACATCAATGTGGGAGAGAAACACCATCAGGTTGCTGCCTCCTGCACACGCCCTGACCAGGGATGGAGCCCTCAACCCGGGCATGTATTCTGACCTAGAATCAAACCAGCAACCTTTTGGGGCATGGAACTATTTGCTCAATCAACTGAGCCACACTGGCCAGGGCTGTGTTGTTTTGTTTTGTTTTGTTTTTAAATGTGGCCTTACCTACTTTTTGCTAGAGCCTGTAATCATATCATATAAAATATAGGTTGTTAGTTTTCTGAAAACGAACTAAGTTATACTTATGATTTGTACACTTTTAAATTGTACACTTCAGTTTATAAAAATTTTTACTTAAACAGCTACAACTACAACAAACTTTAGTGGACTACTGAATCTTTACTTGGCAAAATGTTCCCAAAGTTTACCATTCTACACCATCTTTAAACCTTTCCAAATGTTCAAGTGATGTGGCTTCCCTCATAGCTCTTTCCTGGTAGTTGAGGTCTGGATGTTCATACTTCGTAGGATAATGCTTATGGTACTTGGACTTTGACTTCTGTAGGAGCAGCCAAACATTGTTCAGCAAACTATGCATCAGTATGTTAGAATATCACATAGTTGCAAAATGTGTAGAAAGGTGTAATGGAGGAAAACTTGAAAAGACTATATAAATTCATTACAAATCTGTAAAAATTGTTCAGTGAGGAAGAGGTCATTTAAGAGGTTGGTGCATATAGGTAAAAGGACTCTTAGTTTTCTCCCCCCATACAATTAAATTGAAAATAAGTATTCGTAGGTTTAAGAAAGAACAAATAAAGACTTTAATCGTTGCCATAAAAATTAAGAATAGGATTTCCCCTCTATGATTAGCAGTACAAATCAACTAAGAAAAATTATGGAAATCAATTTCTTCACACTTAAAGGTACTTTAGAACTAGTCTTAAAAACTTAAGGGAAATCATCTTTTGAACTTTTTAATCTAAATTTATAGACTTCATTATTTATAACAGTTTAGGTTTACAGAAAACTTGAGCAGGTATTACGGAGTTCCCATATATCCCTTCTCCCCCTTCCCTAAAATTGCATTAAAGTGTGGTATACTTGTTGAACCTAATATTGGTACATTATTATTAACTAAAGTCCATAGTTTATTTTAGGATATATTTTTTCTGTTGTACAGTTCTTTGGGTTTTGGCAAATACATAATATGTATCTACCATTACAGTATCCTACAGAGTAGTTTCCCTACCCTAAAACTCTGTGTTAACACCTGTTTGTCCCTCTTTTCCTCTTCCCGAATCCCTGGTAACCACTGATCTTTGTATTTTCTCCATAGTTTTGCCTTTTCCAGAATGTCTTATAATTGGAATGGTACATTTTCAGACTGAATTATTTCACTTGGCAGTTTGCATTCAAGTTTCCTCCATTTCTTTTCATGGCTTCATAGCTCAGTTATTTTGTCACTGGATGATATTCCATTGTATGTATGTGCCACCAAAATTTGTTTATTCATTTACCTATTGAAAGATATCTTATTTGCTTCTAGGTTTTAGCAGTTATAAATAAAGCTGCTATAAACTTTCATACCCAGGTATTGTGTGGATATAAGTTTACAACTCATTTGGGTAAATACTTAGGAGTATGAATGGCTAGACTGTATCATGAGACTATGTTTAGCTTTGTAAAGAACTGCCAACTGTTTTCCAAAGTGGCTGTATCATTTTGCACTCCAACTAGTAACAAATGAGACTTTTTGTTTAGCCAGGTCCTTGCCAGCATTTGATATTGTAATTTTTTTGGATTTTAACCATTCTAGCACTTGAGTGGTAGTATGTTGTTGTTGAGTGATGACATATAATATGGGACATCTTTTCATATGCTTATATGGGGGGGCGAAAGTAGGTTTATAGTTCATATGGAAAATAATGCGGTAATTAATAATACAAGATTAAACTCTGTTTTGCGTGCTCACAACTGTAAACCTACTTTTGCCTCGCCCTGTATTTGCCATCTGTACACCTTTGGTGTGGTGTCTGTTCTGCTCTTTTGCCCAGTTTTTTAAATGGCTTTTTTCTTTCCTTATCGTTAAGTTTTAAGAGTTCCTTGTATATCTTTTGATACAAGTTCTTTATCAGATAGGTATTTTGCAAATAGTTCTCACAATCTTTGGCTTGTCTTTTCATTTCTTAATGGAGCTTATTTTTAATAAATCTTCATTGAATAACCAGTTTCTTTAAAGTCTTAGAATATTAGCTGCATTTTCTCTGATTATAATGTCACATGAATTCTTCCGAGTGTTAATAGTTTTGCTTTTTACACTTACCTTTTTAATCCAAATCCATGTACTTGGAATTTTGTGTACTAAGTATGAGGTGTTGGGAGGTTTAAATGAGAGAGAGAGAGAGAGAGAGAGAGAGAGAGAGAGAGAGAGAGAGAGAGAGAGAGAGAGTGTGTGTGTGTGTGTGTGTGTAGTTTTCTAAACCATTCCTGGCAAATAATACAATACTGTATAAGTAGCCACTACTATTTTTGCTTGTTGGTTTTTCTTTTTTTTTCTTTTAGCCACTACTGTTGTTATTCAACAAATACTGATTTTTTTTCTGTGAGTCACTGTGCTGAGGATGGGAAGATCCTACACTAGAGGAATTCACAGTTTGGTGAAACTCAGGGCTCTATTTCATCTTCTCTACTTTCATTCTAGTTCTTTTTTTCTGTATCTTAATTTTTCTTCCCAGTTTCATTGAGATATGATTGATATATAACATTGTGTTAGTTTAAAATGTATCAGATAATTATTTGATATATGTATATATTGTGAGATGATTACCACAATAAGTTTAGTTAACTAAACTTGTAAGTTTTCCTTGTGATGAGTGCTTTTAGGATCTGTAAGATAAGTGCTGGGTATGTAATATACAGCATAGTAACTCTAACAATACTGTATTATATATTTGAAAGTTACTAAGAGTGGATCTATCTTTAATTTTTACCTGATATTTAAAGAAATGATCAGAAAACTGACCTGCTCCCTAAAATAAAATATTTTAAAGTCATTTAAAATTTTGTTTCATAGATGTTTGTTTACTACTGATGGGTGTGAGCAAGTTAGATGTTCTATACCGGAGGCTTCTCCTTACAAAACTTTTTATCAGAGGATGGGGAAGGCCAGAGGATCTTAAAAGGTAAGCATTTTTTCTGAATGCTTGTTCTGACTTTGTTTTAGTGAACATTTTTAATGTCCTTCACTATAAATAAATATAAAGTGATTGGAAAATTAAGCATTAGAAAATATAAAAAATGAAATTATTTCCTTTTCTCTTTTCTCTCTTTATTCCTTGTGTTTTAACCCCTATAATCATAAATTGAACTATTTTAAAAGTAATTTAGTTGTAAAAATAAAGAGTTCTCAGAGATACAAATGAGATTTTAACTTTAACAATTTTTAAGTTAATTAGAGTTTCCAGAGACTGAGCATTCTTCGGTAGACTGAATTTGTAATGACTATGAAGCTGGGATATACTGTGTAGCTCATGGGAATAGCTGGACTTAAGACAATAAATTTTCAAGATTTGAGCCTTTAATTTTGAGTCTTATATATGTTAATTACTTTCTAAACAGTGATATTTCTCATATATTTTTTTCTGAGATAAAACGTCTAGCTTGCAAAAGACCAACAACCTAATCTTTTTCTTTGGTGATTAAAATTAAATTTTAACATGTTTTATGAACTGGACTTGCTAATTTTTACTCACTCGTCATCAGTTTCAACATATGGCTATATTAACTTTTTTCCTTTCCTCCCCAACCATAACAGACTCTTTGAATTCAGGAAGATAATTGGAAATCGAGAAAGATGTCAGAATCTGGTTTCAAGTGATTATCCAGTATACATTGATAAGGTATTCAAATGAAGTAAATGCAACTATAGAAATTCTGGTTTAACATAAATATGTGACAAGAATATGTTTAACATTAAGAGTATAATAACAGTAAACACTAAAACATGAGTATAATATAGATTTTTCATTTAATATTTTTAAAATGCTATGTGTGTTCTAACTGGATGTTTATAATAATTAAATTCATTTATACTTGGGAGCATATACTTGCCTGAATGTAATAAAACATAAGAAAATATTTAGGGCTGGATTTTTTTGAGCCTCATTTTTTACCTTTAGGCTTATGCAGGTTAAAGTAAATTATTCAACATTTCAAAAACATTGGAAGTAACACAGGGAAGTACTCTAGTTGGAGAATCACTTACTACATGAGATGTTATTAGCAAAAACAACTGTTAAATAACATCAGGGAAATGGTATGGGATATAGTTAATTGCTGAGAAAATAATAGAATGAAAATGCTATAAAATTAGAGAAGATGAGGAAATATAGAGCCTGTCCTTGAGTAATGTCATTTTGTTATAATGTTAATGAGATGCTGGAGGAACTTAACTCTTGTTTATATCAATAGCCTATGGTAAAATTGGTTTCCTTGTATATTGTTTTGCTTAAAGTCACAGAACCTATCGACAGTGTTAAATGAGGACTTATTGTATTTGAAATAGTTTTGTTTTTAAGTAACCACATGTTTTTGTGTAAACTATTTCTAGGTTTATGTCCTTGGATACTATTAGGGAGGGGTTTCAAATGGGGGGGCTTCAAATTTCTCACTACCATCAACCAAAGGAACTCTTCCTTCATCTCTTGTATATGTTGGATAACTTTAGAAGATTTCATTTTTCAGAAGTGTTCCACTGCTAAAAAAATTTTAACTGGAAATCCCTACTGTACACCATCTGACTGTTCCTTCTGGATTTAGAACATTTCTCCCTAAAATTTTACTAAACATTTCTATTTTATTTTTTCCTATTGAAAAATCATAGGCTTAAAATAAACAATTTTAAAGTATACCAAGTAAAAATCATAACACTCTAATTTCTAAATTAATTTCCCTCCCAAAGGAGAGTTATTGTTAAGATTTTAGAATGCATTCTTTCAGATTCTCTTCCTCTCTTCACCACCTCTCTCTCTCACTCCCTCAGTTTTTAAAAAGCCAGATATAATTCACATATCATAAAATTCACGCTTCCAAAAGTGTACAATTCTGTGTTCTTTGTTACATTCCCAAGATGTGCAGCCATCACCTCTATCACTGTTTCATTCCAGAACATTTTTATTGCTCTGAAAAGAAACCCAGTACCTATTAGCTGTCCCTTCTCATTTCCCTATACTCCCACCTTCTGGCAATCACTAACCTGCTTTCTCTATGGATTCACCTATTCTGGACATTCCATGTAAATGGAATCATAAAATATGTTGCCTTTTGTGTCTGGCTTATTTCACTTAGGAAAGTTTTATGATTCATCCATGTTGAAGCATGTACCAGTACTTAATTCTTTTTTATGGCTGAATCATATGGATATATGACATTATAATTATCCATTTATCAGTTGGTGGGCATTTGAGTTATCTCTGCTTTTTGACTGTTGTGAATAATAATGCTACAGACATTCACGTACAGATGTTTTTGTGGATGTATGTTTTTAATTTTTTGGGTATATATTGAGGAGTGAAATTGTTGGCTGATGTGTTAACTCATATTTTTAACAAACTGCAGCTGTTTTTCCAAAGGGCACCATTTTTCATTCCTACTAGCAGTGTGTAGTAGTTCCAGTTTCTCCACATTCTCGTGATGTATGTACTACTTCTAGTCATCCCAGTGTGTGCGAAGTGTATTTTGTTGTGATTTTGATGCTCCTTTCCCTAATGGCTATGATGTTGAGCATTTTCATGTGCTTATTGGCCATTTGACTTTCTTCTTTGGAGAATTATTTATGAAATATTTGCCTTTTTGTTTTGCATTTCTGTCTGTCACTAACCTGGTGACTGCCTAGGGTATAGTGGGGCCACAGTCAGGGAATAAGGTCAAGAGCTCCTCTTTGAGGACTCTAGCATATAAGGCACTAGCTGATACCCAAACATGACTCTAGGGGTTGCTTGTTTTCAATTGAGTTATTCATCTTTTTATTGCTGAGTTGCAGCTTAATTTTTAAATCTATGTATGTTAAGCTCTAAAATTGCTTTTTTTTCTTGCCAAATTCCCACTTATCCCAACACTGTGTTGAATTACTCCCTTCACATTAGTTTTTACTACCTTCTTTGTCAATTAGTTTGTTTTTCTAAAATACATAAGGAGAAAACTTTGAAACTATACTTGAAGGCAAAAAGATGACTAAAATGTAGGCTGCTTGGATGAAAAATTTTACATTATACACGTTAGGTTTTCTCACCATTTTCAAAAAATCCAGCACAATCCCGATTACAACATTCAATTTAGAACTTAGGTCCATAAAAGGCTCCTACAATACTTTTGGGAAGAACCATGAGAGTACAGTCAGATCAGGAATGCCTGAACAGGAGGAATGATAAATAAAAACTGGTTAAGTTGTATGTCAATGGTATTATAAAGTTGGAGCATGATCAACACAGCATGCTGTTGGTTCAGAAATAAAAAATAGGCTAGTAAGACCTAATAAAATATTGAAAATGTCAAAATTTATGAAAATTTACCTCATAGTAAAGTAGCATTTTACGTCACTTGGGGGGAAAATGTGGATTATTTAATAAATGGTGTTGATGCAACTGGCTAGAATTTGTGTTTTAAATAAAGTTGGACATACATAGCATTGACAGACATGGTTTTTTGTTTCTGATTTTAATGAAAATATGTGGTGCTTTACTGCTAATTTGGCTATTGGCCTGATAAAAAATTTTTATTAAAAAAACACACTATTTGAAGGAGAAAAGGTTTAGGTATTATATATTAGCCAAATGCCTTTGATATATATGTAAATGTTAACATTTCTCCTTATGTAATGTGTTGACATGACTTATTACATTAGGTTGCCTGAAAATGAGCCATTCTAACATATTTTGTATCAACCCTTATTTGATTGTAGTAAATTATTTTTACAGTTTGTAAATTGTTCTTATGTTTACTTTTATATTGTTGAATTCTTTTAACTAGTATTTTTTTGGAGTTATTTTATATCATTGCATAAGTGAGTTTATAGTTTATTTTTCCAACTAGACTGTAGTAAAGGATATAGAGGGAAAAGGAGTGTGTGTAAATCAGAACCATGTGCTTAGAAAGCAGTGTGTGGCAAAAAGGATGCATAATAGGCACTGGAGACAAGTTTTTAATTGAATGGGAATTTTTTATAGAAAAACATCTATCTATAATAAACCAAGATATCTTAGTTTACATGTATAAGTCTTGGTTTTGTTTTTCTTTTAGATTGAAGAGCAGTCAGATTGTAAGATTCTAGATGGACACTTTGTTTCCCCTATGGCCCACTATGTGCCTGATATCATGCCAGTTGAATCTGTTATTGCAAGGTAAGAATTTTTATTCAGAAAGTTAAAGTACTAAGTTGTTTATGTTTATTTAAATTATAATAATATCAACGCTATGTTATTTGAAATTATTTAGCATTAATTACAATAATTACTTAGCATTATTCCCATTAAACATGGAGTAGGGGAAGAGTGAAATTATAGAGCTTCAGTATTTTGACATATTTAGTATGCATCTCAACTTAAGTTGTTATCTGCTGAAAATATACTGTTATAAACATAAGAAGTTTTGTGTAAGTTGTATGGTAACCACAAAACTAAAATCTGTAATATATGAACAAAAGAGAAAGATAAAGAAATGTAATTATCTCACTACAGAAAGTCATCATATCATAAAGGAAGGGGGAAAAGAAACAAGGAAGAAACAAAACACTTATAAAATCGCCAGAAAACAATGAACAAAATGGTTATAGTAAGTCCATACCTACCAATAATCACTTTAAATGTAAATGGACTAAATTCTCCAATCAAAAGACATGGAATGGTTGAATGGATAAAGAAACAAGACCCAACTACATACTGCCTATAAGGGACTCACTTTAGATGTAAAAATGTAAACAAAGTGAAAGTGAAGGGATGGAAAGAGAGATTCCATATAATGGAAACAGAAGAAAGCAGAAGTAGTTATATAATACAGAGTAGACTCTTAAGTTAAAGATTAAAATATGAGACAAAGGAGGTCATTATATAATGATAAAGGGGTCAATCCAAAAAGAGGATATAACATTTGTAAATATATATGCACCCAACATAGGAGTGAAATGTATAAATCAAATATTCACAGACCTGAAGGAAGAAATAGACAGCAATGCAACAATAGTAAGAAACTGTAGTACTCCACTTTCAAGGATGGATAGCTCATCCAGACAGAAAAGTCAATAAGGAAATACTGGACACAAACTACATTTTGGATCCCATGAACTTAACAGACATTTAGAGAATATTATGTCCTACAGCAGCAGAATACACATTCTTTTCATGTGCACAAGGATAATTCTTCAGGATACATCATGTTATGCCACAAAACAACTCTCAAAAAATTTAAGGAGATTGAAATCCTATCAAGAAAGTTTTCTGGCCACATCGGTATGAAACTAGATATCAGCTACGAGAAGAAAACTCAAAATTTCACAAATATGTGGCAGTTAAACAACCTGGTACTAAACAACCAGTGAGTCAAAGAATAAATAAAAAAATACATTTGAGGCAAATGGAAATGGAAATACAACATACCAAAGCTTATGGGATATGGCAAAAGCAGTTCTAAGAGCAAAGCTCATAGGGATAAACACCTACATTAAGATAAAAGAAAGATCTCAAGTAAACAACCTAAGTTTACACCTCAACTAGAAAAAGAAGAACAAACTAAGTCCAAAGTTAGGAGGAGGAGATAGCATAGATCACAGCAGAAATAAATAAAATAAAGACTAAATGTAATAGAAAAGATCAATGAAAACTAAGCTGGTTTTTTGAAAAGATAAACAAAGGAGACAAACTTTTAGCTAGATTTGCCAAGAAAAAAAGAGAAGAAGACAAATACTGTATGATCTCACTGATATGTGGAATCTAAAAACACATCTCAAACTCATAGAGTAGACTGGTATTTGCCAAAGTTGGGGAATGGGAAGGTGCAAAATTTGTGAAGGTGGTCAAAATATACAAACTTGCAGGTATAAAATAAGTCTTGGTGGCTATAGTTAATAATGCTGTATTGTATATTTGAATTTGGTAAGAGTAATTAATTCTTTTTTAAAAAATATGTTTTTATTGATTTTAGAGAGAGAAGAAGGGAGAGGGATAGAAAGGTAGAAATATCGATGACAAAGGACCACTGATGGGCTGCCTCCTGCACACTACCTACTGGAGATCGAGCCTGCAACCCAGGCATGTGCCCTGACTGGGAATTGAACTGGTGACCTCTTGGTTCATGGGTCGATGCTCAACCACTGAGTCACACCAGCCAGGCAGGAGATTAATTCTTAAAAGTTCTCATCACACAGAAAGAATTTTGTGACTATGTGTGATGATAAATGTTAACTAGACTTATTGTGGTGATCATATCACAATATATACCTATATTGAATCGTTTGTTATACTCCTGACACTAATAATATGTTAAATGTCAATTACATCTATTTTTTTTAATCTTTTTTTCAAAAGGACTTTGGAAGCTGGAAACGGGAAGCCATCAAGATCTACATAGATACTTCCCTTTCCTGGGTGCTTCATTGTGTTTTATCTCTGTTTCATGACCCATGTCCATGTGATTTTTCAGTGGTTAGACTAGCTTTCTCTGTTTCTCATGCAACTGACAAGAAAATAGCTTTCACAACCCCACAGAACTCTATTTAGTATGTGTCTTAATTCCGGATGACCAAAAGAGCAAATCTCATTGCCCTAATTTGGCCTATACCTGGCCCAGTCATCTGTGGAAAAGGGGCTCACATGGCCTGTACCTACCTATTCATCATGGGGCTCTAGAAAAGACTGTGAGAAGACAATATAATTTGAGCAGACAAACTTATTATTGAGTCTGTACTAGATGTGTGATTAGTTAGTATTGTAATATAAGATCCCTATTAACTTAAAGCTATTCTCCAATATAAGTCTCAAAATCCATTGTCATGAAACAAAAGGAAAGTACAAAATAAGTGCCAAGATGTTCTGCTTTCTGCGGAAAACATTTTAATGTTTTCATTTTCCCCAAATCTTCAAAATAGCAAGAAGCAGGACAGTGCTGAGAATGCAAAATGAAGGAGAGTAGTTAACATTGATAGTTTCACTATGAGATTGAAAATTAAGAGTTTTTTCCATGCGTACAAAACAAATAATCTTTGATGCCATCCTAGTAATTGACTATGTTCTATTCAACAGTTCATTGACAGATTACTAGTGATATTGTCCCTTGCCAAAGCAAAGTAAGCTCAGAGAAGCAGCTATTTTAAAAAATCTTTTTGTTGATTCTGAGAGAGAGAGAAAGGGAGAGGGGGAGAGAGAGAGAAATGTGGATGTGAGAGGGTAACATCAATCAGCTGCCTCCTGCATGCTCCACACTGGGGATTGAGGCTGCAACCCTAGGCATGTGCTCTGACTAGGAATTGAACCGGCAACTTTTTGATGTACTGGACGATGCCTGATGAACTGAGCCACACCCACCAGGCCAGAAAAGCAGTTCCTCTTGCCTGAGAATGCAGCCACCTAAAGAGTCCTGTTTTCTAAGACAATCATATACATTAATGGCTCTAGTATAAGAAAATTTCATTAAGCATTTATAAAGTTGCGGTATTGAACAAGATAAAAAGTGATTACATTAAATCCTGTGTTTATTTAGTAATTGAATATTTTAATATCCTAAGATAAAGCAAATTTACAGTATCTGTTGCCTTTAGGCAATTACAATTTTAATGTCAAAATTCTGAAGACCTTTTCCCAAAAATAATTTAATTATGAAATTTTTAAGAATTGAAAGTTTGTATTAAAAGCCTTTAAAAGATAATTCACATGTGTTTTATTTTAAATAGATTCCAATTTATTGTGCCTAAAGAATGGAACAGCAAATATAGACCCGTATGCATTCATCTTGCTGGAACAGGAGATCATGTAAGACTTTATTATAACTTCTAATCCCTAACTTGTCAACGTCCTCTTCTTAACAGATGTGGCTATTATATTCCTTAAGTATGTCATCTTTTCTTTCCTTAGCATTACTGGAGACGACGAACACTGATGGCTCGTCCTATGATTAAAGAAGCCCGAATGGCTTCTTTGTTGTTAGAAAACCCTTATTATATCCTTTTGTGATACCTAGAAATCTTTTCTCTTATTTACTTATAGATTTAGTTATCAAAAGGAATGATAGATAGTGGCCAGCTTTTCTAAATCAGTTAAATTTAGTCATCAGTTCAAAAAATACTTAAGCAAGAATGAAATTAAAAATTACTTCATGCCTTTTAAAAACTAAAGGACTGTGCTTCTATTATATAATTTAGATAAATGGTACTTCTGTTTCCTGTGAGACTTATTTTATGCTGCATTTTAATATTAATAAGTCAAATGTTTGTTATTAAGGAAACCCTCATGTTTTAAATGCAGAGTATCAGTTGAGGTTTAGAACAGTTCTTAACTTAATTTTCAAGATGACGTCAGACTATACCCAGAAGAAGAAACGAAACTGATGCACACATATAAAGAAATGCTCAACGTTGCTGGTAATAAGAGAAATGTAAAGTTAAAGCAACAATTAACAAAGATTTTAAAAACAAAACACAGTGCTCATGAGGCTGATGTGAAATGGGCACTCTCATTACTGATGGCTGAATATCAGCTCAATCCCTTGGGAAAGCATTTTTACCATAATTGCATCAAGAGCCTTAAACTTCACATCCCTTGACAGAGTGATTTTCATTCTGGGATATTTATTCTAAGGATAAAATACTAAGAAAAGATAAAGTGGTAGAAAAGAGAAAAGATATCCGTATAACTTTATTTACAATAGTAAAATATTAGAAATCATTTGAATGTTCAACAATAGCAACATGATTGAGAAGACTGTGGTTCATAATATTGGAATATTATGCAATTATTCTGTAATGTTTATTGCTCTACTACTTACTACCTGATGACCTTAGACCCAGTGCCTGGTAAATAATGTGTTCAGTAAATTTTAAGTTATTAAAAAGTTTACAGCAGTGTATGTAAGTGTTTATAATATAAAAATAGAATATAAAACTATGGTAAAATATAGATATACAAGAAAACTAAAAACAGAATATTTAAGACTGTACAAAAGAAAAACTAATGGAAAAAATACACCAAGATATTAATATATTGTCTATAGCTAAAGTAATTTTTTTCTAATAAGCTTTTTGTATTTTCTAGGTTTTCTAAAAATTTTTTATTGATTTTAGAGGGGGTTGGGGAGGGAAGAGGCCTCCGAGAGAGAGAGAGAACGAAGCATTGATTTGTTGTTCCACTTACTTATTCATTCATTGCTTGGTTCTTGTATGTCCTCTGACCGGAAATGGAACCTTCAACCTTGGCATATTGGGACAACACCCTAACCAACTAAGCTACCTGGCCGGGGCTTTTAGGTTTTCTATAATAAGTATATAAATGAAAAAAAACAATAAACTTAAATTGAAGATTACACAACCCAATGAATATACTAAAAACATTGAATTGTACACTTCAAATGTATAAATTGTTTAGCCCTGGCTGGTGTTGCTCAGTTGGTTGGAGAATCTTCCCATGCACAGAAGGTCTCTGGTTTGCTTCCGATCAGGGCACATACCTAGGTTGCGAGTTTGCATATAGGAAGCAACCCGTCGATGTATCTCTCACATCAGTGTCTCTCTCATTTCTTCCCTCTCTAAAATCAATAAAAGTTCTTTTTAAAAAATTACTAAACAAAATAAAATAAAGCTCTTTATAAAAAGAAAACAATTAATTTGAAAAACCCGAGGATTTCTAAACAGCATATCTGAAATAACCAGAAAATGGATATTTCAGTACTAAATTATCTTCAACTTTATCTATTTTAAGTTAATGTGTTTTGATACACAGAGTATATTTAATTATTTTAAAACTTTCTCTTTGACCTACATTCTTAAATGGCTGCAGGAAACCCAAGGACCAAATGTAAGTATACGCCACCTTTGTTTTTGCAGTCCTTATACTAAATTTTCAGCAATATTAAAAATTTTGGTAGTCTTTGGTTAACCATTTCTAAGTTTAATCTCCAGGTGTTATTGCAGGGGAATTCTGTTATAAAACCATAGTAGAAATGTTAACTTAAATTTTTAGTTTAAGCTTTTTGCATTTTAAATGTCTGATAAAGAGATAAATATTTTAATAGGCTGACTGAAGATATGTTTTATTTGTAAAACTTTAACTGAAGAAACGATAAAACATTTTCCTTTTTAAAAGGAAAAGTACATTTACTTTGTGAAATTAAACACTATATTCTTTTTATTCTTGCAATGCATAATATAGGTAATCTGAAGATAAGCTTTCTCTTCCTGGTCTTTTAAAATGATCAACTTTGAGGGCAATTTTTTTTGTATTTTCATAATCTATATTGTGTTAATTTTGATTCATTCAAGAAATATTTGATCCTAGACACTGGGAAGACAGCAACAAAAAGACAAGGTCCTTATTTTCATGGAGTTTATATTCTAGTATGGGAGAGAGATAAAAATAAATAATTTCAGATACTTATCAATACCACAAAGAAAACAAAGTAAGGCGGTGGGATAAAGAGTAATAGATTGTGCATGCAGGATAGAGCAGTATTAGGTATGAGGACATGATGTAATGAGAAGGACCCAGTGGGGTGAAGACCTGGAGGAAAATCAGCCTCAGAGAAGGCAGAGTAAATGAAAAGCCCAATGCAAGCACCAGGTGGGAAAGTAGTGCACTATGAGATCTGAAAGGAACGCAAGGACCCGATTAGGAAGAGCCGTGATTAGAATTTTACTATAAGTGCAGTGGGAAACCTCTGGAGTATTCTAAGCACAGGAGTGATCTTATTTATGCTTTCAAATGCTTATTTTAGTTTAGAGTAGCAGCAGAGAAATCAAATAGGAAGTTATTACAATATACTAGAAAAAGTAAAGAAAGCAACTTTAAGGTGGTGGCAGTGGAGATGCAAAAAAGGTGTGATGGATTTGAGATATAATTTAGAAGTTGAAATTATAAGACTGATAAATTAGATATTGTGGGTAGGAAATCAAAAGTTCTGACTTGTACATATTTGTGATGTCTGTTGGACTTGCAAGTGGAGAAGTCAAGTAGGGAGTTGGAAAGTGGTGGAAAGGTAAGTTTAGAAGTACATGTCTATGTGGTCATGATATAAAAGAGGTCTTGAAAGTGGGGTGTGGTGGACACAAACCTATATCCTATGATTAGATAATTAGATTTAGAGTAAACTTTGTGAAATCTTGTGAAAAATTAAGTCCAGGCTAAATAGTTCAAGAATTCTTACTTTGGAACTAGAACTAGGTGTGTCATTTTCACCCTCTCTGTAGGTGTTTAAAAAACAAAGAGAGTTCGAGTTATACTGAGGAGGCAGAAAAATTGTTTAATAGAAACACTCTTGACTTTGGCTTCATACATACATAGGTTGGAATTGTAACTTGCCATTTACTAATTGTATGACCTTGGCCTAAGTATCAATCAGTCACTTCATTTATAAAGTGGGAAAACTATGTAATTTCTCCAGTGCAGAATTGTTGTGAGAATGTTTATAAAATACCCTGTCACATATTATGTTCCCAGGAAATATAATAGTACTCCAATATATTTCATTTTTCTCAAATAATTCATTATAAGAAAGAAATGGCTTACAATTTAAATAATTATAAAAAAAATCTCTCTCTTTTAAAATATCTTAACCCTATTTTCATCAAAAGTGGTTAAATAATTTGAGACTGGGTTTATAGTTATAGATAATCATTGTCCCAGAACCTTACATCAGTAACTTCTGTATAAAAGAGCAAACTGAGATGGACCTGAGAATTCAAACTTCCATACCAGGTAAAAAGAAATAATCAAGGAAATTCTATAATCATAAGTAGAAAATTAGAATGAGAATAGAAAACAAATATAAGGATGAATGGGTTCTTTTATGATGAAGCATGAGTATGACCTATTTTGTCATAGGATAGCATAGTTTCCATAAAGAGAAGTTCTGCCTTATGGACTTGGAGCTCTGCGAGGATGTGGTAGGACAGTGGGCATAAGCTGCTGGGGAACAGAATTCTGTCTTTAACAACTTGGGATTCCTGTGGCACCTGGTTCTCTGCATGTAATTATTCTACATAGACATATAATGAAAAACCATTGATAAAGTGAATTTTTGTACACTTTCACAAGGTTTCATCTAGTAGCCAACTATGTGGCAATGCTTTTAAATGAATTAAGTTTTGAAAAATAGATTCTAACCTGGTCACTTTAGTAATAAAATAATAAATGTTTTTTATTGCTATGTTAAAAGTGGTTCAGGAATCTAAAAAGATGTATTTAAGTAAGTACTTCTTATAAGGAAATGTCCTTTGATGTAAAATCAGTTTCTAAAAATAAAAAGTTCAAGTTGAATTGTTCTTTATTTAAATTAATCAAAACATGTTTATGAGAAATTATTTTTCCAGTATTTTATTATATTTATAAATTGTGTATTTTGTGGAAACAAGCAACATACTTAAAATTTTGGTAATATGTGAACCTAGTATTAGGTTAAACTCTTTTACATTACTTTTTTAAATATGTTATGCCTTTAAGTTCTGTTGTAATAAGTTCTTTCTAAGGGGGGACAACTATAAATTTCTTTTTCCTTGTATCAGTTGTGGTAATTTAATTAAAAATTGGAAGTATAGAAGTATTTTCCCTAAGTATTTTAAGTTTTTCAAAGTATCATTGAATAAATAAGATACTCTTTTTTGAACTTCAAAATAGTTAAATAGTTGAAATTCAATAAAGATTATATGCTATAGAGCATATATAACTTTTAAAAAATAAGTTTTAGGTGATTAATATGTAGAACTATATTAGCAGCACTGATTACATTGATTCAGTCCATTGTTTTACTTAGCTACTGGTCCTTTAAAAGAAAAACAGGAACTCTGCCTGCCTGTTGTAAATTTTCACATATTAAAATGTAAATACATAAAAAAATAATTTTCTTTTTTGTTTTGTGAGGCTAGAAGGTCCAGCTTAAAAAACGTGTCTGACCTATTTGTGATGGGAGGAGCTCTTGTTTTAGAATCTGCAGCTCTCTTGCACTGGCTAGAGAGGGAGGGTTATGGACCTCTAGGAATGACCGGAATATCCATGGGAGGACACGTAAGCCTTTCATTTCAACTGGTATTTACTTGTGATTGTGTTTGTAAAATCTAGGGAATCTAGTTCTTTTAAAAATGTACTTTATGTTTAGAATTAACTTTAGTTTTGGTGAAAGAAGAAACAGATTCTAAACTTTTGTTCCAATTATAAAGTAATGATATATGTGTTTTTTTTGTATGATTTATGTAGACACTGATTGTACTTACTCCACAATTATATCTCAGGTATTGGATTTGATATTTTATTAAAAGTTGATTATGAAACTTAACTCAAGTTTCAAGTTAAAATGCCGTATCTTACCTATCTTACCTTTCTCTTCTAGAGTGTACTAAAATGGCCTCCTACTTGGTTTCCCTGTCTGTATTCTTTTCTCTTAACCTTTTTCTTAATAGTTTTTCTCCACGCCCTAGTGATCTTCCTCAATCTGATCTCTGCTCTGTCCTGCCTAAAACCTGCCAAAGACTTGCTGTTGCACTGGCTGTAACTATGCCAGGTGCTGGCATCCCTCTGGTGCCCTTCCAGGCCCTTCCACCTAGCTGAATAACAGCTAGCTTTTCTGATTCCAATTTAAAGCTTGCTTCCTATGAAAAGCGCTCCTGACTCCTAGCCTTACTCCAGACTATACTTCATCTCCTGTTAGTACTTATTTCACTGTACTTAACTTAGCCATCTGTTTGCTCCATGAAGCAGAAGATTCAGTGAGGGCCAGGAATATGCTCTGATTCACTACCTGGACTTATTAGTCACTCAGTACATTAGAAAATTATCATTTGTAAGTTACTTGATTTATAAAATTAAGTTCAAAAACTTAAATTCAAAGCAGTTACCAAAGAGTGAAGCTGATAAAATTACTTCAAGAACTTATCATACTCAAAACAGCAACTACCAGGCAGTGAAACTGAAGGGTGGAAAAGGGTTTGGTTTCCTGCCTCGTGGTGTTTCTGTTGCTGTGACCTAGGTTGGGGCCTTATAATTTCACCTGGACCGCTGCTCTTATCTGGTTTCCTACCTTAGCCTTCATCCTCTCATCCGTCCTGTAAACCACTATCATTTTAGCTTCCTCGAATCACTTCTTTGACGCCACTCCTTTGCACAGGCCTCTTTATCAATTCCCCATTATGTACAGAACAAAGGAACTTCTAATCGATCCTGATCAATCTTTCCAGCCCTACCTATGCCCCAACCCCCACGAACCCCACTGGCCACATGTGCACTATTGACCAGTCAAGCTGAAGTACAGGGTGGGTCAAAAGTAGGTTTACAGTTGTACTCCAAACAGAGTTTATTCTTGTATTATTGTTAACTGTTGTATCGTTTGCTATACAAACAACTGTAAACCTGCCTTTGCTCCGCCTTGTATATTGCCTGCTCCCTACCACACAGACTCTGTGCTTTCTCACTATCTTGCCTTTGATCCTACTGTCTTCTTTATATGGAAGACAAGACCCCATCTTTTCCCTAAGAGACAGCCATTTCATGAAGCCTCCTCCTATTCCTCTAGTCAAAAATAACTCTTCCCCTCTCTAGGCATACACATTACATTATTTTATATCACTTATATATTCTGTTTTGTAGTTTACCAAATTCTTGGCATCTTTCAGTCAACCTCAAGGGTCTGAGATTTTATAGTTGTGATTTTGCTGTACCTGAGCGAGTCATTTAGGCAATGAGCGTGCATAGCCTGATGCACAGTATCTACATCTCAGCACGTGTGCTCTGTATTTACCAGTAGAAGTAGCTATGAAAGGTCTTGAGGTTACTTAAAATTTTCTAATATACTTTATTGCTTTCAAAGGGGGAAATTATATGTTGTAGTTGAATTTATGACTTTAGAAGTTTGAAAAGGTTGCTAGACATCCTCGTGAGTATTTAGAGACTTGTGTTCATGTCTTATCTCACCAACCGCTACACAAAGTGCTTGTTAATATTAAATATTTTTTATTTTAATGAGTAGAAAGTTTAAACAGAAGCTCTCTAACTGAGTATGTTAACATATTACAGATGGCTTCCTTAGCGGTATCCAACTGGCCTAAGCCCATGCCATTGATTCCATGTCTGTCTTGGTCCACAGCATCTGGGGTCTTCACTACGGTAATTTAATTGCAATTAATTTTTAGATCATTATATATGCTTACATGTAATTGTTTTGGGGGCTCCCTAAACCACCCCCAGGTTTGGTGATTCACTAGAAGGAATCACAGGACTCAGCATGTTGTTATACTCATGACTAAGACTCATCAGAGCAAAAGGGTACAATACAGAATTAGCAAAGGGAAAAGGCATATTGGGGAAAGTCCAGAGGACATCAGGCACAAGCTTTCAGTGGATTCTCACAGGTTGTGTTGGATTCCTCCAGCAGTGTCACAGTATTTGTAAAGTGTTGTCCATCATTTCAGCTCGCTTGAGCCCAGAAATCCAGGGTTTTTATCAGCTCAGTCATTTAGGCACCCTCTGCCTAGCATATACCAAAATACCAGAAGGAAAGCAGGTGTTCAGCAGAAACTACATTGTTTGTACAAGTAGTTTAGGCACAGAGACCTGCTTTGTCATTTAGGAAGTTTTATATCAGGGTAAAGAACTGTTTACTAGTCAAGTTCCCAACCTCTAGTCAAGGACCAACTCTATAAGCAAGCTAAAGATAGGAAACCTCAAGCTTGCTATATTATCTCTTTTCTATACAGTAATAATAATACAATTTTTGGACAAAATAAATGGTGATTTGATCTTAATTTAGTTTGTTATTTCAGGGTGTGCTGAGTAAATCGATTAATTGGAGGGAGCTGGAAAAGCAGTATTATACACAGACAGTTTATGAGGAAGAAATTATTCACATGCTTGAATATTGTGGGGTAAGTTTTTTATTTCTTCATAATGTTAGGGGAATGTTGATTGTGTTTAATGATTCAAATTTTTAAAAAGTGGCAAATTTTGGGACCCTAGTTGGGTAGCTCAGTTGGTTAGAGCATCTCCTGATACTCCAAGGTTTTGGGTTCAGTCCCCAGTCAGGGCGTATACAAGAATCAACCAATAAATGCATGAATAAGTGGAACAACAAATCAGTGTTCTTCTCTCTCTCTCTCTCTCTCTCTCTCTCTCTCTCTCTCTCCCTTCCTTACTCTCTCTAAAATAAATTTTTAAAAAAAGAATTGCAATTTTTTAAAAAAGTACTATTTTCTACTTTTAAGAATTCTTTATTTTAAAATAAAATACAGATACAGAAAATCATGCAAAGCAAATATATGTCTTAGTACATTTATTAAATAGCAAACACATTTGTAATAGGTCAAGAATAGAACTTGATGCTTAGCCTGTTTGGCTTAGTGATTAGAGTGTTGGCCCTCAGATTGAAGGGTCACAGGTTCCATTCCAGCCAAAGGCACGAACCTTGGTTGCAGGCTTGATCCCTCGCCCTGGTCGGGGTGCATGCGGGAGGCAACAGATTGATGTGTCTCCCTCACATTGATGTTTCCCTCCCTCCCTCCCTCCCTCCCTCTCTTTCCCCATCTCCCTTCCACTCTCTCTGAAAAGCAATGGAAAAAATATTCTTGAGTAAAGATTAAAAAAAAAAGAGAATAGAACTTGACTACCCAGCTCAAAACTTGACCACCCAACCCAAGAACCACTCTCATGTGTCTTAATCAAAAGGCCCTCCTCCTCTACTATTATCATTATCCTGATTTTTATAGTAATTACTTGCTTATTTCTTTAAAATAATTTTATTGTCCAAGTGTACATCCCTAGACACTACATTTCTTTTATTTTTTATTTTATTTTTATTATTTTTGGTGACAGAGAGTGAGTGATGGAGATAGAGCACTAAATGAAGAGAGACAAGGGGAAAAGGGAGACAAGGGGGAAAGGGGTAGATATTACAGTTCTTTTATTTGATGTTTAAGTGTCTTTTAATCTATATGTTCCCTTACATCCCTTTCCTTTTCCCTTAAAATTTTTCTGTTGAAAAACTTGAGCTATTTATCCGTAGAGTTTCTCACAGTCTGGATTTTTGATTGCATTCTCATGGTACAGTTTAGCATGTTCCTCCATGCTCTATATTGCTGCCTGCAAATTGGCAACTAGGTCTAGAGGCTTGATTAAACTCAGTTTTCATTTCTTTGGAAAGAGTATGGGAAGCAAACAGTATCTTATTCACTCTTTTTGTGGAGTAAGCTTCCACTGATGCTTTTTTTTTAAGTTATTGATTTTTTTTAGAGAGAAATATTGATTTGTTGTTCCACTTATTTATGCATTTAGTGGTTGATTCTTGTATGTACTCTGACCAGGGATTGAACCCGCTACCTTAGCGTATCAGGATGACTGTCTAACCAAATGAATTATCCGGCCAGGCACTCCATTGATGCTTTAATGCCTGTGTCAGTTAATTTGAGGGTTGCAAAATGCTGATATCCTAATTCTGTCATTGCTTTTTCGTTTTTCAGTTTGAGTACTTTTGTAAAAAGGTACTTTGTCATCTATTATTTGGTTACCTATTATT
Organism: Miniopterus natalensis; assembly: GCF_054644295.1. Classification (NCBI taxonomy): domain Eukaryota; kingdom Metazoa; phylum Chordata; class Mammalia; order Chiroptera; family Miniopteridae; genus Miniopterus; species Miniopterus natalensis. Next base: position 30,409,846 of record NC_142084.1, read on the forward strand.
AGTTCAGTTCATATAGGAAAAGCAGGATAAATGCTTGGTTCTTTCCCTTAATTTGCCAGTTTTCAGGATCATGAATTGGTTCCCTATTACTCTCCTAAGGTAACCAGTTCTTCCCATGAATTTTTTTTCTTTTCATGAATTTTAAAATTTTGCACTATTACTTTGAAAATTACTGGGAATCTCAAAAAATCTCAGAAAGAAAAGGAATCATTCTACTATCAATGTGGATTTTTATTTATAATTACATCACTTATAAACCTCACTCTTATAAAGTAGGTCTACCTTGCATAACCTCAAAGGGGTAGTTAATTACTTGCCTAACAACTTGGTTATAAAGTAGCTCTACTGCTAGTTAGTTCCTTGTGATCCACTACATATGTGATCAGAAAGATACCTATATTTGAGAGCTTGTGAGAAAACTTAACATGCATTTAAGGGAGGTTCATAAGTTTTGGTCATGTGAAATGGCTGTGTATTCTTACCCAGCACTTCTTTTTCTGTGCCTCTGACTTGGTGGTTGTATACAAGAATCTTTTTGTTTATTAGAGCTAGTTCAGAGTAATGAATAGTCAAGAAATATCAAGATGGCTTGCTCCTTTTTTTGTTTTAAAAATTGCATTTTCCTGCCCTAGCCGGTTTAGTTCAGTGATTAGAGTGTCAGCCTCCAGACTGAAGGGTCCCCGGTTCGATTCCGACCAAGGGCATGTACCTCACTCGGTTGCACGCTCGGTCCTGGTTGGGGCATGTGCAAGAGGCAACCAATTGATGCCTTTCTCTCACATTGATCTCCCCCCCCCCCCCCCCCCGTTCTCTCTGAAAAGCAATGGAAAAAATATCCTCAGGTGAGGATTAAAAATAATTAAAAGAATAAAATATATAAAATAAAAATTGCATTTTCCTGCCTGACCGGGTAGTTCAGTTGGTTGGAGCATCATCCTGATTAGCCAAGGTTGTGCATTCGATCCCCGGTCAGGGAATTAAAAAAGGAAAGCAAGCCCTGGCTGGGTGGCTCAGTTGGTTGGGGCATCTTCCTGTCCACCAAAAGGTGGTTGGTTCCATTTCCTGGTCAGGATACATGCTTAGTTTGCAGGTTCAGTCCCAGTTGGGCAGATCAGTGTTTCTCCCTCACATCAGTGTTTCTCTCTCCCCCTCTTCCTTCCTCTCTCTCTAAAAATCATATCCTCTGGTGAGGATTAAAAAATCAAAATTGTGTTTCCCTATCAAAAGAAGTTAAATTTGTTTGTGTACTACTCTGAGTAATTCTAGGATGCTTTGATCTTACATTTCCTAATATTACTAAACTTCATCTCCCCTTTTATACTTCTGTGGTCTGGATGGCTTTAATGATTTGTTCTGTTAATCAGTTTGTTGGGTTTTCTTTCTTTCCTTCAACCAAGTTTTCAAGATAGATTGTATAGCCAATAGTTCAAGCGTAAAAAAGTATAAAAAGATTTATAGTCAAACAGTTACTACCCTTGTTCCCAATTTGCCTAGGTTCAATCTCCCTCAACAAATAACCTACTATATTATTGCTTAATATTTGAAGGAATTTTTCAAACCAATAGAAATACGAAGTTTTTCTCTTCCCTTTGTTTATGGACTATACACAAATGTTTCTTTTTTTTTACTGCAGCATAATAGTCTGTTACAGGGATGGATGTACCATAATTTATTAACCAGTACCCTGTTAGTGGGCATCTTATGCTGTTCCTTATCTTTCACTATTAAAAAACAATACTGCAATGAAAAACTTTGTACAAACATCATTCCGCAAGTGTAAATTCCTAGAAATGTTGCTGAGTTAAAGGGTATACCCATTTGTAATGTTGTTAGATTTTGTCTAATTCTAGTTGTGTCAATTTACACTACCAGCAGGAACATGTGTGTCTTTTTCCCCATAAGTTCACAAATTCAGTGTGTTATCAAACATACAGGGGTGTTTGTGAACCTGATAGTGAAAATTGGTATAGTTTTTGTTTAATTTACTTAACTTTTAGTGAAATTGAACGTGTTTATAAGTTTAAGAGCAATTTCTATTTTATTTTCTGTTACCTTACATGCATATCCTTTGCTCATGTTTTCTATTGCGATTTTGGGCTTTCTCTTCACTCTGGCTCTTATTAAAACAGTAAGCTCTTTGTCATATAAGTTGCAAATATATTTTCCCAAGCTATCATTCTTTTATCTTTTGACTTTGCTTTTAGTATTTGACAAAGTTTACTTTTATTTAAATTATGTTATATTTATAGGTCTTTAAACTTAGTCCATAGTTTTGAAATTTTACTAGGCAATATTTATTCCTTGATAATTTTTAATTCTCATTAGTTTACCCTGAGAAAGAGATTTGGAGTGGCTGTTGTATTACTGCCAGGATACACTCATAAGACTTTTGGAAGTTTTAGCAGATCATGGATTTCCAAACTTTGGCAATAAAAACATGAGACAGACTAAATTATACCCAAACATTTAGCAATAATATATAAATCTGTCTTAGTCCTAAGTTAAATTTTGACATCTCTGTTCTCTTTTTTTTAAATTGTGGTAAGATATACACAACATAAAATGTACCATTTTAACCATTTCTGAATGTACTGTTCATGGTATTAAGTACATTCATGTTGTTTTGCCATCATCACCTCCTCCAGCACCACCATCCAATCGCAGAACTTTCCATCTTCCTAAACTGAAATGCTGAACCTATTAAACATTAACTCTCCTTCCTCCTTCCCGCCCTGGCAACCACCATTCTATTTTCTTTCTCTATGAATTTGACCACTATGGGTTCCTCATAAACGTGGAGTCATACAATATTTGTCCTTTTGTGCCTGGTTTATTCATTTAGCATAATGTTTTCAAAGTTCACTCATATTTTAGCGTGTCAGAGTTTCATTAATAATCCGTTGTATGCATAAAACATTCTGTGTTCCCATTTATTTGTTGATGGACATTTGTGATTTCTCTTCGTTTTGACAAGGTTGTTAAATAAAATCCTATTTTATGTTAAATGTTTTATTTCAGACAGATTCTTTCAAGATGGGACAAGAGTTTGTGAAATGCTTCCCTAACAGTGCAGACAGTCTGGTTCCTAGAACTTTAAATTTAGATATGACGGACCCAGTTGTGTCCTCAAAACCTGCTGAGTGCCATAAATCTAGTAAAACATTTTTAAGTGCCACATCAGAAGGACTACTGCTGCAAGATACTTCTAAGATGGAGTGCTTCAATCAAACACTTTCAACCAACAAAAGTTATACAAGTTGTAATCCTCAGTCATACCACCTACTCAGTAAAGAACAAAGAGGAAAGAATCTTCAGAAAGAATCTTTGCTGTTTATGAAAGGAGTCATGGATGAATGTACTCATGTAGCAAATTTCTCAGGTAAGAGTTTTTATATGAAATTGAGAGTATCTGATGATGTATTAATTTGTGAAATATTTTAAAGTATGCTTTATAAGTTTTGTATTTTCCAAAAGTATATTTATTGGCTCTAGAATGTGTTTAGCAAGATAGGCTGGTTATTTAAATGTATTTTATCCATGAATATCTAAGATCATCTTATATTTCATTAAAAACTTTGGCTTTTGTACCTTATTTGGAATATTCATTTCACTGTATTAGAGATGAATATTATATTATGGTATATTATAGTTGATTTTTAACTTATTCAAAAGAGTTCCAGTTTGACAAGTGTTTCGCTGACTGTATTGTATGATGCATTTTATTTTCTAATACAATTAATAGTATGTATAAAAATCTTAGAGATTTTTAAAAAGTGTATGTGTTGCATTTTTTTAAAATCCTGTACCTAGTTCCAGTTGACCCAAGCCTCATTATAGTGGTTCAAGCCAAAGAAGATGCCTATATTCCACGAACAGGAGTTCGAAGTCTACAAGAAATCTGGCCTGGTTGTGAAATCCGGTATCTAGAAGGGGGTCATATTAGTGCTTATCTTTTTAAACAAGGACTCTTCAGGTAAGATGATTGGTCTAAACAGGTGTCTATTGTTTGTTTTTGGATTTTCTTTTTACTAAACAAATATAAAACATTGGGTGTTTTTATTGTCTGTTTCAGTCCTCTTATTTCCTCCCTGCTTCCCTCGGTTCTCACGTGTGGTACTCTTTCCTTTCTCGCCCTCTTCTTTTTCTTCTAGAGAACCAGGAAGTAACGTATGACAGGCATGCTTTATTATGTGGCTTTACCCTCTTCAGATGTCAATGTCCAAGTATTTTAGGGAATAGGGAGGAACACTAGGGTTCATAAAACTTACTTAGGTTTTTCATTACACACTCATGTCCTTCTCTCAGAATGGCTGAGTATCTGCGGGATAATCTAGCAGTGGTTTTCAGTAGCAAGTGAATATCGAACCTTAAAATGAGAAGAGAAATATTGGTTTTAATATTAGTAACTTTTATGACTGCAGTGTTTCTTAGAGCTTTTAAAGTCTTGTCTGCTATAACTCGTTTTTTGGTATCCTTCGTTATTTCTGTTTTTATTCAAATGTGATGGTAAAAGGTATCATTAGAATCTATCACTAGTGGTTAAATTAGTTCACATAAAGTCAGTATAATGTGTTCCAAAATTTCCAACTATATAGCTGTATAATAGAATAGTTGAGTGTGGTATATGTTTGAGCTTTTTTTTCTTTTTCTTTTTTCCCCCCATCACCATTTGTCCCTTCTATGCCCTCTTCCACCTCCACCCCCTTAACCTCACCCTGAAATCACCACACTGTTGCCCATGTCCATGAGTTCTTTTTTAAGTCTGTAATGTCCTGAAGCATATAATAAACCTTTCTTTTTATTGTATGATCTTTTAAAAAATATTTATTTGGCATTTGAGTCCCAGTTAGTTGGTTAAGTGAGCAGACTACCTACTCAATGTGACTTTCTGGCATAACAAAAACTAAAACAAAAAACAAACAAAAATTGTGAGTACTTAGGGTTGCTAAGGTTGCTCAAGTAGAGTCTAAAGTCCTGTTATATTTGTGAATCAGAGAACCCACATGCTTGCTTTAGTAAATCAGTGTCAAATTTCTTTTTCTCTTTTATGTATCTAAGTGGGAGGGTGGCTGAGAGGCATTAAGAAAGATATAATAGTAAGCTGTAAAAACTCAAAAGTGCTCATTTAAAGGCTTCATTTGAGAAATAGATGTTAGCTGTTACCATGTGCCAAGTACTAGAGCAATTGCTTCATATACTATTAACCCCTTTACACAGAAATACGGTGGGCAAAAGAGTACACAACTTGCTCTGGAGTTACTATTTGGCCTCCCTAAACCCCACCAGTCACTTCAAAACCTAACAAAGTTTAGATGACACTGGAATAGAATTTTTAAAAGTTCATTCTTTTCACTCACCAGATATAACACAAGGCACTCCTTTATGTGCTTTTATATTTTGTGTTATTATTTAGGATTGATAGTACGAGTGAATAAAAGACTATTCAAATGATTAAAAAGACATGCATACATTTCCTAACTCTCCTCATACCATGTACACAAGCCCAGGTGGCAACCTTAGGCATCAGGAAGTAAAAGAAATTCATTGTAGCAGAGCATGTACCAGGACTAACTCTGGGGGGAAAACTGTTCAGTGGACAAACATGTCAGGACCCTCTCTCTCTCTCACCTGCAGTCAACAAAATCTCTTTATGTGCCAACATGCAAATATTCTTTGTTTCCCTTCTCATTGTTACATTTTACAAGGGACAAAGTTCTGAGACAAATACAAGTGTGATGGAATTCTAAGTCTTCACAACATATTGGAAGTCATAATCTATTAGCAGGTTGCTAGTTTTAATATCTTTTTAAGAATATGGGGAAATACTTTGCTAAACAAGTAGGATTCAGAATTAATATGATCTCATAGTTATTATTTAAACTGGGTCAAAATATAGATGTATGGATTTAAAACAAAAATGCCTATAGGAAATACATTATAACATTACAGTAGGTACCTTAGAGTGATGGGATTTATTACTTTTTTCCCTCTCTATATTTTTTGTTTTTTCTGAATATTCTACAATAAAAATGTAAACTCTCACAATATGAAGAAAAACAAAATGAGCTTTAAGAATAATATCTTTTAAACCTGGACCAGATCAATTAGACTCTTTCCAATTAAAATTTTTTTTAATTTACCTTTATTGTTAAAAGTATTACAGATGTGCCCCCCCATTGATCCTTTCCAATTAAATATTAAAATATGTAATAAAATTAATATAGGAAACTATGGCTTTTGATTTTAAGTTCAGTTGCTAGGAACATGTTTTTTTAATAAACAAAAAGTGTATCATAATCTATGAAATAAATACTATATTCTGAAAAGTTATGTAGCCAGTTAATATTCATCAAGTGACAAAATAAAAAGAAACCAGTTCCTTTTCCTTTTATCATTTTATTATACATATATGTATACATATATATTATATAAATCCTAAGGCACAAAAAAGTTGCTTCACAGAAAAAAATGGTGCTTCTGAACACATCATCAGTTGGATATACATTTGAGGTTCTCCAGTAGTGGTGAAGTTAATGGATCCAAGCACCCACCTTCAGGTACGGCCTCTTTCACAGCTCTTTGGGGAGGAGGTCAGGTTGCAAGCCAAAGGTAATTTTGGAAATAACTTATAGTAAAAGCACTGTATATTCCCCTTTTTTGCTAATTACTTGTAGTTTTTCATTTTTAATTTTAGACGAGCCATCTATGATGCATTTGAACGCTTTCTGCATAAATATGCTAACTAATTGGATCACTGTATGTAACCAGTGTGCCATCATGTTTCTTACAAAAGGAGTTTCATCTTTGATGATGTGAAAAACAAGCAGACAGCACTATATAATTGCTATCAATTTAGTCTGGAATTCAGTGTTACAAATCAGTCAACTATAATCTTTAAGTGCGTTTGAATAACTTTAAACCAATATTTGGATGAAGTGATGTTGAAGCAGTTTGTTATTGTTTGTGGGAATCCCATATACTCTATATAGTCTATTATTTCTAATTATGAAAACTTTAAAATTTTAATTTATGATTTATTTAAAATATATTCATAGAAACCGTATTGGTTTTTATAGAACTGCTAAATCAAAGTTTGTAATACATCAGCTTGTATTGTATACCTTTATATGATATTTCTACTATTGATTTGCTTTCAGAAACATGTTTATTTCTTTTATGGATTTATAGTGAATTTACCATCTTATTTTCGCCTTTAATTTTCTGCTATGGAAACTTATGATGTGCAAAAATCACTGTTAACTTTGAATTCTAAAATTGTGTCTTAACATTTTCTTATATATATATCTACCATGTGTTTGCAAAACATCTAACTTCACTTTAGGCCAAGTACGTAACAGCTTTGACTTAATTTAAAAAATTAATGGCCATAGTGAAATCGCTCTGTCCTAAATAAACTTTATTTTTCAGAAAAGATGTAACTACTAACTTTTTTAAATTGGAAGATTACATGGCTAGATTTGGTGCTTTCTTTTTATGATAAACTTCTCAAGCTGAGAGCTAAAATATTCTCAAAAAGTAGAAACTATTTTTGGGTATTGTGTCAAGGCTTAGAATAAATGTATCTGAGTTTTACTTATTTGAAATCTGTTGTCTGTAGATTATATTTAAATATGTATCCTAGTCTAGTAAGGATATTTGAATTATACTGTGCCTTTGTAGCCTTTTTAAACAAGACTTTCTCACTCTAATGCCTCCATCATTTCAATTTTTTAAAACTATTTAGAAATTATTAATGTAAAGTCATTGATGGCATAGAGTTGTAAATTTTGTAAGACTGCTTTGACATAAAGCAACATGATAGCCATTTCAGCTGTAGCAATTTTACATGTTCAGCGTAAAACCTTTACTTTTAACCAAAAGTATAAAAATCTAAAGTTCTTCAATAATATACCCATTAAAGTAAAAGTTATTTTCAACTGAATCATAATTTCTTTTGTGTACTGTGAGGTAATATGATTGAATGCTTTCTGAATAATGGCATTAGTAAAACCAATACTGTATTCTCATATAAGTATTTCTTACTAAGCAATAATGTACTACGTTGTGTGACTTTCTATTGGTAAGAGAATGAAATTTTATTTCATTTTAACTTGACTCCTGGGCATAACTAAATTTTCCCAAATAAATGTGAAAGAAGGTATTTTAAAAATTTCATCTCCTAACCAAATATTTTATATCACTGGGGGAGCACTTGAGATCTTGCTTCCCAGCATGTCAAAAATTCACACACACACAAAAATATATATCCATGAAGCTACCTAAACTGATTGATTCAAAGTCAAAATACCTTTTCTTTCTTAAAACTTTTATCCATTCTCCCCCAATATAGTGACTTAAGATTCACATATATATATATATAAAATGTATGTATTACATACACACACACACACACACACACACACAAAGCAGTGCTGCGTGCCATTTTGAGGACTGGGTACATAAACTGCCAGAAATTCATTTAGGCCAGAGTTGCAAACTGGCAGTTGATATAGGCCAGCTTAGCCCATAGTTGCTTTATCCAGTGTGCTTAATATTTCAAACTATGAAATGTGTTCAGTTTGCCACAATCTGCTGGTCTAGCCTTATATTAGACCATGTCACTACTTTGTTTCCTACTTAGCCCTAAAGACATCTGAGTTTGAGACCCCTGATTTAGATTTGTGGTTAGAAAAAGATTCTGAATTTCATGATTTCATAAAGTTGTAATTAGTATTAAATAATTTTAGCATATGCAGCTTAGATTGTTTCTTATAAATGTGATTTTTTAATGTGGTGCTTTCTCTTGTAAAGAATACTGAATTGTTAACACTGTAACTGAAATTTTAATCATTTCCAAATATTTTATACTTCACAATAAAAGCTTATTTGAATATTCATGTTCAAGAGGTATTATTCTAAATATAAAAAATGTGCCACATTTGACTAATGTAGCCAAACTTGAAGTAAGTATGTATTCCTCTTAAGTTGTATTATGACCCAAACAAGGTAAGGTGTAAGTAAGGGTAAGGGAGGGGCCCTTGCCAAGTAGCACAGTTGGTTAGGGCATCTTCCAGATACGCCAAGGTTGCAGGTTTGATCCCCCAATCAGAGCACATACAAGAATCAACCAATGAATGCATAAATAAGTGGAACACAAATTGATTCTCTTCTCTCTCTCTCTCCCTTCCTCTCTATAAACTCAACTAATAAAAAATATATAAAAATAAGCTAGGACCCTAGCTGATTTGGCTTGATTAGAGCATCAACCCAGTTGACTGAAGGTTTCCAGGTTTGATTCTGGCCAAGGGCACGTACCTTGGTTGCAGGCTCTATTCCCAGCCCCGGTTGGGGTGCGTTCGGGAGGCAACCAATTGATGTGTCTCTCTCACACAGATGTTTCTTTCTTCCTCTTTCCCGCCCCCTTCCACTCTTTCTGAAAAGCAATGGAAAAAATATCCTCAGGTGAGCATTAGAAGAAGAAAAAAGGTTCCAGCAGAACTGTATTCGGTATCTACAACAAGAGCCAAATCTCCCCAAAATATTTGTGATCCCAGGGAAACCAGCATTCTGACAGACCATTGTCTGTTGTATGACTCACTACTGGATATGATTACATTTATACTAGTAAACATACTATAAACAATTAAAATCTAGAGATAAGAATTTAACTATAGGATGCATTTGGACTGGGAATGGGGGTCCTGGATAGAGGCTGCTATAGAAACTGGCATTGGATATAAAAGGAAAGATTATAGCAGATGAGACAAAGGGAAAAGAGGTACATTTTGCAGTAGATAACCTAATTCTAGGAATAGTCATATAGGCAGAATCCCAGGAAACCAATGATTGAAGGATTTTGAGACAGTTTTAATTAGAAAATGTTGACCCAAAAGAACCAATAGGGTGTAGAATTTGTCTAAGAAAACATCCAAACCTGTAGAGAATTTTTATGAGTTTACTTGAGCCAAACTGACAACATACCCATTGGAGTAAGATCTCAAATGCTCCCGGAGTAACAGTTCTGCAGCTTCTTTTATGCATTTGAAATTAAGGAGGGAAGGAAGATTACATGGTGGTAGGTAAAAACCAGGCAGGGATTGGATTACAGGATAGTTAGCAAGATTATGTGCTCTACTGAGGGTTAATACCCACTTCCAGAGGTACTAGTGGTGTTTCAAAGGTGTGTTAATCCCCATGCACCAGAACAAAGGACAGGGCTGGCTTAAAACCTTTTACTAAGGAAGTTATAGTCCTGGGGTTTGACTGCCCACCATGACCTGCCCAGTTAGGAATTTATGGTTAGGTGGCCTTGTGAGGTTACTTTGCAAAGAACCCCCTTTTGTCCACATTGTAAAAGAGAAGAGTCTAAGTGTGCCAGGAAAGGCAGTTTTGAATATCCTAGCTATTATTGGTAGGGAGTTCTTAGGCAAGACACTTATATTTGAGAGTTCCTACTTCTGTTAAACTGACCCATTTAAACCAACCTACAAGGAGAGACCTACCTATCTACGAACAGCAATCTGGTAGAAAGGTAGCCTAGATTTGTTTTGAAACTATGTTTGCACAGCAAGCAGTATTTTTTTGTTTTGTCTTTTTTACCTATTTATATAATATAGATAAGTGAAAAAAGAACAAAATGCTTTTACTCTCACTTTTCTAAATTTGAATATGTCAGTGTTTTTATTGAAGGGAAAGTACATGAAAAGCCTTTCAGACACACATTAGCATTGACCCTGCCTAAGTTAGAGATAATTTTAAGTATTTAGTATTTATCCAAGCATTTAGCTCATGTTTATTATGATAAACAAGGCCCAAGACACTTTGATTTGGAGGTAACGGTGGTTCAGTATAGCCTGTTGAAAACTGGTCTCTTTGAAAGACATTATTTTATAGGAAGGTAAAAATCTCTGGGTTCAGTTTTATCTCTTCCTTGAACTGTAGGACTTTGAAACAGACTATATCTAATGCATTCTTAGAAATCTCTCCAGCATAAAGTACACCTACTTGCTCATTGGGTTCTTGCCAGCCTGAAACTAAATTGCACTGGTAATAAAAACAAAGATCTTGATGTTCTTGTGAAACTTTACTTTATTGAGACACCAGGGGGAGGGGAAAAAGGAGTGGGTTCAATCATCTGATGATATATTAGCATACTCTAAACAGGAAAAACAAGATTCATTTGAATGTCAAGTTTGTATAAGGTAATTAGGTGTTTCATAACTTCCGAGGGCCTAAAGAACTATGTTCCCCACTCCCTTTTTTTTTTTTTAATTGATTTTAGAGAGAGGAAGGGAGAGGGAGAGACAAATATCAACGTGAAAGAGAAACATGGATCGGTTGCTTCACATACACACCCCGATCCACCTGGGATCAAACCCAAAACCTGGGTATGTGCCTTGACTGGGAACCTGTGACCTTTCAGTGCACAGGATGACACTCCAACCAACTGAGCCACACCAGCCAGGGCCTAGCTCCCTGTTTTGAAAAGACAACTCTATACCTATGCTCTAGATTCCAGTTTTCCATTACCAAAAAAAAATAAAATAAAATTATGGCTTCAGGTTCACAATCTTTAATTGGTCATTCTCTTTGAGTTCTTTTTTTGTTTTGTGGTGTTAATCCTCATTAGAGGATATTTTTTTCCACTGATTTTTAGAAAGAGTGGAAGGGAGGGAGGGAAGGGGTTAGGGAGAGAGACAGAGAAAGAAACATCAATGTGAGAGACATGGATTGGTCGCCTCCCCCACGCGCCCAACCGGAGTGGGATCCTGCAACTCAGGTGTGTGCCCTTGACCCGGAATCCAACCTGCTACCCCTTGGTCCGTGGTCCGACGCTCTACCCACTGAGCAAAACCGGCAAGACTCTTCATTCTTTTTTGATATTCCAGTCTTTTTTTTTTTTTTTAAACAAGTAGGAAGAAATAGATTTTAAAATGTATTTATTATTATTTTAAGACACAGAGAGACGGGAGGGAGAGGGAGAGAGACATTGATTTGTTGTTCCACTTACTCATACATTCATTGGTTGATTCCTGCATGTGCCCTGACCAGTGATCAGACCTGCAATCTTGGCATATCAGGATGACACTCCAACCATCTGAGGTACCCAGCCAGGGCCTTGACGTTCCAGTCTTGAGATCATTTTCCTGGTGGTCAGGGGCTGTGAACATTCATTAAAATTTTTTTTTTTAATATATCTTTATTGATTTCAGAGAGAGGAAAGGAGAAGGAGAGAGATAGGAACATCAATGACAACAGAGTCATTGATCGGCTGCCTCCTGCACCGCCCCCGACTGGGGATCGAGCCTGCAACCAGGCATGTGCACTGACTGGGAATCAAACCCCGATCGCCTGGATCCTAGGTTGACACTCAACTGCTGAGCCATGCCCGGCCGGGCCATTTAAAGCTTTTGAAAGGATACAATGCATCAGAGAAATTATGATAACCCTAAGCAGCGTAATTCCCAATGTTTAGAATGTACTTCAGAGCCATAGTCCTCAAGACCCAAACCAATCAAAGTCAAAGACCCCAGTAAAAGAGTTACCTTTTTAAGTCAAGTGGCTTGCTTAGTAATCTGGAGTTTCAGCTTCTTTAGAAGTGTTAATTTAAGTGCAGCAGAATGTACTGGCCGCAGCTCAGACACCTCCTTGCTCAGCTAAAAGATAATCAAGGTCTATCCTATTATCAAGAACAACTTTGGCCAGAGTCTAAGGATCAATATCTTCAATAGTTAAGAAGGGATTCCTGATCATAGCCTCATTTACATTTATACCTAACTAGAGAACTAGGGCTCTGCCAAAGGAAGCCGATTCTGAATCGTGAATGCTTCCTGGTAGGTCCTTTGTAACTCAAGATGTAAATCCAGAAGAGTTGACTCATGAGTGCCCTAGTTCCTTTGTGAAGTTAGGGGCATTGCCTGGTTATGTGCCAACCATCTGGGTATTAACAGATGCAAGGAGAATAATAATCGCCACAGATAAAGATAAATGCTGTATGGGCACAAACCACTTGCACCAAGGAGGCACTGTTACTAGTCATTCACAGGGCAAGTTGTTACATTTGCCCATTGAAGCCAGAGGTCAGGTTTTTAGCACATTTGCTGTCTCTTACCCTGAAACAAAAAGTTGTTCTAAATTCTAGAGGTTACCACCCTTAGTAATGGCCTGGAGATACTTACTGGTGATGGTGTTATCTTTCTAGGCCAATGTCAGAGTAAAGAAGAGAAGAGTTTCATGTTGAGCTAAAGTAGGAAGTCTTGAGCCAGCATCTTATGTGGAAGTAGTCTACACTGATGTCAGCGACTTCTCTTCCTTGTCAATTTGACATGAAGGTGTCCAGGGTCTGCACAGGATCAGGTGTCAGGGAAGTCTTCAGTTGTAAATATGCACGCAAAGTTCAAAGCCCTGTAGTCTGGCTGCCATCTTGGGTAGTGAGAAAGACCTGATATAGTCCCTTCCAAGGAAACTCAAGGGCAGTCTTTTTATTTTTTATTGATTTTAGAGACAGAGGAAGGGAAAGAGAGAGAAAGATACCTCAATTTGTTGTTCCACTTATTTATGCATTCATTGGTCGATTCTTGTACATGCACTGACAGGGATCAAATGGCCAGGGCCTTAACTATGAATCTTAGTTTGACCTTTGACCAAGGGGTGAAGGATACCTGGGGAGTTTTATGTTAAAAGGTAACCACCTAATACTCTCTTCAGAGTGGAAAGGCAGTTTAGAAGGAGAATTAGTAAAATGTGACTACTCAGGTGAAAAAGAATGAGGGAGCAGTAGGAGTCACGTTTATCCTATTGTCTTCTATTTTAGGTACCTCATATCTTTAATTTCATTAGCATTTTCTAATGAGTCTTTTCATGAAGCTATACTGGAATCCTGAGGCCTTTTGCGTACCAATTAAAGCAGGCATCCTTTTCTGTTTGTTCAACTCTGGATCCCTTGCTCAAGTGCACTTCTTAAATGAGCCTTCTTGTTTAATTGGGACATTCCCATAATGACCATCGTGATTCTAGGGTTTTAGTAAAATTTTGCCATCTTTCCAGATATATGCAGCTTCTGGCATTATACTATAGTTTACTTAAACATAAAACAAGCAAGTGTGCTGGAAAGTGGCACACTTTGGATATAAAGAATCTCATCTCTTTAGGCCTCTGGGTTTCCTGGAGCCAAACAAACATATACGAGGGCCTATCATGGGAATCTTCTTGAAGTGAAAATGCTCTAACAACCTTTACATGCCCAACAAGTGCCCACCAGTGTTTGCAGCTTTTTTTTTTCTTCAAGATTCTCATTAGAAACTGACCTTTATTTAAAAGAAAATTTTATTCCCCTGATGCCTCCCATCGGACCATATCTGATCCCGAAATCAGTCCGGTTTACAAGTTGGACACAATCCAACTCCAGCTGGTAACCACCACCAATTCTCAACATTGAAGACTCTGTAATAGCCTTTATCTACACAAAACAAAACAAACTTGAACATTAACAAACCAGCAGTAACCAAAGAAATGTTACTATGGGTGGGCCAATAGAAGGCTGTACACACTACCAGCAATTTCCAATGTGGACTAAACCATCAGACTCCAGTGAGTAGGGACTGTAGACTGGAACTGGGGAAAGGACTAAACCACCAAACCCCACAGAATGGGGTCTAGAGACAGAGACTGAGGCTGACGGAAAGGGATTCCAAACAACTGGAGAATTGTGGACTGAACCAAAGGCATAAAGACTTGTGTTCTTGGTAAAACTGTATACCAGCTCAAGCTTAACTGCTAATCTGTGGATTGGACAGCCAATTAGAGCAGGAGCTCCATGAAAACAGAGCAGGAGTTCAGAACACCAAAGGCCCTCAGGAACAGCCAGAAAGACAGAATTCAAAAAAGTGCTCAGGTACCACACCTGTGTTTCTCGTCCCCAAATGCCATCAGAACTTCCCTTCAAATCCCACCACTGCGGTCACCAAATCTGTTAACAGAAATTCAACCAAGCAAATTTAAAGATCTAATTGGACTGAAAAATGATAGCAGGGGTCTTTAGAGAACAGATTACCTCACTAGTGTGGGTGAACCAGACTGGCTTAAGGTCATATTCCTAGAAGAGGCTGAAAACTGCAATTAAGTTTTGGTTTGTTGTGGGGTGGAGGGTGGAACAAGCGATACCACCTTGTTTCTTTTTAACAATTGGGAAAAGAGAAAGACATCTGCTTAAAGGATGCACCCTCACACTCCTACTGGTAACTGGCTCTCCCATCCCCATTTCCTTGATGGCAGTATTTTGAACCAAGTAACTTGTTTTTCTAGGCTCAATGAGAACCCTACCCAAGGACAAATAATCCAAAGGACGGATAATGATTTGTGGGGAATAAGGACTATGGCCTATCTTCTGGCCTCCAATCACCCACAGATACTTCCCAATGCCTGAGCCCATGGAAATACAAAGGAGAGTAAGGGAGTCCACTGGTACCTTCTGACAGGTCAGCCTTCCCTGGCACAAAAGCAGGAAAGGGTTGGAGAGCAGATATGAAGGGGCAAATAGAAGACAGGTGAAGCTGTTTCCAAGAGGCAGTTATGTGGAAGGAGAGTCATTAATGTTTTAAAGACAGACAACAAGTATCCAACTTCCTTCACTGACATAGGCACTACCGTGAAGATCCCAAACACCTACTACTGAGTTCTTTAGAGAACTCCTTTTGAGAACACACTTACTCTCCAGTGATCTATCTCTGCAAGCACAACCTATTTCCAAGAAAGTCCTCCTGTGTTTCTTCGATACAATAGCTTTATGATTTTTCACTTTAAGAACAAAACCACTACTAAAGAGAAAACCACAGACCCAAAATGGTCTCACTTGTGCTAAAATCCCGATACCAAGACTAGATTAAATATCTGCTCTACTTGCATTTCAAACTCTCCCAGACACGTAATCCTTTTTTTTTTTAATCCTCACTCGAGAATATTCTCCCCCTTGCTTTTCAAAGAGAGTGAAACACTGATGTGAGAGAGACGCATCAATTGGTCACTGAGGCAAATTGGCTAGGGCCCAGAAACATAATCCAATCAACCCTCCTCTTTAAAGAAAAAAAGGACGTCCTGCCCATTTCTTTTGTTAATCCATTTATCGCTCCACCTTTCTTCCTATAAAAGCTTTTCGTTTGGTATGAGCCCATTAGAGTGCCCCCTAGTTGCTAGATGGGATTCTGCCTGATTCATGAATTGCTTAATAAAGCTAATTCGATCTTCATGTTTATTTGGTTGTATTTTGTTTACCACCAACCACAGGTAGTCCATATAAAAGTAACTTTGCAGAACCATTCCACATAACCTTTTCCTCAATTGAGTCAGCCTTTAATCCACATGCAGAGTCATGAACTGCATAAGTGTTTCTGTCAATGACTGACCACATATATGAAGGTGGTCCCATAAGAGTATAATGGAACTGAAACATTCCTATCATCCAGTGACCTCACAGCCATCATAATGCTTCAGCACAACACATTACGAGTTTGTGGGGATGCTGGTGTAAACAAACCTACTGCGAACGCTGTAGTCTTTTAAAAGTATAGCACATACAATTATGTACAATACATAATACTTGATAATAAATGACTGTTACTGGTTTATGTATTTACTATGCTATCCTTTTTATCACCACTTTACAGTGTACTCTTAGCAATATACACTATACCATAGAGCCTAGGTGTGTATGTACACTTGATGCTGTTCACACAATGATGAAATTGTATGGTTTCTCAGAAAACATCCCCATCATTTAGCAGCTATAGTTAAATAGCTATAGGTAAAAGAGAATGTGTTCTCTGATTCTCTTCAAGTGTGAATTTGACAGCCGTTTGTAAATGGGAGTCAGGCATTACCTGGCAGGACTCCCAAAGGCTGATTACAAGGAAGAGCAGCTGGTGGGTCGTTAAAAACACAAAGCTTCACCAATACAGGGGCCAGTCAGGATGGCTCCCCTCTGGGGCTGTGGGTGGAAGTAAAATCCCTATTTAACTAGAAATGGGTTTAGGAAGTTTGCTTAGGTCAGATAAATTGGGCACAATAAATACATGGAAAACAAGAAAGGCCTTATTGTTTATAGCTGTTGTAATACTTGCATAGTTTATTAGCTTTATGAAATTAAATAATTTGTGCCTGGTACAATTTTTGAGTAAATAAGATATCAATTTCAACCTTAACGCGGTTGAAGTGCGACTCGTGGGCCGTGATTCCTGTACAAATTGCCTGTCCAGTTTGACAGCCCTAAAGCTGAACCCAGAGCGTACACGTTATTAACTCATAAATACACGCACATGAAACCAATGTCATCCCTCTTTGATTTAAGTGGCAATTAGAAAGCTCATTGGATTTAAAAAATAAAAACATTTGTACCTTTTTAACATATATCCATTCCCGGAAAACATAGTTGGGATATCGTTAGTTTGTAAACAAGTGCTCCCTTTACAAATTAAAGGGAAGAGATAATTTTTAAAAGCCAGAGAAACATTAACTTTGGCTTTGCCCAACAGCCCTTTTCGTCTCGTGGGTGGGACTAGGGTCGGGGAAGCGCACTGGACGAACAGCCTGGGCAAAGGTTTCCTAAACCGTTACCTACAGATTACACTGTGTTCATTCGGGACGAGGCTCCTGATTACAGGTGACCGCGGTGCCCCAAAGCGCCGGGGCGGAGGGGCTTTTTTTCACCAGGCGAGACCACGGACGTCGGTGCGGTGTGGCTCGACCGGAGGCCCCAGGTCCTTGAGGAGCGGCCGCGGCGGGCGGCTCCGGCTGCCTCGCCTCTCCTCGCCTCGGGACTCCTCCAGCTCCGCCCGGCAGCCTCGCCTCGCCTCCGGACTCCTCCAGCTCCGCCCGGCAGCCTCGCCTCGCCTCGGGACTCCTCCAGCTCCGCGTCCGGCGGAGGGGCCCCGGCCGCCACGTGCGTGGCCGGCCCCGCCCCTCCCTCGCCCTGCCGCCCTCCCGCGTCCCATCAAGTCCGCCGCGAGTCACAGAGGCTCGGTGCGCGCCCCGCCCAGGCGCCCACAGCCCGGGCGGCCTTAGCCCGCAAGCTCAGAATCGCCCAGTTACCCCTCCCTCCCCCTCGGCGGGCCGCTGGGGCGGGACCGGCCCTCAGGGCGGGCTAATCAGTCAGCCTCCGCGGGCGGCGGCCACGGCGAGGGCCCGGGTCGGTGAGTAGCCACGTCACGCTCCTCCCGCAGGCCCCGCCCCCGCCGTCCCCCTCGGACCGCCCCCTCACGCCCAGCGAGCAGTTACCGGCTGTGGGGGCGCGCGCGGATTACACTCGGCTAGAGGTCTTCCAGCCGGCTCGCTTCGCCTCCGGGCTGCCGGCGCCAGGTGACGGCTGGCGGCTCGCGGCTCGCGGCTGCGGCGCCCGGCGCGGGTTGGCTGGCTCGGGGCGTGCGTCGCTGAGGCAGGCTGAGCCAACGGGCGGTTAGCGCTCCGTTCGACGCGGGGAGGGGCGGCACGCCGGGCGCTGCACGGCCTCGGCCGACGCGGGCGGCGGTGGCGGCGGCGACGGCGGCCGGGTTCTCGGGCTCTGTGCCCCAGGCCGGAGCCAGTGGGTGCCCCGGCGGAGAGACGGGCAGCCGGCCTCCCTGGCCCCGGCCTCCCTGGCCCCGGGCCCCCCGCGGCTGGGGCGGCTGGGGCAAGGGGACGATGTCTGCTCGCGCCCCGGTGCCCGCCGCTCACTCTCGGGAGGAGCCGCCCGCAGCGGCTGCTGAGGAGTCGCCGTCGCCCGGGGTGAGCCGGCAGGCCGAGCAGCTGCCCACGCCCGAACCGGAGGGCAAGCAGGCGGCGAAGGAGGAGAGGGCCGCGACCGCCACCAGCGCCGGGGCGCGGGGAGAGCCGTCGCCGGCGCCGGTGCTGGGACACAGCGTGCCCCAGGCGGCCGTGCCCGTGAGGCCTCTGGCGCTGCACCTGGCGCACAGGGCGCGCGGGCCTGGGGGCCCCTTCGGCGGGGAGCCACCGCCACCGCCGCCGCGGGACCCGCCGGCCGAGGACGCCCGGCCGGAGGAGGCGGTGGCTGGCCCCGAAGAAAAGCCGCTGCTGCCTAAGGAGAACCCTTGGACCAAAAAGCCGCCTCAGCACCTGTCCCCAGCCGGGTCGGAGCCGCCGCCGCCCCCAGTGGAGTCCCTGGAAGCAGGTCGGTGGCTCCTCTGTGCTGGGCACCTGGGGGGGGGGGGCGGTGTTTTGGGGACGGCTCGTTTGGCTACCGGGGCTGGCTCTGGGCGGGGGAGGGGCAAGCCTCCTTTCCCTGTCAGTCAGAGGTACTCTGTTCCAAGGTGTCATTCACTCTGCCTATTTACATAAATGGACATCTGGACCCGAGCGGCTGGGAGAGGTGGGACCTCGGCTTCTCCTTGAAGGGTGGGAACGCCGCTGAGCCCCTGGGCGGGCGGGGTCTTGCGGTTTTGCCCCCCACGTGTGTAAGGGCTTGGAAAAGCTAAGTTTAGGAAGAGTTACTGTAGTTTTACCCTATAGAAAAGTTTTCGTGGGCGTTTTAAAACGAAGTGAAACAAGGGGATTTATTTATATGTGGAAGCGCGGCTGTTATTTTTATTGTGAAATAATTGGTAAGCTGGACATTTCAGTGTCTTCAAAACACTGATAGAATTAAAAATGAGGCTCTAGACTGTAGTTGCTACTGAAATGCTTTTAGTTGTGATTGTGGTGGAAAATAATTAACGTAGGATAGTTGACATGATAGTGGATTGCACAGTAGGGAAATGGTAGTCTTCTAACAGATCTCCCTTTAGAGGAGATTAGATTATGTCACTGCCTTTGAATGCTGACCAGTGGCCCTGGGTACTTTATTTTGGTTGTAGCAACTGCATTTTTTTAAAAAAAGTTTAAATGGAAGTAGTAAAAACCAAGACAAAAAGCTTTCTAAATTAAGTTGTAGATTAACTGAACTTTTAATATAGAAATTACAGCAGTTTTCTTGCAGATTTTCACTTTTTCATAAAATTAAAGGTTAACAGTGGGATAGGGAAAATTTGAGGATGTTTATAGGTCTGTGAGGATCAGTTGCAATAGAGGGTATGGTATAAGTGTAAGGTGATTATTGCAGACATGCATTATAGTATTGCAGGTATATAGCATTTCTTCAGAGGAACTCCAGTAGAGTGAGACAAGTGTTAATTGATTTCTTTAGCTCTTGCACACTAATATTCATCATTATTGATAAACTGTGACACTTGCAGAAAAACTACCTAAAAAGTTGTTCTAAATTTAATATTGCTATCATTCTCTTCTAGCTGCAAAAATCTGTTGACTACTATTACTGACTGAAGAGAACAAAAATCTTAAAGCAAAATCTCCATAAAATTAGCTAAGAGAAAGAAAGCCCTAGTGAATATTAATGGTTATCCCCCCCCCACACTTCTAGACTCAACACAGTTATACATTATTTTCAATGAACTACCAAAAAAACTCCAAAGTCTTTGTTGACTGTAAAATGAATTTGGGAGGTTTTTAAACCATTAAGGTAAGAGGAGTTTTAATTGAAAATAGCGTTGTGAAAAATACTTAACATTAATATAATTGGTTAACCTACAGGTGCTTTCATTGGGTATCTTAATCTTTGTTGGAAATTAAGAACAAGCTGATGCTTGATGTATGTATGGTGTGGTTTGATTTAGCTAGTGTCTGTAGGCAATGCTTCCTGTTCGTGGAATCCATTCTGTTCCTGCAGAAATTCTATTCTGCAGACTTGGAGTAGCGTCGTAACTTATAGTCTCTCCAATTCTGTCTCTACCCTGTTCTACCACAACTTTTTTTTTAAATATATCTTTATTGATTTCGGAGAGAGGAGGGGAGAGGGAGAGACAGAGATAGAAACATCAGTGATGAGAGAGTCATTGATCGGCTGCGGCCCGCAACATGGGCATGTGCCCTGACTGGGAATCAAACCCTGATCACCTGGACCCTAGGTTGATGCTCAACCGCTGAGCCACGCCCGGCCGGGCATCTACTACAACTTTTATTTGTAGTAGAATAGGTAATTTAGAAGGCTGGTGTAGAAATGCACTGTCTGAAAGACTTAGGGTTTTAGTCCAGATGTTGTTACTAACTAGGCTTTTGGCAAGATTTATGGGTCTTTTAAATGAATGAAGTGGATGTATTCAACACTTCCAGTTCCTTATACCAGAGTGCCATCTGTATAACTGGGTGTGTTGGCCTCCTATTTTCCTAAGCACATTTGCAACTTCAAGAATAATGAAATAGCTGCAGAGGACCTTTAGTGTCCAGAGTCAGTGAAAACTTAGGGAGTGTTAAATTAATACAATAATCTGTCAGTAGGCCTATAGGATATTAATTATCCTGGGATGAGACTTAAAGCATGTCTGTCATGGCCAATCCTGGACTTACAGTCGCTCTCTTAACGAGGTACAAGGATTCCATCCGCATTTTTCCAGAAAGTTTATTACCAGAGATAGAAACATTATAGGAAATGTAGGGGAGTATTTCAGGATTGTTAATCACGAATTTTCTGTTAGGAGCTATACATGGGGCATTATCTTCTTCAGTCCTCATAAGACACTTTCTTCTACTTTGGGGAGGGTTCTGGCCTGTGTATTGCTGTTTCTGGTAATCCAGATAAAACCTGCTTTTCAACCAAAGCCTGCCCCACCAGAGGCCTAAAATAGTGTCACTGAAGTTTTGAATTCAGTCAGGAAACCAAAAAGAATTGTTTCTCAATCTCTCCTAACCTTGTTTAAAGTAGTTTTATTTATTTTGGGGACCTTTATTAAAATCACAGCATGGGGTTTAGTAATTACTTAGCTATAGCTATGATTACATTTTACATATTAAAAATCAGCTTTCTAGCCCTTGCCAGTGTGGCTCAGTTGGTTGAGCACCAAGAGGTTACCGGTTTGATTCCTGGTCAGGGCATGGATACTCCCATGGTTGGGCTTGATCCCCAGTGGGGGGCATGCAGGAGGCAGCCATTTGATGTATTTCTCTCTCCCTCTTCCTCTCTCTCTCTGTAAAATCAGTAAAAACATTTTTTAAAAAATCAGATCCCTCTTTTCTCCCTACATCTGCTGACTCCCCAACTGTTACTACCCTAATAACATTTTAAGTAAGTTATATAAATGATACATAAATACATTCTTCTTATAAGGACATAACTTTTGATGTCCTCTTCAAAAAAAAGATAACCATGTTACCAGTTTATGGAATATCCTTTTAGACCTGTGCCATTATTTCCAAATGTAGTGTTTAATGTGTGCATTTAGAACATAATCTCCAGTCATTTAGAGTGTTGATTGATCCTTTTTTCTCGTTACCATTAGTGAGGTATTTACTTATTTATTAAATATATTTTTAAAACCTCACCCGAGGATATGTTTTTACTCACTTTAGAGAGAGAGGAAGGGGGCAGGGAGAGAGACAGAGAGAAACATCTCTGTGAGAGAGAGGAACATAGAGGGTTTCCTCCATACCAGCTATGAATGGGAATCGAACCCGCAACATAATTACACTTTTTTTTTTTCTTGCCGTGATATTGGTCCTTTTTAATCTAAACCCTGTTTAAAAATTGCTGAGAAGCGGTCCATAAATATAACTGACATAGTTAATTTGGCCATTTATCTATTGATCAGCAGCATCTTGGATGTTTCAAACAACATTTTTATAGATAACTTCTATGTCTGATTTTCTCTAGGATAGATAACTGGAGTTGCAAGGTCACTGTATTTATTCGTTGGCAAGTTGCTCTCAAGTGACTACAAATGGATACTCCTATTTTTAGAGTAAGAGAATTAAGGTTTTGTTACTTTTTTAAGGCACTCGTAGCAAAATGACATTTGCTAGATTTTTTCTTAAATATAATAAAATTGTGAAATATTGATAATTGCCAATGGGTTTTCTTCCTTTTTTTTTTTTTTTTAAGAGAGGGAGGGAGAAAGAGAAAGGGAAGGAAAGAGAAACATCTATCAGTTGCCTTCCCCACGCACCCCTGGCCCCAACCAGGGATCGAACAACCTTTCAATATACTGGATGTAGCTCCAACCAACTGAGCCACACCAGCCAGGGCTACCAATACATTTTCTTCAGTAAAACTTTGCTAAAGATTATGGTCATGAAAATTAAATGAGTAAAATTGCCTGTTATGTTGTAGTTTTTGTTTTCAGTATCCAAGCTCTTCAAGTGAATTTTTTTCTTTATCAATTTTGAATTATTTCCTTATAGATTCTTAGGGTTAATAGGGTTAAATAATATTTTAAAGATATTGGTATATTATTCAAAAAAAGATAGATAGTATCTCACTAATGATTGAAAAATGGAGATAAAAAGATCACATACTTGTTTACACACACACACACACACACACTTAGAGCCACTAGTAGCTTCATTTTGTTCCTTAGGTTGTGTCAGTTTGAAAAGATATATATATTTGTATGTGTGTACATATATATACACACACACATATATACATATATTTTTTAATTAAAATTTTTAAATTGGCTTTTCCAGTTTTAGATTTTCTCTAATGACATACAGGGTAATTTCTTCCATTTTAGTTAAAACATGGGGAAATGAAAAATCCTTCCTTAGGCTTGTTTTACATGTTCTCTCTCTCTCAAATTATATTTAAAACCTGGTGGAATTCTTTCTGTGTCAGTCAGTACATACAAATTTCTCTTATTTCTGAAAGTTTTACATTATTTTATACCATAATATAACTTTTCCATATTAATGAATGTAGAGATTAATTATTTAAATACAGTTATCAGCAAAGCCGCAATGAATATCTTATACAGACATCTTTATACCTTTCAAGGTTATTTCCCAGAAATGGAACTGTTTTGTATAAAAAAGGTATATGCATTTTAAATGACAGATTATCCTTGAAAGATTCTACTGCTATGCATTCTTGCCAATGGCATGAGAGAAATGTCCATTTCTTTATACGCTGACCAGCACTTGGCATTCTCTTTTTTGTCAATATGATAGGTGAAAAATGTTTTGTTGTTTTAGTTTGCATTTATTTATTAGTACAATTGAGTACTATTTCATGTTTGACCATTTGTATTTCTTATTTGAATCACCTGTTCATCTTTTACTTAGATTTTTTTTTTAAAGCTTATTATCTTCCTTTTAACCAAAAAAGATTGAGTTGAGGAGATGGTCTAAGTAAGCAGCACAAAGGACTTCCTGATGTTGAACTTAGAATTAGACAAAAATGTTCACACCGTTGGCATTGCACAAATGCACTTCCCCCTTCTATCTCTGTTGGAGATCCTGCCCTTGTGAAGGCGACAGCATGAAGGAGCAGTTATGGACAGCTAGCTCCTAAACAAAACAAAAAAAAAGGAGTGAGGAGTGCTGGCTTTGCAAGTTCAGTTCTTTTTCTGAATATTAATCAGGAAACTTATTGTTTCCATGGAAGAAATTGGGACTTTGGAACAGGAATGTTTTAGGAGTCTTAATCTTGGAAAAGTAAATTAACTCGAAGGGCCATTTAGTAACCAATGTTAAGAAGTCACTCTATATTTTTATGTTTACTATCCTGGAGTCTCCAACCACATTGGCCAACATAATTTATCATATCCTCAGTGATGAGATTAAATTATGGTGAAGAAAATAACAAACATCCCAGTTACAATGTATCCATAAAGATACACCATTAATAAAATGTCAGCATTATAGATTCCACAGAGTAAATGTAAAAATTTCCCCATTATGTTTTCCGAGTAACTAAAGTTGAGAGATTAAAATTTAAACAAAAATCCAAAATTTTTGAGTCCAAAAGAATTTACTGAAATCAAAATCTTTTCCTTTTATTTTTAAAAGTGTGAAGAAATAAAGCTTAAGATCCTTCCTCCCCTACTTCTTTACTTTTAGCTAAAGGTTATAACCAATGCTTGGATAGTATATTCGATCATACTGATTTTTAAATCAATAGAAAGATGAACTCTTACATTCAAGTATTTTCTCTACTTTCTTAATAACTTAATTGTGTAATTTAGTATTGAAATTTAGAAGTTTACTTTTGTTTTTATGTGGCCAGAATAGTTTTTATCTTTAAATTTTGACCTTAATTTTGTGATTATTTATGTCCAATTTATTTGTAATAAAGCCATATAAAACTTACTTGTGTTGCCTGTTCCTTCTTAGTTTTCATTATATCAAATAATTTGTAAAAGGATGTAGTTTGTAACTACCAGGCACTTAATTTACTTGACTTAGCACTATTTTGGAACATGTTTTTTCATTTTCCCGTCAGAAAATTTCCCCACATATTCTATACTGTATAACTTGCATAAAATAAACATAGTATTTATAGAACATCAGTGTAATTCTAGATAATATTCAGGCAAACATTATTGATTAAATTTGGTGGTTTTTTATCTACCTTCATTTTTTTTTTTGTCTTGCCGATATTTTTTTTACTACTTTATCTTATTTTTGTTAGTGAAATGTTTTATTCTTAGGCACATTTACACATACACATATGTATGTGTACCTTTAAGTATAAAGAAGAGTGAAACAAATACTTGCATACTCACTGTTCTGCTTTAGAAATAGTTACTACAGTATTAAAGATCCCTGAGTGCCCATTCCTGTGACATCTTCACCCTTTGTCCTTCATCCCTCTTTGTTTGAATAAGTACAAATGGTCTTAGATTTATGATGGGGTTATATACCGATACCAATTATAAGTTGAAAATATGGTTTAAGTTGAAAATGCATTTAATACTACACTGAGGGCATTGGTTGTTTACACTCATGATTGTGTGGCTGACTGGGAGCTGCAGTTCCCTGCCCAGCATCACCAGAGTATCGTACAGTATATTGCCAACCTAGGAAAACATCAAAATTCAAAATTGGAAGTACAATTCTACCAAATGTTTATTGCTTTTGCACCATGATAAAGTAAAATATAAGTCCTGGGCCATCTGTATCTTATTTAAACTTGCATCTGGCTATTAACACAAATACTGTACTCTTTTGTTCGATAAATTGGTCATTGCCGAGATTTTTGGGATTTGTTTTGTTAAATTATTGTATTTAATGTAGGTGCAGATCCCAAGTTTATTCTACTATTTATTTATTTATTTATTTATTTATTTATTTATTTATAACATATCTTTATTGATTTCAGAGAGAGGAAGTGAGAGAGAGAGAGAGATAGAAACATTATCTTTATTGATTTCAGAGAGAGGAAGTGAGAGAGAGAGAGAGATAGAAACATTAGTGATGAGAGAGTTGTTGATCAGCTGCCTCCTGCATGGCCCCCACTGGGGATCAAGCCCGCAACCCCAGGGCATGTGCCCTGACTGGGAATCGAACCACGATCTCCTGGATCCTACGTCAATGCTCAACCACTGAGCCACGCCCAGCCGGGCTATTCTGCTTTTCAATGTTTACTACTTTGGGTCGTGTTTAGCTAGAAGACATTACTATCTGGTTATCCTGCTAGATAGTGAATCCAACTATAAGTGTACAACTTCATTTGGAGACAGTATAACATATATATAATGTCGACTGCTATGGGTTTATTTTGTTTGTTGTTTTTTTGGTGGTGGTGTAATCCTCACCTGAGGAGATGTTTTCCATTTATTTTTTCATTTTTTTTCATTTTTTTTCTAGAGAGAGTGGAAGGGAGAGGGGGAGAAACACATTGATTAGTGTCCTCCCACACATACCCCAGTTGGGGCGGGCATCTAACATGCAACCCAGGTACCTGCCCTTGACCGGCAATCAAACCCGCAACGCTTTGGTGCGAGGGCTGAGGCTCTACCACCAAATCACACCTGCCAGGCCTTGACCACTGTGTTCTTATTCAATTTAGGGATAAGGGGCGACTGCATAATAGTCTTGTGCGAACTTGTACAGAGACCTATTTTTGATTGCTTAGTTTATTATAGTTGCCAAACTTGTATGTTTTCAAGGACAAATACTTTGAAGTCTTCTGACTTATTTTCTGAGTGCTCCTTAATGAACGTGTATTAATTTTATAGAAAAAATGCATCCCAGTGGAAATTGAGTTACTAATTTTGCTGTATTTAAACATGTTATATTTCTAATTTTTTAAATGTGTTCTGTTATTGAAAAGATTAGTCTATCAGTTTATACTTAATATTTTGCACTTCTTGCTTTGAATACTGAAGACCAATTTGAATCTACCTTTAGTGAAATGTAGTTCATTTCTTGTTAGGAATTTGAGTCTCAGATCTTGGGATTTTGTTGGAAATGGTGATGACTATACTTACTGAAATTGGTATTATAATAGTTACTTTGTTTTTTGTGTGTTTTTTGTTTTGTTTCGTTTTGTTTTGTTGGAAAGAGTACAAAGGTTTATTGTGTAAAGAAAGCAAAGCTTTCGGCATGTGAGAGGGGTCCTGAAAAGGGTTGCCCTATTTTGTTTTGTTTTCCTTCAGAAGCACTTTTGAGCATTTAATGAACTTCCCTCCAAATGGCTTGAAGCTACCAGGATACAGGCCTCCATCTAACACACTTAATCTTTTCCTCAGCTCTTCTGCTGAAGAATTTTGCCTTCACAATGACAGGCTGCTTTGGGAGCTTCCCCTTCCCCAGAACTTTGTAGTAGCCCGATTGCACCACATCAATGTTAGGAGCAATTCCAGTCTTGTTTTTGGCAGCATTTACCCATGTCTGCTCACTGAACAAAGTCCACAGTTTATCAAAGTTGACAGTTGGGCAGAAGTTCTGGTTCCTCTTTAAGTGGTAGTGCCTCATACCAACTTTCCCAAAGTAACCTGGGTGATATTTGTCAAAGTTGATCCTGTGGTGATGCAAGCCCCCATCATTACTTTGGCCTCCCAAGTGCTTCCTGTGCCACTGCAAGCATGGCCGTGGCTCACATGGCACAGAAGTTTCCAGGTCTTCCTCAGTCTGGAAGGCATGTTGGTGGCCGAGATACAAGAAGGTTACTTGGTTAAATATATTGAATGAAGTGGTTGTAAAAGTGATTCTATGTATTTTTTTTAGAGCTCAGTTCCCCAAAAATTGTAAAAGCAGGAAAACTCAAGACAAAGAAACCCAACAAGGTATGTCTTTACACAAAGTAGTTCTTAGATACTCTATATTAATTTTGAAAATTGTGTTCTTAGATTGTGTATTTTTCTTCTAGTTGTATTATTGATGGCAGTTTAAAGTTAATATACTAGAGAATTGTAGCTTTTACACAAACTCCCATGCGCTCCTGTTATCCTGTTTATGTAAATTTAGTCAGTGTCATTAGATAGTGCTAGGAGTTAGATCATAAGACCAGGGCATTCTTGTTTCAGTGTTCTGTTTGGAGAAGCTTTTGGATTAATTTGGCAATTGCCTGCATGTAAATTGAACGTAGGTGATTTTTAAAATTGCTTTCACTTTTAGAAAATATTTTTCTATTTAAAATTTCTAATTTGCAGACATAACACTTATTTATTACTTCTTAGGCTAGTGATTTCAGCGATATGGCGAATTGGCCAACACCAAGTGAATTAGTGAACACTGGAGTGAGTATTGTTTTAAGGCTTTCTTTATATATAGGGAAAAGATTCTCATTTCAACATGCAGAATGGATTTTACTTCAAATTTAGAGAATTACATTAATAAAGAGAAGCTGAAAACACAACAGCTACCCTTTTCACAGTTTTGCCCATTTTAATATAATATGTCTTAAAGACCATTCATTTTACATTTCAGAATTTATGCAGTTTTTTCTGATTTATAATATTTCCAATATGTGTTGAAGTGCTAACTATATATGTACACATATGATTTATATGTATATGTATATATCAAGAAATGTTCAATGAATGGAATTTTGATTTAATTTTAACAGTGAAAGAAGCTCCAAAAGATGTTTTTGAGGTATTTCATTAAGGGGATTATTAGAGGAGTAGCATATGTGGTTATACGTGTTTTCATTTGATACTGTGCACTTTGCTGTTTGTAATTTGTGTGGTGTGTAGTTGTAGATAATATATATTAGTTTAACTTAATTGATATATAAATGACATATAATAAACTGCAAATACATAAAGTGCACAATTTGATAAGTTTTGACATATATAAACCTGTGAAACCATTACCACAATCAGGATAACGGACTTAACCATTACCCCAGAAGTTTCCTCGCCTACCTTTGTAATTCTCTCTGTGATTCCCCCCATCATGCCAGGGAGCCAGAGATGCACTTTCTGTCACTTACAGTTAATTTGCATTTTCTACATAAGTGGAGTCATTCACTATGCTCTTTTTTAAAAAAAGGTCTTTATTTATTTCAGAGAGAGGAAGGGAGAGAGAGAGAAGCATCAGTGATGAGTCATTAATTGGTTGCCTCCTGCACGCTCCCCACTGGGGATGATCCTGCAACCCAGGCATGTTCCCTGACTGGGAATCGAACCTTGATCTCCTGGATCATAGGTGGATGCTCAACCACTGAGCCACACTGGCCAGGCAGTATGCTCTCTTTTTTTGAGATTTATTTGTGTTGTGTGTACCTAGTTCATTCCTTACTGCTAAGTAGTAATATTGAATGGATGTAACACTGTCCATTCACCTATTGATGGACATTTGTGTTGATTGTACTTAATTTTTGGCTGTTAGAAATGAAGCTGTTATATAAACATTTGTGTACCAAATTTTGTATGGATATATGTGTTCATTTTTCTTGGGTAAATATCTAGGAGTGGAATGGTTAGATTGTATGGTAGCTATTTGTTTAGCTTTTCAAGAAACTACTAAACTTTTTATTCCCACTGCCACTATGAAAATTCTAGTTATTCCACTTACTCTCTAATATTTGGACCTTCTTAATTTTAGTCATTATAGTAGGTATGTGGTGGTATTGCATTGTAGTTTCGATTTGTATTTCTCTAAAGATGACAAGCACCTTTTCATACACATTTACCATCAGTATATCTTTTAATGAAGTATGTTCAACTCTAGCTCATTTTTCAAAAATTGAGTTGTTTTCTCATTACTGCATTTTGAGAGTTTATTATATACAGGGTGTGACAAAAGCAGGTTTACAGTTGTGAGTACAAGGGACAGTTTATTCTTGTATTATTATGTATTAATGTATTATTTTCCCATACAAACAACTGCAAACCTACTTTTGCCATACCTTGTATATTTCTGATACAAGTTCTTTATTAAATACTTAGGAAATATTTTCCCCCAGCCTGTGGTTTGACTTTCTCTTAACAGTGTCTTTCAAAGGGTAGTTTTTTATCTTTTAAAAGGTGGTATTTGTTTTGCAATATTTAGGTAAGGTATATTACCACAGATTTTGGATATGTTAGTGAAAATGTTCACAGAAGTTACTTCATTCAGAAATACTTTTTGCAGTGTCAGAGTGTCATCAACCAAGGAAATAAGAAGCTACAAAATAAAAAAGAAAGAGAAGACAAATTTGAAAAGAGAAATAACACTGAGTGCAAAGAAACCAGAGAAACAAAATTGGATGGTCCTGGTGAAAATGTCAGTGAGGATGAAGCTCAGTTAAGTAATCAACGAAAGAAAGGTTAGTTCATCTATAACTTCATCTCCGCCCATCTTTTTTATTGAGATATAATTGTATTAGTTTAAGGTATAGAACACAATGATTTGATATATGTATATATTGCAAAGTGACTACCACAATGTTTGGTTAACATCCATCACCTCATAGTCACAATTTTTTCCTTAAGATGAGAACTATTAAAATCTATTCTCAGCAGTTTTCAAATATATAGTACAGTATTGTTAACTATAGTTGCCATGCTGTACATTGCACCTCAGAACTTATTTACCTTATAGTTGTAATTTTGTATCTTTTGACCATCTTCACTCATTTCTCCCATCACTCACCTGTGTTCTGTTTCTTTGAGTTTGGCTTTTCTAGACTCCACATTTAAGTGAGATTATACAGTATTTGTTTTTCTCTGTCTCACTTATTTCATAGCATAATGCCCTCAAAGTATTTCTATGTTGTTGAAAAAGACAGGATTTTCTTCTTTCTCCTGGCTGAATAATCCATTGTATATGTATGCACATTTTTGTTAACCATTTATATATCAATGGACTGTTTCCATGTCTTGGCTGTTGTAAATTATGTGGCCCTGGTGAAAATGTCAGTGGGAATGAGGCTCAGTCAAGTAATCATTGAAAGAGAGGTTAGTTTATATGCTCATTTTTGTTTTATTTTCTGGAAGACAGTTGTAGTAATGAAGAATTGTGTTTAATCAGTTGATGCCTGATAGTCACCAATGAGTATTTTGGATTTTTTTCAGGATAGCATCTGCAGTGGTAACTGATTTGCTTTTGTAACATTCATTTCTGAGCTATTCCCCTTGACTTTTTTTTTTATGTAAGAATGGAATGAAAATGGGCTTACATAGGTGAGTGTAGATATATGATTGTAAAGTTGTGTAAAGCTATTGTTAATTATTTATTTATTCTTATTGATTTTAAAGAGTAGAAGGGAGAGAGAAAAACCACATGACTGAGAGAGAGAAACATGCTTGGCTGCCTCCCGAACACACCCTGCCCAGGGATCGAACCAGAAACCTGGGTATGTGCCTGGATCGGGAATGGAACCTGCCATCCTCTGGTGCATGGGAGGACCAGCCACACAGGCCAGGGGGTGATAGCTGTTGTTTTTTCAATGTGCATTGCAACTCCTTCCTGTCTTTCAGGGAGTTCTGAGAAAATGGTTTTCTCAGAGAAAAGTGAGAACAGTTTTGGTAAATGTTCCTGCCTCATGGCACACCCTCATTGAATCACACTTTGAAGGAAAAAATACCAACCTTACATCCTTTTCCGTATTCTCAGAATTTTTCCTGTGTCTAGGGGCACATTATGATTTAACTGCTTTGTAAAACCATTTATTTATCAGTGATGTGCACCTATGTAAAAGTGTCTGCAGGAGCCTTTTGGCAGAAAATTCTTTAAACTGTGAGAAGATCAGTAGCTGAGGCAAGGTGAACATTGGGGAGAGTGGCAGCAGATGCTATTGGAGGGGTAGGCACAGTCTATGTTATTCAGGGCTCAAACTTGGAATTAGCATTTTGAGTTCCATGGGAAGACATTGAAGCATTTTAATTCAGGGAGGTTATAATGCATGAGAGGGGACATTTCTTGATGCAGTAGTTGTCAGCCAACTTGTTTAATAATAGAAGTAGCAATCTACTCTGTATTCAGCACTTACTTGATTATTATTTTAATGATTATCTAATCAGATTCAGGGTAAACATTAGGCTCACTTGGTACAATGAGCCAAGGCTAATTGCTCAAAGATAATGCCAACAGGGCAACCATGCAGTTATATTAGGAAAAAGTTCTTAAACCTTTTTCATGCTTCTTAGACACATAGGTAGTCTTTTTGCCTGTCTAGAATTCATAAGATAGCAGACCTGTCATTCTGCTGTAAGGTTTGTCTTCCTTGTTAATTGCTTCAATTAAAACTATCGGCAATGCTAAAGTCCAGGTGTTTATCGTTAGAGTAATTTGTATACTCAAGCCATGAATTGATTCTCCTTAGAGTGCACTGTTTTCTTTTTTCAAAATGTCTTTATTGATTTCAGTGAGAGGAAGGGAGAGAGAGGAGTATCAGTGATGAGTCATTAATCAGCTGCCTTCTGCACGTTCCCCCCGGGACGGAGCCTGCAACCCAGGCATGTGCCTTGACTGGGAATTGGTCAATCTCAAACTCCTGGATCATAGGTCGATGCTCAACCACTGAGCCACACCGGCTGGGCTAGAGCACACATTTTTATCTTCAAATGAAAGGCTTGTTTATGCCAAAGAATCTCGATACAATTTGTAGAGTTTTTAGATTATTTCATATTCTCCTCATCTGTCCATATGTTGTAGGATTTATAGGAAGTCAGTATTGTAGTTGCACACTAAATATTCTCTTTCCCTTAATTACCTTAATAGTGTTTCCATTGCTTATGAGTCTTTTGTTTAGTCAAAAAAATATATTGGTCAAAAGACTGAACATTTTGTAACCTTAACTGTGGAATCCATGAATAGGTAATCTTGAGAATTACACTATAACAATTACACTGTCTTTTAGTCAACAAGAAAAGTTAAGTTGCTTATATCTCTTAAGAAGTTAGGAAAATGTGTATAGTAGCTTTAAAAAAGATTTATTAAATGCAATTAGACACATTTTATACTTGAATTTTGAGAAACTTCTTTTAGTAGTAGTAATGCTGGATAAGTAAATATTTTAGATAGTAATTTAAAACAAAGTTTTTGAATCACTATCCAAGCTTTCCACTGTGTACATTATGTCTTAACAGGTATACCCCATTATCAAGCCCTAAGAATCAAATGTTCGATGGGAGTAGTGTGTGCATGTACTATTCTTGAATACCTTATCCATTAGAAATAAACAGAAGAGTGAGCATTTTACTTAAAAGCAAAAGAATTCCAGTGATACTTTACCACTGGATTTTTCACTTGATTTTTAGAAATATTATTTGCACAAAATACTTTATGGAGCTGTATAAGAAGAAAATAATTTTGGGTGCTCTACAGATAATCTCTTTAGGAACAAATTAAGTCTCTTAATTTAAATTTAGAGTTCATTTTTTAATTTTTTATTTATTTTATTTTTTCCATCACCATATATCCCCTTTATACCCTTTCCCACCTCCCCACCCCACTGCAGTCACCACAGTTGTCCATGAGTTCTCTCTTTTTCCCCTCCTTTTTTGCTCAATCTCTTCACCCCTCCTCCACAAACACCCATTCCCTCCACCAGAGCTGCCTGCCTGCTCTCCTAGCTGACTTATTTCACTTAGCGTAATGTTCTCCAGGACCATCCATGCTGTCATAAAGGATAAAATTTCCTTCCTTTTTACAACAGAGTAATATTCCACTGTGTAAATGTACCACAGCATTTTTCTCCACTCATCTACTGAGGGCCTCTTTGGCCACTTCTAAATCTTGGCTATTGTAAATAATGCTGCAATGAACATAGGGGTACATATATTCTTTTAAATTACTGTTTTGAGTTTCTTCGGATATATACCCAGAAGTGGAAATGCTGGGTTATAAGACTGTTCCATTTTTAATTTTCTGAGGCAACTCCATACTGCTTTCCACAGTGGCTGTACCAATCTGCATTCCCACCAACAGTGCACAAGGGTTCCTTTTTTTACATAACCTTGCCAGCACTTGATTGTGGATTTATTGATGATAGCCATTCCAACAGGTGTGAGGTGATACCTCAAGAGTCCTTTCAAAATTACAAAGTTTGATTTAAAATTGTGCGTTGTCATTAAATGATTCTATTTTGTTTTCTTCAAGCTAATAAGCACAAGTGGGTACCACTCCACTTAGATGATGTAAGACCAGATAGTCAAGAAAGACCAGGATCCCGAAACAGCTCAAGATGTCAACCTGAAACAAATAAATCATCACATAACAATAGGAGAAGTGATACACGAAGTAAGTTACACTCTAAGAGAAGAATAACTAAGGAACTTTTTCTTAATGCTTATTATTTTAATGGCCATGTGTAGTGTAAGCTCTTTGAGAGTAAGTTGCAGACATTGTTCCTCTTTAACCCCAAATACCTTCAGAGTATATATTGTGAGAACAGTAATGCAGTGTGACTGTCCACTGACAGATTTTTCCAATAATGTCCCTTACTGGTTTCCCCCTCTTTTTTCTAGGATCTAATCTGGATCACACATTGCTCTTAGTTGTCTTTTGTCTTTAGTCTCCATTAGTCTGGAATAGTTCTTTTGCTTTTGTCTGTTGTGACATTGATTTTTTAAATTTAAATGTTTTTATTGATTTCAGAGAGAGGAAGGGAGAGGGGGGAGAGAGAGCGTCATTGATCCACTGACCCCCCCATGCCCCCTACTGGAGATCGAGCCCACAACCCAGGCACATGCCCTGACTGGGAATCAAACTGTGACCTCCTGGTTTGCAGGTCGATGCTTTACCACTGAGCCATGCCGGCAGGGTATGACATTGATTTTTTTCTGAAGACTGCAGAACAGATATACCTCACTTTGGGTTTTGTGGTGTTTCCCCATAGTTGGATTGGCTTATGAGTTTTTGGCAGGAGTACTACAAAAGTTAAGTGGTTTTTTTTCTCTGAGCATCACATGGAACTGCACATGATCTTGTTTTATTTTGTTGGTGATGATAACTTTAAGCCCTTAATAAGTTGATGTACTCCAGACTTCTTTATTGTAAAGATACTCTTTCTCCTTTGTAATTAATGTTATTTGTGGAACAAGACTTTGCTGTGGGAATCTAAGACTTTTCACGTGAGCTTTAGTTTTCATT
Organism: Miniopterus natalensis; assembly: GCF_054644295.1. Taxonomy (NCBI): domain Eukaryota; kingdom Metazoa; phylum Chordata; class Mammalia; order Chiroptera; family Miniopteridae; genus Miniopterus; species Miniopterus natalensis. The sequence continues at coordinate 30,445,120 of NC_142084.1, forward strand.
GATGAGTCTTGCCTGATTCAGTTATTACCATGATAGTTGCAAATATTGATTTTTTTCTTACTGCTTTATTCCTTCCTTATTTGTTTGCATTCCACTTGAAAGAACGATTTCCGATTATTATTAGAGTGGACTTATTTTTTTATTTAATTTGATATTCAAATTTTCTCTGATTTGACTAGTAGAAGCCTATTCAGGGTGGTTTCTGGATCCTTTTTAAATCATATATATTAAAACGCACTCATGTTACTGTTACTTTCCCCAACCACAAATCTGCTTTCTGTCCTTTCTTGCCCTTTCTACAATTTCATAAAAATTGAACTGTATATTATATATTATGCACTCTTGTGTGCCCTTTTGCTGAACATGTTTTTTAGACTCATTGGTAATGTTTCATGTGTCAATAGTTTCTGTATCTTTATTGCAGAATAGTTTTCTGTTGAATGGATATGTACCCCTTTATCCACTCGTCTGTCTATTCATGGATATTTGACTTGTTTCCAGTTTTTGCATACTATAAGTAATGCTGCTATGAACATTTAGGTACAAGTCTTTGTGTGGGCATATGTGTCAGTTTCTCAGTTAAATACTTAGGAGGGCTGGCTTGGTATGGTAAGTGCATATTTAACTTTCTGAGAAATTTGCAGATTGTTTTCCAAATTGGTTTGTACAATTTCACATTCTGATACGCAGTGTTTTTTCCCATTGCTATTTGTTAGGTCATATGTCTTACAGAATTTCACGTATTTTGGATTTTGCTAATTGCTTTGGTCATGATATTCTTTAACATGTTCTTTTATCATTCCTACATATTACTGGTAATAAGAGCTGGAGGTTAGATTAGGTTCAGGTTTATTTTTGTTTTGGTAATAATACTTCATATTTTGTTTGTCTTAATGTATCACAGCAGTTGGACTAATATGTCTAGATATCTCATATTCAGTTCTCTTAAGGTAGACTTGATTCAGGTGTTATTAGCCTTATCTATCCATCATAAATGTCCCATCAACTTTTCATTTAATGGTATTATTTTCATTGAAAATAGTTTCCCAGATATATTATTTCAACAGAGTTTGCTCAGATCTCTGAAAGCGAAAGACAGGAAATATGTAGAAGCAATTAAATGAGCATTTCATGAGGCTTTATAGTTTTCTGCTACAATCTTTTAAGTCTGATCATTTTTAAGGCACATTGTCCTATGAATGGAGAAGGCCTAAGAAAATTTTAGAAACATGATATTATCACTTAAAAATTTCTAATTATGATAGGAAAAAATCTGAACACACGAAAGTAGAAAGAATTGTACTGTGAATACTTGGCTAACCACTAGAGAGATTTAGTAAGTTTGCTATATTTAATTCATCCATCTGCTGAATCATTTGAAAGTAACTTGCTGCAAATATCATGACACATTAGCTCTGATGTCTTGAAAATACAGCATCTAAGGAAATCAACACTAATTCCCTAATTTTATCTAAACTCTAGTCAGTAGTTATATTTACTCAGTTTTCCACAAAATATTCCTTTAAATTAATAAAAGCTGTTTACAGAAATATTTGCCTGATATTGTTGTATCATTGTTTTTCAAATATACCATTTTAGAATGTTTTATTCTAAAAGCAATATATTCAAAATTGAAATTTTTATTTAAATATTGGATATATTAGAAAATACAGGGTTGGGCAAAAGTAGGTTTACTGTTGTGAGTATTTGAAACAGAGTTTATTATTTATTCTTATATATATTTCTCCATACTAACAACTATATAGCTACTTTCCCCTGCTCTGTATACAAGGTTATGAAGAACAACATTATAAATGCATTTTAGCATTACCTTAAACTTTTGTGTGCCTTCTGCAGTTTCATCGCCTTACCTCCCTTCTCAGGAAAAACAAGAAGCATGAGCAGTTATTTTTTAAAATTTTTGTGTGTTTTTTTATTTTATTTTATTTTATTTTTTTTTTTGAAATTGACATCCAGTATGACTGCATTTACGTATTCTTTGGCACGAATTTTTTTAACTTTAGAGAAAGAAAGAAACATTGATTATGAGAGTGAAGCATCAGTTGGTTGCTTCCTACACATGCCCTGGGGTACCAGGAATCAGACCCACAACCTTTTGGTGTATGGGACGATGCTCTAGCCAACTGAGCCACACTAGCCAGGGCTTTACTTACTTAGATTTTATACATGTTGGCTGTATCGCAATGATTCATTCATTTTTTTTATTTCCCCCCGCTAAATGGTATTTCACTATTTGATATAATCTGTTTTGTTGGTGGACATTTTGAATTGTTGCCAATTTCTTGATATTAAAGTGCTTTCATGAACATTTTTATTCATGTTTTCCAGTAAACCTGTTCTCTAGGGTAATTTCTTCAGACTGCAATCTATAAAGATGTATTATGAAATTGGTGTATTGGATCATAATCAAGTGTTTCAAAAAATAGAGAGCCTTTAGGACTTCACATAGTAAATTTTTTTATGACAGTTGTGTTTAAATTACAAAAAAATTTGCTTGTATACTACAGTATAACAGTTTACTATGGTCCAGGCCAGGTGGCTTGGTTGCTTGGAGCATTGTCTGGTATACCAAAAAGGTTTTGGGTTTGATTCCCTTTCATGGCATATAGGTTGCAGGTTCAGTCTCCAGTGGGGAATCAACCAGTAGATGTTTCTCTTTCTCTCTGACTTCCTTTCTCTCTCACTTTCCCTTCCTCTTTCTCTAAAATCAATAAACATGTCCTTGGGTAAGGGTTTAAAAAATAGGCTTACTATGGTTCAGGCAAAAACATTTGGAAAAGACTGTATTATGAAGAGGAATTGCAGGGTCTAGGTCAGTGATCCTCAATGGAAGTGATTTTTATTTTCCTCCCAAGGAAATAACAGTGGTTTTCACAACAGGAGGGGGGAGTGTTGGGAGGTAAGTGAGTGCTACTGGTATCTAGTAGATAGAGGCCATGGATGATGCTAAAAATCCTACAGTATTGCAGAACAGCTCCCCAAACTATACAGTTATCTGGCTCAAAATGTCAATGTTGCCAAGGTTGAAAACCCCAATCTTTACAGTACATGTACCTTCAAATTTGTTAATTATTCCAAAATGGTTTTTGACAGTGGATGTGTCCATTTTTTCTCTTACTAGCAGTATATAAATATTCTGTCTTTACTATCTTGGTCAACAATTGATATTGGCAGGACCTTAAAATGTTTGTCAGAATGGGGCAGATAAAATTTTCTATACTTATTTGCATTTCCTAGGTTGCCCTACCTGTCTCTTAGCTATTTTACCGTGAGTTGTGGTGTATGTGCATGTGTGCGTTTGTATATAAGAGCTTTGTATGACTTCTGTATATTCTGGATATAATTTTTATATTGTATTGCAGATATCTTCTCCCAGTATGTTTTGTGTTTTTCTTTTCTTTTTTCTTTAAAATGTCTTTTACTTAAATAGAAACACCCTTTCCTTAAACAGTTTATGAAAATTATTTTTCCCCCCAGTATATCTTTATTGATTTCAGAGAGAGGAAAGAAGAGGGAGAGGGAGAGATAGAAACATCAATGATGAGAGAGTCATTGATCTAGCCCACAACCCGGACATGTGCCCTGACCGGGAATCGAACCCCGATTGCCTGGATCCTAGGTCGATGCTCCGTGGATCCGCTGAGCCACACCTGGCTGGGCTATGAAAATAGTTTTTTAAAGGAGTTTTATATAGTGTAAGCTCAGTCATCTTGGAACTCCTTGGTAATTTGACAGTGCAGTCTTAGCAAAGAACTTATCTTTTTAGTATGTTACTTTTACTTACTAGAATTTCTGTTTTATATGTCAGTACTTTTATGGGCTCCCTTTTATACCTGGGACATTTTGATAAATTTCTATGGGATCTCAAGTTTTTAGCTATCTAAAGATTTCCTGGTTACTAATAACTAGTTACAAAGTGGGGGAGGGGTGGGTAGTTACCATATTTTCATAAAGATAATCATGTTATTCATAGCTGCAAATTGGAATGTGTAAAAATATTTTTATTTTAAAAAGGTTGGAGACGTGATAGAGAAAAGAGAGATGATCAAGATGAAGTTTCCAGTGTGAGAAGTGAAGGTGGTAATGTCCGAGGCTCCTCTAGAGGACGAGGACGAGGCCGAGGACGCGGAAGAGGCCGAGGACGAGGAAATCCTCGATGTATGACGTGACTTTTTTGTTTTTTTAAATTTAAATGAACTTTGAAGAATGTGTGCAAGCCCTCCGTCGTAGCTTTCTCCACTATCTCATGTTTTACTGATTTATTTGTCTGATGATATAGATGGTTTTATATTTGTTATTCCTTGAAATACTATACTCTGCTTTGAATTTTTCTTTATAGTAACTATTTTTTCTGTTTTTAAAAAAATATGTGACCACTTTCTTTTTCTTTATTCACATCAAGTGAATTTTGATTATTCATATGGTTATCGAGAGCATGGTGAAAGGACTGATCAACCATTTCAAACAGAACTTAATACCAGTATGATGTATTACTATGATGATGGTACAGGCGTACAGGTATATCCTGTGGAAGAAGCATTGCTTAAAGAGTATATTAAGCGCCAAATGTAAGTTGATCAGACGTAAGTGGATGGAATGATAAAATTTGTTGCAGTGTCAAACTTTAATATCACTGATAGTGAATCTGTTCTAACACATTTTATAAGTTGTTTATTAGTAAAATTGCTGGATTTTCATAGCATTTTGTATTGTTTTTTTAAAAAAAGTATGTTTTTATTAATTTTAGAGAAGAAGGGAAAGGGAGAGAGAGAAACATCCATTCTATTGGCTGCCTCCTTAACACCCCTTCCTGGGGATCCAGCCCAAAACCTGGGCATGTGCCCTGACCAGGAAGTGAACCATCAACCTTTTAGTGCACAGGACTCTGCCCAACCAACTGAACCATGCCAGCCAGGGCTGTATTGTTTTTTTTTTAAGGAAATGTTGGTAAAATAAGTAGTCTTTGGCCCTACCTGGTTTGACCTCATGGTTAGAGTGTCAGGCCGAGGACTGAAGGGTCCTGGGTTTGATTCTGGCCAAAGGCACATTCCTTGGTTGCAGGCTCGATCCCCACCCTGGTATGGGCACATGCAGGAAGCAACCAATTGATGTGTCTCTCACATCTATGTTTCTCTCTCTCTTCCCTCCCTTCCCCCCCACCCCCTTCCCGCTCTCTTTTTGAAAAGCAAAGGAAAAATATCCTCGGGTGAGGATTAAAATTAGTGAAAATTTTTTTTAAATGTATATTTGGTTCATGTTATTTATGTGACTACTGCTTTGTCTACTGTTTAGGTATTTCTTTGCTTAAAAGGTATTCTAATGTCATGGCATAATTATCAGTAATTAAGTAGAAAACTATCAGAACTGTATCAAAATTGAACAAGTAAATTGGGCTTATTTGCAAATTTTGCAAATGAATATGAACGGCAAAAAAATAGTGATAGATTATCTTTTTTTTCAGACTCCCTTACTCTATCTAGTTATCATAATAGCTTTCTGAATATTGAAGTTGGTTAGGAGGATATTAGTTCCGTTGTCTTTAAGAGAAAATAACCCCCCTGCATATTAGTATAGTATAGGATGTTTCGCATATTTATATAATGTTTATATAATGGTCAAAAATGTCCCCAAGTGATTTGCATAACTGATTTGCTGGGGGGAAAATTTTTTTTGTTAATCCTTACCAGAGGATATTTATTCTAATTGATTTTTAGAGTAGGAGGGAGGGAAGGAGGTGTGTGTGTGGTGGGGGGGAGAGAAACATCGATGTGAGAGAGACACATCAATTGGTGCCTCCTGCTTGAGCCCTCAACCCAGGGCTGGGGATTGAACCTGCAACCCAGGTACATGCCCTTGCCAGGGAATGAAACCTGTGGCCTTTCCCTGCACTGGCTGATGCTCTAACCACTGAGCAACATTGGCCAGGGCTGATTTGCTGAAATTTTAATTTTTGTATCCTTACAGGGTGAATGCAAAAAGCTATTTTTGAAAGTGCATAAGCATTTTAAAAACACTATCTTTATTTAAGAAAGGAAATGTGCCCTACTTTGTCACTAGAAAATAATTTATCAGTGTCATCATCCAGACATCTCCCTGTGGATTTGATTGGCTTACAATATGAAGCATCTTGTTTATTTTGTTCTTGCTTTGTTACAGTTGCTGCAAACACTGAAGAAAAAGGACCTTTTTATAGGCAGAAAGTGCCTGGCATGGGGTTATCAACTTCAAACCACTATTTCTATCTTTTTGTAACTCTTGCTCCCAGGTCCCTTCTGATACCTGGCAGTGGACATGCAACTGCATGTCAGAATAATCAGCCTCATGTGCTCATATGAGTGAGGGAGGAACAAAGCTACTTCAATGTTGACTAATTACTGGTCATGCAGTGTAGAACCCACTTCTTACTGTAGGACATGGTAATATTCCCTAGGACACTGAACAAAATGTCAGACACAGCACTGGGCATGACTGTTTTTTTTTGTTACTGTTTTAGCAGTAGGGTTTTTGGCAGACGTTAGAGCACTAGATTTAGAATGGCTCTTTACTGTTATCGTCGTTTGATTAGTGGACATCTGAATTTGAGGAGTCCTGCTTTTGACTTTGTGTCTTTGATATTTCTCATAGAGTAGACTCATTGATTAGGGTTTACATTTTTCTCTTTAAGAAGTTACTGAAAAACTACTACTTGTGGAAAATTATGCTAAATGAATTTTGAAGTATGAGTCTTAGTTGATTATGGATGGTTTAATTTTTAAAATAATTATTACTGAAAATATTAGTTTTTATTTTTGATGTCAGAATATTAAAAATGTAAGACTTGATTATTTCTGGCATTGACAGTCCTTGGCATTCAGATTTAGATATAAGTATGTTTATGAGAAGTTTCAAAAAAATACATTCTATAGATAATAGGGTGATTTATTAATTTATTTATATACCATGTTTTTTTCAAAGTACTAGATTAAAAGGCATCTTATTAATGATTCAGAGGAGTTTTTTGTTTAAAGATCAGTTGTAACTTGTGAGTAAATAAAATGTCTTAATGATTGAAAATTTGGAGTTTAAGCATATGTATTTTGTGCTCACCACATGCCAGGCACTGTGAAAGGGATTTTGAAGTATAACAAATTCAGAATGTTTAATTTTTTTAAGACTTAGATTTTTTTCTTCAGTGTTGAGGAGTAAATGACTTACTAATGTTGCTGAAACGTCAGTAGTATTTCACTGACCTAAGGGAGCTTTGCACTCTGATAGTAGGATAAATACAAGAGTATAAAGAAACAACTTGGGCCCAACTGTCATGGCTCAGTGGTTGAGCCTCGACCTGTGAACTAGGAGTTCACAGTTCGATTCCCGGTTCTGGCACATGCTGGGGTTATGGGCTTAATCCCAGTGTGGGGCTGCAGGAGGCAGCCAATCAATGATTCTTTCTCATCATTGATGTTTCTATCTCTCCCTTCCTTTCTCTGAAAGCAATAAAAACATTACCAAAAAAAATCAATTATTGAACTTTTAATGTGTTGGTTAATTCTTAGGTAAAGGTGATTTGTATGGAAGTTACTAGTTTTTTGGGAGATAATCAGTATTCTAAATTTCTTTCTACTCATATATATTTTGGATTATTAACTCGGTAGGATTTTGCTATTTTTTCCCCCAATTACAATTTACATGCAATATTACTTTGTATTAATTTCAGGTGTACATTATAGTGGTTAGCTAATCACATACTTTACAGTGTTCCCCTGATATTTCCAGTGTCCACCTGGCACCATGTCCAATTATTACAATATTATTGACTATATTCCCTATGCTATACTTTACATCCCCATGACTTCGAGTTTTGTAACTACCAATCTGTGCTCCTCAATCTCTTTACCTCTTTTACCCACTTCTTCAACCACCCTCCCCTCTGGCAACCACCAGTCTGTTCTCTGTATCTGAGTCCGTTTTTGTTTTTGTTCATTTATAGTGTTCTTTAGATTCCATGTATAAGTGCTGTCATTTCTTATATTTTTCCTGTGTTATATTAAATCTATATAATGTTGTTATTAAAATAGGTTATTTGAGGCTGATGTTATAAGCAATAGATATTTTTATTTCCTTTTGAATAAATGAAATTTATATTTTGTTATTTTTTTAGTGAATATTACTTCAGTATAGAAAATTTGGAACGGGATTTCTTTCTTAGGAGAAAGATGGATGAACAAGGTTTCTTGCCTATTTCCCTGATTGCTGGTTTCCACCGTGTTCAGGCTCTCACTACAAACCTTAATCTCATTTTAGAGGTAATTATACATTTGCAAAACAAGATAAAGCGGTCTGCACTTTTTGTTTATGCTGTGAACCTAAAACTGTTCTAAAAAATAAATACTTTTGAAATTTTTAAGGAAAATCATTTAAAACTGTCATTGCCTAAGGCTTAGACTGTATCTCATGGCTTTTTCCCATTTTACAAAGCTCAAATAAATTTCTAACCTTGGAAACCCCTTAAATAATTATTAATGATGTTTCCACCTATTTTAAAACTTATCCTTCAAACCTGAATATTCTTGGCTGTTCTTGGTCCTTTAGTCTCCCACTTGTATAAAAGCATGTGTTCTCATTTTTCAAATTTTTGAGAATTTTTAACATGAAACAGGCTAATTTACAAAGTCTTTCTACTTGTATTCTTTATGCTCTTATTAAATCTCTGTCCTGTTCTAGAAATGCATTCAGCATTTTTTATTTTGCCCTTTTTCCTGTATAGTTCTATGAGCTTTCACAGACTTATACCCTTGTGCCCCTTTGTAGCCAGTCCCTTTCCCTATGTCTAGCACCTGGGAACTAGTGACCTGATTTTTGTCACTCGACTTTTGCCTTTTCCAGAATATCATATAAATAATTTATTTTGTAGCCTTTTGTTTATTTCTTTCACTTAGTTTAGTGCTAAGGTTGATTCATGTTGTTGCATGTATCAGTAGTTTGTTTCCAGTTTTTAGAGATGATGTGGACATATATGTTTTCATTTCTAATGGGTAAATATTGATGATTGTGATTGCTTGAATGTATGGTAAGTATATCTGTACTATAAGAAATTGCCAACCTTCCCTGGCTGGGTAGCTCAGTTGATTAGAGCATCATCCCGATATACCAAGATTGTGGGTTAGATCTCCCATCAGGGCTCATACAAGAAGCAACCAATAAATGCATAAGTAAGTGGAACAACAAATCAAGTGTTTCTCTCTCCCTCGCTCTTCCTCCCTTCCTCCCTTCCTCCCCATCTCCCCCCCACCAAATAAAAAAATTGGGGGAAGAAAGATGAATTGCCGACCTATTGTCCAAAGTGGGTTTGAACATTTTGCATGCCCGTTTTGTATGAGGGTTTCATTTGCTCCATGATGAGGTATTGTCAGTTTTTAAAAATAAATCTGTAGTGATTTCTCATTGTTTAAATTTGCATTTCCCTAGTGGCTAATGATGTTGAACATCTTTTCATGTGTTCATTTGCCATTGATGTACATAATTTATTGGAATGTCTGTTCAAATCTTTTGCCTACTTTTATTGGAGTGTTTGTGTGTGTGTTTTGTGTGTGTGTTTAAATAATAAAATTGTAAAGAGTTCTTTATTCTGCCTACAAATCTTTTATGTGTATTTTCCAAATAATTTTTCCCAGTGTTTGACTCTTTTCATTTTCATTTTCACTTTTAAAAAATGTTCTTGGTCTCCTCTTTAGAAAATATGTTTTTATTGATTTTAAGGATGAAGGAGGGAGGGGGAGAGACATTGATTCCCCACTGAGAATCCCTCCTACAACCTTAGCCCTGACCAGGCATCAAAATGGTGAGCTTTTGGGTCGACGCTCAACCAACTGAGCCACACCGGACAGGGTTCATCTTTTCTTAAGACTTCTATAGCAAATTTTTTTGAACACACATGCTGCATGCTTAAGTACAGGTTTTCAAAACACTAAACTAGTGACTATTTGTTGATACGTAATTAATGAGTTCTTTTATTAAAAAAAATTACTTGATGGAGTGTTGTTAATGCATTTGTTTATAGATACTATTCAAATAAAGTTTCTGTATACTCTAATTTGAAGAAAATTTTGTTTTTCCCTATAATGTTTAGTTTTGGAGCAAAATTATCTTCATAGTATAATGAGTGTTTTTTTCTGTATAACTTGTTTTTAAGTTTGAGAGATTTGTTGTTCTACTTATTTTTACATTCATTGGTTGGTTAGCATAGATTAGATTGCCTTTGCCTGTTCTTGTGTAAATGGAGTTCTTCTATCTTGCTGGCTCTTTTATTTGTAGTTTTTGAAATTCATCCATGTCTTTGCAAGATCTGGATATTGGGTTATACTGGTTTGCTGCTGGGATGTTATTGCTTAGAGAGAGTGTTCAGTGGGCAAAACTAGTAAAGTGTATGTTAGAAAAACAAGTAATTCAAACCCTTTACTGTAGAATTCTTCCTTAGTTCCTTTTGTATTTTTAGGCTCCTCTTTCCGTGAGTATTCTGATTCCCATCAAAAGTTTGTTTTAAATAATGTTTAATATTATTTTTAAAGTTATGTCCAGTTGTGGAAAATATAATTTGAGAAGTAAATACTGTACTATTATTAAGGGTATACAAATACGATTTTTTAAAAATGTTTTTATTGATTTCAGAGAGAGAGGAAGGGAGAGGGAGAGATAGAAAAATCAATGATGATGAGAGTCTTTGATCGGCTGCCTCCCACATGCCGCCCACTGGGGATCTAGCCTAAAACCTAGGCATGTGCCCTCACTGGGAATTGAACTGAGATCTCCTGGATCATAGGTCAGTGCTCAACCACTGAGCCATGCTGGCTGGGCAAAATATAAGATTCTTAAAAGTAATACATACGTGTTCTTCAACTAAAATATAACAAGCTTTAACTTAATAAAGTAAACACGTGTGTATGTTGAGTTTTTATATCATATTTGTATTTCTAAATGGTGAGTACCCTTGAATTTTAGTTAAAATTCAGATCAGTAAGGCTTTAATTTTTATTTTAAAGAAATTTTGTTCTAGTTTTATTTTAGCCTTAAAGTTAAGCACATTTATTTTTGAGAAACCCCATAGTCTAGTGGCTAAGACTTCTCCTGGTGGACAGATAAATGATTTGAGTCCTAAGTCATACTAAATCTGATACTAAATATGTGCTCTTTATCAAGTTACCATAGTCCCCCCTTTTCTGGGGATACCAAGTTACCGTAGTCCCCTCTTTTCTGGAGATACTGTCCAAGACCCCAGTGGATGCCCGAAGCTATGGATAGTACCAAGCCATATGTATATTGCATGTACTAAGTTTTTTCGTATACATACATACCTTTTCACTTAAAGGAAACACTTTATGGTTTTTCTTTGGCATATTTGAATTGCCAGCATCACTGCTCTTGTACTTTGGGGCCATTATTAAGGAAAAAGGGTGACTTTTGCAACAAGCACTGTGATACTGTTAACAGTTGACCTGATAATGCAGATGGCTGCTGACTGATTAATAGTCTGTGTGCATATGCTGGACAAACGGACAATTCACATCTAGTGTGAGATTTCATCAAGCTACTCAGAACAATGTGTGTAATTTAAAATTTATGAATTGTTTATTTCTTGAATTTTTCCTTTAATATTTTTGGACCACAATTGACCATGGGTAACTAAAACTACAGAAAGCGAAGCCACAGATAGAGGGGGAACTGCTGTACTTTATTTCTTTGAGCTTTAGTGTTCTCACCTATGAAATATAGGAGTAACTTATAGAATTATTAGGTTATTGAAAATAATGTGCAATTTAAATTTTTGAATGAAAGTTATTTAATAGCTCAAAATTCCTATTTATAGGCACTGAAAGATAGCACAGAAGTGGAAATTGTGGACGAGAAAATGAGAAAAAAGATAGAACCAGAAAAATGGCCAATTCCGGGCCCTCCTCCACGTAGGGTGCCACAAACAGACTTCTCTCAACTGATTGACTGCCCAGAGTTTGTACCAGGCCAAGCCTTTTATTCACATACAGGTAACAGCTTTTTTTCTAGAGCAAACAGTATAACAGTGGGCTTTTTGATGCAGGTTACCTATCTTTTTAAAGATAACGAAATGACTGTTGATGCTCTAAATTCTGTTCATAATTGTCTCCCACACAGAACTATAAATTAAATTGGGATTTAAGAATTATGAGTAAAGGTCTGAGTTTGTACCTGTCTTCTCTTAATTTTACTACATGATTATAGATATATTGTGCTAGTTTTCCTCATGTAATCTTGGAATAGTTCAGTAGGATTGGAATAATCTAAAAGTCTTATACCTCAGAGTGGGGTGGACTTTCTTTAATTTTCTTACCAATGGGCTTCAGCTATGTCTTGAAAAGATGAGATAACCTACCTATATTCTAATGCATAATTGGGGTTCTCTTACAAAGTTATTACAATTATTGATTAAAGAATTGGTGGTATTTAGAATTTCCAAAAACTGCTTTAATGTTAAGATTTTTTTCCTGGATCATTTTTAAGACATTCCCTCTTGGGAAAAAATATGTGTGCTTAAACTTTTTTCAGTCAGGGTGATGATCTACTGATGCTCTTGGATGTCATTTGATCGGAATATGCAGAGGAATAGGTGACTCACTGAAATATCATTATAAATATTGGAACAAATCGTGCTGCAGAAATGAAATCGACCAGAGTTACTTCTGTGCAAGAATGTCTACTCCCAACTCCTTGTGGAGGAGGTTGGGCCAACACTACAGTGGAGATAAACACCTATGTGATGATGGTGATGAGAGAGACCAGAGGACTGCTGTTGTTTTTATAGGAGCTGCCCATTTGTGTGTAATTAGCCTGGGCTGCATGTACTACTTTTTATTCACGGTGGGAAAGTTAATTTTCATTCTGGAAATATTACAAGATTCTGTCTTTTCCTTTTAGACTTATGTACTTGTGTCCAGATCAATAAAGTAGAAATAGGCTTGAGTGGCATTTCCCAGATTGTTAGGTCCTTTGCTATTTAATTGACCTTCAGTATAGTGTACATTGTATAATTCACATGTTGTCATAATATTTCACATGGACTTTAAGATTTATTAATGTGGACACTAAGCGAAAAGAAATTTAAGAAATGAAAGTATTTTTTTCACTCTTTAAGATTTATTTTTGATACACTAGTATGAGGCACCTGCCATCAGAAAAGCACTGATGGATAGTCTCACAAATATTTTTATTTATTGTTTCTTTGATTGTCAGCCCTCTGTGCCTCTGAACCTAGAAAGCAACTTGGGCAAATGTTTTAAAATTTGAAGAATAGTGACATTTTTTAGGTTTTTTTAATAAAGATATGATGTCTGTATAAGTTAGATTAATTTATTGTGTAAATGTGGGGTCCAAGATGATATTTTTAACCTGCTTATGAACAGGCATTAGTTGAGTTAGTTAAAATAGAAAACACTTCTTCCACAGAGTAGCTAAGATAAGTCAGTCAAGTTGGTGATGCCTGTTCATTAGCCGTTTATTCATTATTAATAAAATTACAGGAATAAAATCACAATGTCTTGTAAATTTTTGTCTTTTTTTAATATACTCATTTACACACACATACATATCGCCTGAAACAATTCAAAGTATATTTAAAATGTTAAAAAATATTAGGTTCTTTAGATTATACATCAGAAACCAGATGGATAATGAAGGCATTATAGAAAGATGGAATGTCCTTGGATTATGCTTACTCACATTACATCATAGGAATAATTAGTAAATTCAGCCTTTTCCTGTGAATACCCAAATTTCTGACCTTAACAATTCTCCTCTGATAAGAAAGCCTTAGGTTCCTAAATTCAGTAGATTGTACTGTCACCACATATTTGAAATGGAAATAAGGGATAGAAAATTTAGATTATTTGTACTCGTATGTAGAGAAAAGTAGTGAAACTTTTATCTATATCCTTTTTACTCAAGTGAGAAGACCTTGCATTTCAAAAACATAACCTTTGATGGTATATTTTCTAAGGGACTTGTGTGGTAAAATATTTATAAATTTTGGTCCTTTTTATCAAAATTAAAATTTCTATTTTTCTTCTCTATGGACTTGAATTGTCTAACATGGATTGACCTTTGTGCTGAACAGAGGACCTTAATGCACCAGAAAAGGTTGATTATGGGAATGGTAAGGTGTCCTGAAATTTAGGTTTTGCAGTTCTATGGATATAGTATTGTACTATCAATAGTAAAAGAATTTCATTCACCAAAATTGAGAGGTCAGGTACCTGACACTCTTGTTTGTTTGTTTTTTTGTTTCTATTTGGCATTTAAAAATGTATAGGATTTTCCCTAATGATTATTAAGCTGTGGAATTTTCTTTGAAAAGTTAATCTACAGAAGTATTTGTGAATGTGGCACACGTAAAGCATGTAATCCTTTTAAAGCAATCTATGTAATTACCCAGAACTGTGATTCAGGGCGGATAAAAAAGTCATGAAGGGTCAATATCATGGAATGTGTACTGTGGGGCAAAAGTAGGTTTACAGTTCCTATGGAAACTAATACAATAATGTAATAAATGATAGAAGGATAAACTTTCATGTATTCAGAACGGTAAATCTACTTTTGCCTCACCCTGTATTGGGTGATTTATCTCTGGAGAGTCATTTGGACAATTTTCAGATAATGAAAACAGTGACAATAATTTTTTTTCTGTTGTTCTCACAAACTAGAAGCCATAAATGTCAAAGTATGTGTCTAATATTTTGTCTATAAATTTAATGTCGATTAACCCAAGTCATATTCAAATTCATTTGGTTTTAGAAGATTAGAGTTTTACTATTACCCTTAAGATTTACACACGAATAGTTTGAAATCTTTTCATTGTAAAAGAAAACAAAATCACACAAAGCATATATATAGCTTAATTTAACACCTTTTAAAAACTAAATTTTTCTTGTCTTGCCCAATATCTTTGGTATTTCAATGTAGTTTATAAGCACATGTGCTATGAATATAGTAAGAACACTTGACTTGTGGTAGAAACCTTCTGGCTTAAGGAACATTTAGAGATGATTATGTAATAAACTTAAGTAGTTGTTAAAAGATTAAATATCTATGTTAAAAATAGTAGCAACTGATTTCCCCAGCACTGGTCAGCTGCTATTCTAATTATGCATGCACTATGCATAATGGTAATTTACTTAATTTTCATACACTTTCTAGGCTGGTGGTTCTGAGTCTACTTTTAAAGCTTTATTCACTGCATGAGTGTGGATGATTCATAGTATTAGGAATAGGGCTCTCTATAGTTTGAATAATACAGCCCCAAAACTAGTGTTTTTCTAGTTCTTCTTTTGTGGATCAAGTAATGACACACCATTAATTAAGGACATTGTAGAGCATCAATATTCAATAAAATAAAATGTTTGCCACACAGCCTAATTTAATAGCCTTAAAAGCTACAAAATAAATGAACTTAATATTTTAAACATATGTCCCAGTGGCCCCCTTTTCTCTGACTTCTTAGCCAAAGGAGACCAGCCTAGGCTTATTTCCCCAGCCCTTTCTTGTTTCACATAAACATCCTCTAAAATGAAACATTTTAATATATCTAAATATTACTATAACATTAGTATAAAAATTATGGATCTTTTTTTTGTACCATGTCTTTGAAACCTGGTGTGTATTTTACATTTATCATGAGCACATTTTAGGGCTAGTCTCATTTCAAGGACTGAGTGGCTCCATGTTGCTAGTGGCTACTATTAGTGCAGTTTAGAGCCTTTTAAAAATATGAAACTATTCGACTTTGCAAAAATTTCTAAGGAATTGGCTTTGAGGAATAAATAACGTTTCTAATTCTACCATATAAATTTGTTTTTAAAACACTTTTTATCCAAAGCAAGTCCATATTGCATTATAACTTAAATAGTCTTTGACTTTTGCAAAATAAGTTTATAAACGACTCAGCTTGGATTTTACTTATGAGGGTACTTTTTTTTTGGTTAATCCTCAATCAAGAGTATATTTTTTTCCATTGATTTTTAGAGAGAGTGGGAGGGAGGAAGGGAGGAAGGGGGAGAGAAATGGGGAAGAGAGATGTCAATATGAGAGACACACATCAATTGGTTGCCTCCCACACCTGCCTTAACTGAGGCAGGGTGGAATCTGCAACCCAGGTTCTTGCTCTTGACCAGCAATTGAACACACGACCCTTCAGTCCTAGGGCTGATGCTCTAACCACTGAGTAACACCAGCCAGGGCCTTATGAGTGTACTTTGATTAAAGAAAAGATAGTGTGGAGAAAGACAGTTTTAATTCCAACAGGGTTTCAAAGTGCTTTAAAAGGTGCAGAGCAGTGCACCTTTTATATGTATTTTTTATTTTAAAGCTCTAATTGGCTTTATTCAGCAATTCATGAATGGGGCAGCATCCCATCTAGTAAATAGAAGGGTGCTCTCCAGGGCAGTGCACTTTAATGATATGACATTCTACTCTTTATTCAGTATGAGCTAAGTGGGCACACTGCATTTAGGTAAACCTTGTCAAGCAAAGGAAATGTGAAAAGTATAGGAGTAATGGCTGTCTCAAAATAGAGCAGTGGACAGATTTTTGCCTACAATAAAATAGGTATTTAGTCTAACTGGCTTAATAGCTTCAAGATTCCATAATTTCATTATAATTCATAGATTTTAATATATCAGATTTCAGAGAATTGACTCACAAATTGATATAGTGTCATATTGGTGACTTGTTGATATTCTTGAGAAGTTTGAATGAATGTGGTCTTTGTAAGGGCTGGTGACATTGCATTAATGATTCATTGGTTTCACTTGAATCCATCTTATAAGGTCTTCAGATTTGAAAATCATTGGAAAGGTTATAATTGAGGTTGATTTATCATGATATGTGAAAAAAATCAAGCCCAAGGAACAAAAATGAAATGTTTTATAAATAATAAAGCTATTATTTTAACTATAGAACTAACTTAAAATTTTAGAGTCTGCCCCCAATTCTCCAAGAATTGGAAGTCCACTGAACCCAAAGAAAAGTAATGAAACAAGTAATCTTCAAGCAATGACTAGAGTTTTATCTACCAGTTTGCCTGACTTGGACTCAGAACCTTGGATAGAAGTAAAAAAGAGACATTGTTCATCACCAGTGAAATTGAAGGTAAGTTATTATAAACTAAGTGAAGTGTGATAAATTCTAGTGGAGTGTTTGTCGGGTATGTATATAAAATTAGGAAAAGTTTTTAGAAATTGTAAAAATTGGAACGATTGGCCTTTAGTAAAAACTTGTGGGTTACTCAATAGCTGAAAATAAGTTGTGTGGTGTCAAGTTTTTAAATTTATCTTTTCTGGATAAAATTTGGCTTTTTTACTTGTTACTAATTTAAATTTGAATAATTCAGTTTTTTAAAAAGCAACTACCTAAATTTTGAATTTATGACCTTGTTATTTGTAACATTAAATATTTGTAAAGTTCCTATACAAATAACTCTGTGAAGGATAAATACCAGGTTTTATATATGTTTTGGTGATGTACAATAGGAGAGGGAAATAAAGTTCATTTCTTGGTGGGTGTGAGATGGGTGTGGTTAGGAAACAATAGGATACAGCCCTGTGGTAGAACTGCTGTATTTTTGGATGCATGAACTCTTAAAGGTGACAAAAATTTCTCTGCTGTAAAGCACAAACACAAATGAAGATGTAGAAATGGTGATGAACACTATCATATTGCAGGTTATTATGAACAGGGCTCTTTATCCCTAAGGTCAAAGCATGAAGAGAGGAAGAATGCAGGAATTAGTGGTTCTCCTCTGATGGACCTGGGAGTGTCACCAGGGGGCATTTGGCAGTTACCTGGAGACATTTTTGGTGATTACAACTGGGAGAGTGCTACTGCATCTTATGAGTGGAGGTCATGGAAGCTGCTAAACATCCTACAGTGCACAGGACAGGCCACCCCTTTACACACACACACAGAGTTATCAAGCCCATGTCAGTAGTGCTAAGTTTGATAAATCTTGATCAAAGATAATTTTAATTAGCAGTGTTAAATGTAGCATAGAGAAAGGTTAAGAGTTTATTTTTCCTTGGGGGCATTTAAAAAACCTAACAAAACTCTTCCAAAGAAGATTTTCTGAAGACTTTTCTAGTTAATTTTTGTATTTGTCATGGCAAACCTGGATAACTAGAGAGGGAGAGTAGTCTCCTGGACTCACTGAAAAAATTTGTACCATATTTCATTCTAAGAGCTGTATTTTCCCTCCATATTTAAACTCGCCACATTTAAAAAAAAAATTGTTCCTCTTAAAATTGATAGCAGAAAGACCATTCTAATTCAGAGTCTTTAATACAATTCTGTTACTCAACTTTTTTTTTCTTTAGTGCTTATCAAATACTTCACATTTATTGGTTCAGAATAATACTGGCTGTTTTTCTTTTCCAATTTGGGTGCTAAACTAGCCACTGAGCACACAAGCTTGATGTTACTTGTAACATTATTATGTGACATCTTAAAAGTGATAGAAAAATTGTTATATAAAAGAACCAATTTCTCCTTTTAGGAATCGGCGTCTCTACCTGAAGAGGCATCAAATCAACTCTGTCCTCCAGATGAACAAGAGCAAGAAGAACTTGATTTTTTATTTGATGAAGAGATGGAGAATATAGGACAAAAAAACACATTTACTGATTGGTCTGATAATGATTCAGATTATGAAATTGATGACCATGATTTAAACAAGATTTTGATTGTAACTCAGACACCACCTTACATGAGAAAGCATCCTGGAGGAGATCGAACAGGCAACTACACATCTCAGGCAAAAATTACATCTGAACTTGCTAAAGTTATCAACGATGGCTTGTATTATTATGAGCAGGATCTGTGGATGGAAGAAGATGAAAACACACACACAGCTATAAAGGTAATTGTTTCTGGCCATCTTTCTGCTGATACTATGGCTTGACTGTTTGGTGTTGCTTATATTTTCCTAAACTTTTATTTTATAATATTTTAAATATAAATTATATTTAATTTGAAAATTTTCAAGAAATATATCTGATAGTCACAAACTGAGAATTTTATTAAAACGACAGTAAAATAAATACTTAAATTACAAAGAAAACATTAGCACTCTGACTAAAAATCCTTGCTTTTTTCAGGTGAAAATAATCAGGCTCTTTCTCATAAGAAGGAATAAAAACTGAAGTTATGGAAAGGCTTAGTTTACATGCTCATTCCTTACCTGGCTTTAGTCACCACAGATATATGAGTAGGGCTTCAGAGCCAGGTTGCTTTTGTTGCCTCCTTCCACCTTAGTCTGTGGTGCATGTTCTGTGGTTGTGGAACTGGTTGTGGGCAAATGTAGAAAATTAAACCGGCTGATTGTCTCACCTTGTCCAATCATTACTATGGTGCTATGGGTGCTATTTGAAACCTTGTTCGTTTTACTTTATATTTTTTATCTTCTTGCTTTTCACCCAATATCCTAACACCTATCTCAGTTAAAAGGTAAAATATGAGAATGCCAGAGTAGTCAACTGGCCATCTGCATTATTTTGTTACAAATTTTAATAATACAGGTAGGGATTAAAGGAGGTCTTTTCTGCCATTAAATTGGTCAGAAACCCCCCAAAAGTTAAGTATTTAGTTAGCAGATAATATAATGAGGGGAAAATTACATAACTATAATGTGCCAAATAGGAAAGAGAAAAGCTGGCCACCTAGTGGTTGAATAGAGGGGACTGGCTGTCCATGGAGGTCCATATCACCAACAAGAAGTGTGCTTTCCTTTTCTTCATTTCTTTCCTTCCTAGAATTTCCAGCAGTGTTTTCACCCTCTTCTCTGGCCACTGCCTTTTTGGAGTTGGTAGCATGTCAGTGATTTTGAGCCTGAGCAGTTTTCTGTGTCCTGCCGTGGGAAAGGAAGTTTGTTTTTATAAAGTTTTTTGGTTGAAAGCCTTCCCTTGTATAATCATTGTTACTTTATTTGTGATACGTAGATTCTATAAGTATTATCTAACTTAAATCCTTTTTGGAACAGATAAGGATAGAAATAAATTCAGCCAACAATAGGTTAAAATTCCACTCACTCCATTCCTTATCCCTCTACCCTGCTTTGTTCTTCACCATCTACCATTCTGTACATTGCACTCTTGATCACATGGCTGTAGGATCTTATGAGGATAGGAATTTTTGTCTTACTTTGTACACTACTGTATCTCCATGCTAGAGCAGTTCCTGGCACAAAGTAGTGCTTAATTCATATTTGTTAAAATGGATAAATGAATGATGGATTAACATTATGAACTAACCAAAGGAATTTAACCAATGTACATAATTTTGGTTCTGTGGGAAAATATTTTCAGGGTTCCAAATAATGAACTTTTAAACCACCTTCCTTGTGAAACATGGACTATTTGTAGGTGATTATTTGCTTTAAAGTTTAGACAATAATAATTAAAAGCCATGTAATGAGTTAATTCAAAACTTGGAGCTATATGGCTCTAAACATTATGGGTCTGTTTTTAAGTGTCTTATTTTTGCCTGATCCCTACGTACATTCCTATCTAACCTGTTTCTCTTATTTGTAATTCCTGTGGGTCCCCTTAAAGGAAAAGAAATCAATCATTTAATTTGTTTATTAAACTCCTGTATGCCAGACACTGTGCTAGGTCCTGGAATTGAGATGGGAAGATGATAATAGAGTCTCTGCATGTCCAGTTCTTACAAATAATTGGTAGGGCAGACATTGAAGTAAACCCACAGTAAGTACTTAATCACAGAGTATGATAAGTGTTCTAAAGGAAAAGAACAGGATGCTATTGGATTTGGTTGTCAGGGAATGCATGTGAGAAAGTGAGTCATAGTGAGATCTGAAGTATGAGTAAGAATAAACCATGTGAAGAGCAGGTAAACCATATTCTAGGAAGAGGGAAGAACAAGTGTCAGGGTTCTGAAATGAGAAAGGACGTGGTATATTTAAGGAACTGAAAAGCAAGTCAGTGTGTTTATAGTATTATGTAAGAGGACAGTTATGGGTATACAGACAGGAGCCCGATCATACAAGGTTTTGTTGGCCATGTAGGTTTCAGATTTTAATGGAAAGTTTATATCGGTACTTTGAAGGCTTTTACAGAGGCAGCAGGACACAATCTTATTTTTAAAGGATCACTGTGGTTAGTATGGTGGAGAATGAATTAGATGGGGACAACAGTAGCAGAAGAAATCCAATTAGGAGGCTATTAAAGTAGTTGAGTAGATGGATGTTGATAATTTCAGGTAAATTGGTGGCAGAGGAAAAATAGAAATGAGAATACCGGGATCTGAGCCCTGAGGAATGATCATTTAGGAGTGGTATAGGAAAGTGTTGTGGAAGCCAAAACTGGCTTTAAGAGGAGAGAATAATCAGATATGTCAGGAAATAGATAGATTGAGATAGATATAAATGAAAAAATGCCAAATTGATAGGATAGTTTGATCAATCATTTCTGACTTTGCAAAATAACTTTTGCTGAATACAGAAGCTGTATTGAACTACACCAAAGAGTGAATATAGGCTTTCTGTTTCTGGCATGTCATTACTGCTGTAAACAACTAAAATGGCCTGTTAATAGATGGGAAAGCATCTCCTTAAAATCGATGATCTTCAAGGTAAGTTATTATCAGAATAAAACCATAGAGAAGTGGAATAGTTTTGCCATGGAGACCATTTTGGAATTAGGGGAATTTGAAGATACCAGCTGTGCAAAGGCCACCTAAAGTATCGGGGTAAAAGACATAAACATAGGGTCTAACCACCGTTGGGAATTCCAAAAGAATTTCTTTCCCCAGTAAATTTGTACCCTCAAGAAATATATCCTCAGTGAGTGAGAGCTTAACTTGCCTTCTCACCTATTCCTTTAGGGGGCTAAAAAGAATATTTTCCTAGTTGTGCTGAGTAGAACAGGGAGAAAAAAAATTGGCTTAGAAGTTATAATCATGCAAACCAATTTCACTGTCTGAGTGACTAAAGTAACTAACCACTAGTCATAAACTTAAAGTGACTGTGGCCTGTCAATTTCCCAGCATCCTTCAGAAGCAACTGTAGTTCCTTTTTGAAGACATTTACCTTTATTCTAAACCTCAAAGAATTTACTTAAATTATTTTATAAGGAAAATGAGCAGCTCACGAAACAGTTTACAAGAAATTGTGTATTCAGAAATATTATAGACAGTTTTTGCTATTATTTGGTACATTTCAAATCAAATTGTATAATTTAACATCTAGTGGGTTTTGTTTAAAGCTTTTTATTTTTAAAAAATGAAAGATAAAAAGCAAGCATGAAATGAGAAATATTAAGTGATAAACTTTTCCTAATTGGAGTTTCAGAAGGAAAGGAGGAAGAAAATGGGGCAGAGCCAGTATTTTGAGAGATAATAGGACTTTTTCTGAACTGAAGAGAGGTATCAGTATACAGCAGCTGGGAATAAAAGGGAGGTTACTTTCAAAGATAGAATGACTGGACAGCTAACTAACTGCTGACTTCCCACCAGCAATAGTTAAATGCAACAATGGCATGATAGTGTTAATACACTATGGAAAAAATTCACTATCAGCCTGTAATTGTATGCCTTGAAAAATAGCTTTCAAGTACAAGGGTAAGATATGAGAAATTTCAGCCAGCAGACCTATCAAAGGAAATTCCAGAGGTAGTATAAAAGTGATTCCAGATGCCAAAGATACAGAAAGGACTGCAAAGCAAAGCAAGATAAATATGTGAATAAATCTCTAAGTATTAAACAACTAATTCTTACAGATTTAATATAACATTAACAGTTATGAATGAGAGCAGTAAATGGTAGTATTTAAAGGAACTTTTTAGTCTGGAAAGAACATTGATTATATTTAAAGTTTTCATGTTGCTGTTTGAAGGATACCTGTATAAAAAATAAAATTAGCCTGGCCCATGTGGCTCAGCAGTTGAGCACTGACCTATGATCCAGGAGGTTGGGGTTTGATTCCTGGTCAGGGCACATGCCTGGGTTTTGGGCTCAATCTCCAGTAGGGCACGTGCAGGAGGCATCTGATCAACGACTCTCTCATCATTGATGTTTCTCTGTCCCTTCCTCTCTCTGAAATCATTAAAGATATATTTAAAATAATAATATGGTAGTATTAAACTCAAATATTTAAGTAGAAAAACATGAATAAATATTGTCGAAGTATATGTAAATACAACCAAGTTAAGTTATTTGCATATTTTTCCAATCTTTTTCCAAATACATACCATATAGTAGTAACCATCCAAAATCAGTCTACAGGTTCAGTGTAACCTGTCAATATCTTAACTGGCATCGTTGCAGAAATTGACAAACTGATCTGAAATTCATTTGGAAATTCAAGAAGGAACCCAGAATAGCCAAACCTATTTGAAAAAGAAGAAAGTTGAAGTATTTATACACAATCCCTACTTGTACTAGTATAAGGACAGACATACAGATCAGTGGAAGAGAATTCGAGAGTCTAGAAATATACCCCTATGTCAGTGGTCAGTTGACTTTCAGCGAAAGTGCCTAAACCATTCAATAGGAAAAAAGCAGTCTTGGGACAAGTACATATCCACGTACGAAAGAATAAGTTAGATGACATCCTAATTTACCATGTACAAAATTTAACTCAAATTAATAACTAAATATAAGAACAAAAACTATAGAACTCTTTGCAAGAAAACATGAAAGAACATCTTTATGAGTTTGTATTTGACACTGGTTTCTTGTATGACAACAATAGCATAAGCAACAAAAGAAGAAATATACGTTAAATATAATCAAAACTTTAAATTTTTACTTTAAAGGACACCACAAAGACAGTGAAAGGACAATAAAAACAATACCATTTACAGTACCACCCCCTAAAATGAAATACTGAGGTATAAATCTAAGAAAATAAGTACAAGATTCATGTAAGGAATGTTACAGCTCTGAACAAAATCAAAGAACTCCTAAATAAATGAGAAGTATGTCATTTAGGAATGCTCAATATTGTCACTTCTCCCCTAATTGATCTATAGATTCAGTGCAGTCCCAATCAAAGTTCCAGGAATTAATTTTGTGAATATCTACCAACTGCTTCTAAAATTTATCTGGAGAAGCACAAGACCCAGAATAGCCAATTCAGTATTGAAGAAGTCAGAGGACTGATACCACCCAGCTTCAAGAGTTACTGTAACGCTATAGTAGTCAAGACAGTGTGGTATTGTTGAAAGAATAAACAAATAGGTCAATAGAACAAAATAGAGAGCCTGGAATATAGTAAACTGATCTTTGGCAAAGGACCAAAGACAATACAGTGGAGAAAAGAGTCTTTTCAACAAGGTGGTGGAACAGCTGGACATCCACATGGGAAGAAATGAATCTAGACACAGACCTTATATTTTTCAGAAAAATTAACTCAAAATGGATCACAGACCTAAATAGATCACATACACAAAATTTTAAAATTATTAGAAGATAATGTCGGAGAAAATAGGATCTTGGGTCGGGGAGTCACTTTAGATAAGACATCAGAAGCACAATCCATGAAAGAAGAAATTGATGTTTGATCTCATTAAATTAAAAACTGTTCTATGAATGACACTGTCAAGAATGTGAAGAAAAGCCTCAGAATGGCAGAAAGACACATCTGGTGAGGTTGTTATCCACAATAAACAAAGAACTCTTAAAACAACAGTATCAAAACAACTTGGCCACGTGGCTTGGTTGGTTGAAGCATCATCCCATACACCATAGAAGGTTGCAGATTCAATATCTAGTCAGGGCACACATGTAGGTTGGGGGTTCACTCCCCAGTCCGGGCGAGTAAGGGAGGCAGCCAGTCGATGTTTCTCTCTCACATGGCTGTTTCTCCCTCCCCCCTTTTTTCCCCACTCCTTTCCCTCTCCCTCCCCCCTCTTCTTTCTCTAAAAAAATCAATAATTTTTTATTAAATGGGCCAAAGACCTGAACAGACAGATGACAGTTATGCATATGAAAAGATACTCCACATCATATGTCATCAGGGAAATGCAAATTAAAATAAGACATTGCGCCCCGCCCAGCATGGCTCAGCGGTTGAGCGTCGACCTAGGATCCAGGCGAGCAGGGTTCGATTCCCGGTCAGGGCACATGCCCGGGTTGTGGGCTCAATCAATGACTCATTATTGATGTTTCTATCTCTCTCTCTCCCTCTCCTCTCTCCTCTCTCTAAAATCAATAAAGATATATTTAAAAAAAAAACCCAAAAACAAAAACAAGACTTTGCTACACACAGAATGGCCAAAATCTAGAACACTGACACCACCAAGTGCTTGGGGAGGAGGTGGAGCAACAGGATCTTTCATTCAGTGGTGGTTAGAATGCACAATGGTAGAGCCACCTTGGAACACAGTTTGGCAGCTTCTTACAAAAACTAAGCATATTCTTGGTCATATGATCTAGCAGTTACCCACCTTGGTACTTACCCAAAGGAGCTGAAAAGTGATGCGTCCACACTGAAACCTTCACATGGATGTTTATAGCAGCTTTATTCATAATGGCCAAATCTTGGAAGCAACCAAGATGTCCTTTAGTAGGTGAATGGACAAATTAAGTGTGATATATCCAGGCAATGGAATATTACGCACTGCAAAAAAGAAATAAACTATCAAGCCAGTAAAGACATGGAGGAACCTTAAATGAATATTAAGTGAAAGATTCCACTCTGAAAAGGCTATTACATACTATATGATTCCAACTATTCAACACTCTGGAAATGGAAAACTATGGAGACAGTAAAGAGGTCAGTGATTGCCAGGGGTTGAGGGGAGGAAAGCATGACTAGGCGGAACAGGATTTTTAGGGCAGTGAAAATATTCTGTATGATATATAATGGTGAATAGGTGCCATTTCACATAAAACACATGGGATGTATAACACCAAGAGACAAACCTATGAAAACTTTATACTTTTGGTGATAATGGTATGTCAATATAGGTTCACTGATTGTAAGAAAAGTAACACTTGGTGCAGGATGTTGATAGTGGGGAGTCCATGTGTGTGGGAGATTATAGAGTATATGACAGATTTGTACTTTGCATAATTTTGCCGTGAAGCTAAAACTGCTTTAAAAATCATCTATTAAAAAAATGGTTAGGAGAAAGTATTTACAAATCATCTTTAATAAAGGACTTGTATTTATAATATGTCAAGAACTCTTAACTCAATAAAAAGACAACCCGATTAAAAATCAAAGTGACTCCATGAGATACCACTTAATACCTATTAGGATGAATATACATTTGACTCTGGGGATTAGGGGCACTGACCCCTGTGCAGATGAAAATCCATGTATAAACTTAACTACAGTCCCTCAGTATTTGCAGGGCATTTGTTCTAGGACCCCCTCCAGATACAAAATTTACAATGGTCAAGTCCCTTGTATAAAAAGTGGCATAGGACAGTGCCTGTAATTGGCCCCCAACATCCATAGATTCCCAACTGTGGATTGAAAATACTACTTTTGATCTGCAGATGGATAAATTTACAGATGCAAAGCCTGGGTATACAAAGAGCTGACTGCATATTTATTGAAAATTCAGGTACAAGTGGACCTGCCCAGTTCAAATCCATGTCATTCAAGGGTTGACTATAGTAAAAACGATACACACAGCTGTTGGTGAGATGGGGAGAAATAGTAATCCTCATAGACTGCTGGTGAGAATGTGAAATGGTCCAACTGCTTTGGAATGAGTCTGGCAGTTATCAGAAGGTTAAACTGTTATGACATGACCCAGGAATTCCACTTTTAGGTATATAATCAAGAGAAATGACAACATGTCCATATAAAACTTGTACACAGTGTTTTTGCAGCATTATAAAAGTGCAAAGAGCTCAGATGTTCATGAACTGATGAGTAGGTAAATAGCAGGTGGTATAACCATACAGTGAAGTATTTGGCACTAGAAAGAAAAGAATTTACTGATACATGCTACAACATGGAAAACATTACATTAAATGAAACCAGTCACAAAGTACCACACAGATTGTATGATTTTGCTTATGTGAAATGTCTAGAACAGATCAAAATTAGATTGGTGAACTGCCTGGGTGGGGGTACTGGAGGTGGGTGGTTGGGAGGAAATAGTTACTACTGCTAATGAGTACTGGGTTTCTTTTTGGAGTGATAAAATGTAATATTGATTGTGATGATGGTTCCAAAACTGTTTACTAAAAACAGTAGAATTGTGCACTGGGGTGAGTTGTACCAGATATAAATTATATCTTAATAAAGCTATTTTTAGAAAAACAAAAGGAAAGATGTTCTCTGTACATGGATTGGAAGTCAGCACTACCCGACATGCTCTACTGATTCAGTGGAATTATCAAAATCCCAGTGGCTTTTTTTTTTTTTTTTTTTAGATGAAGGGAGAGAAACATCCATGATGAGCAAGTCATTGACTGACTGCCTTCTGCATACCCCCTACTGGGGATCGAGCCTGAAACCCAGGCATGTGCCCTGACCAAGAATCCAGCTGTGACCTCTTGGTTCATGGGTTGACACTCAACCACTGTGCCATGCTGGCTGGGCCCAGTGGCATCTTTTGCATAAATAGGAAAACGAGTACTGAAATTCATATGGAATCTCAGGGAACCCTGAAGAGTCAAAAACCATCTTTAAAAAAAAGAATGAAGTGGAAATCTCATACTTCTGATTTCAACACATATTACAAAACCACAGTAATTAAAACAGTGTGGTCCTGGCATAAAGACAGACATAGACAAAGGGAATAAAATAGCCCAGAAATAGACTGGTTGGTTTTGTTTTTTTTTTTAATGGTCAAATGATTTTCAACATGGGTGTCAAGACCACTCAGTGGAGAAAGGACTAGCTTCTCAACAAAAGGTATTGGGGAAACTGGGTATCCACAGGTAAAAGATTGAAGTTGGACCACATGTAAAAAAAAAAAGTTTAAAGATCTAAACCCAAGAACTAAAGCTATAAAACTGCTAGAAGAAAACATAGGGGTGAAGCTTCAAGACATTTGATTTGGCAGTGATTTCTAGGATATGACACCAAAAGCACATGTAATAAAACAAGAGTGGACAAATTGGAACTCATGAAAATCAAAGATGTAAGTGTATTAATGGACACAACAGAATGAAAAGGAAGCCTATGGAATAGAAGATACTTGCATACCCTCTGCTAAGGGGTTAATATTCTTGAATGTATAAAGAAGCCCAACAACGCAATAAAATAAAATAAAAAACTGGGCAAAGGACTCATAGAAATTTCTCCAAAGATGTTATACAGATGACCAACAAGCACATGAAAATATGGTCAACATCACTACTCATTAGAGAAATGTAAGTCCAAATCACAGTGAGATATTACCGCACACTCATTAGGGTGAATACTTCCAAAATTTAAAGCAGCCCCTCCAAAATAACAGTGCTGGAGAGAATCTAGAAAAATTGGGACCATTGTACATTGCTAGGCACATAAAGTGCTGTGGCTCCTATGGAAAACAGTATGGCAGTTTCTCAAAAAACTAAAAAGATGCTTGTGAACCCATGTTCATAGCAGTATTTACAACAGTCAAAAAGTGGAAATAACCTAAATGTTCATCAGCTGAATGGATAAACAAGACGTGGTGTGTACATGCAATGGAATATTATTCATCCTTAATAAGGAAATCTGAAAAAGAAAAAAATATATAAGGAAATCTGTCACATGCCACATCAGTGGTCTTTGAGGACACGCTAAATGAAATAAGTCACAAAGACATGTGGTATGATTCCACTTATATGAGGTAATAAAGTTGTCAAATTTATAGGAAAAGTCGTTGATAGTGGGAGGGGGAAATGAGTATTGTTTAATAGGTATAGAATTTGTTTTGCTGAATGAAAAAATTGTGGGTATCTTGCACAACAGTGAAAGAACTTTAACATTACAGAACTGTACACTTAAAGATGATTAAGATGGTGAATTTTATGTTATGTATTTAACCCAATTAAAAGTAAAAGTTATAAAAGAAAACTGAGCTACTCACCAAATAAAAAAGTAACCAAAAAAAGCCATTGTTACATGTGTTAATAGCAGACTTATAAAATAAACTTAAAGACAAAGGCATTAGTAGTGCTAGTGTCCTTTTATAATGATTGGCTAGAGGTGGGCAAGGGGGGGAAATGGGGGACAGCTATAATAGTGTCAAGAATAAAAAAGTTTTAAAAAGTTAGAAGCAACATAATAAAACCCTGTATGTTTTAAAACAAAGATCTATTTTAAGTAACTCACCAAAGAAGACATCATAGTGGAGATTAGTAAATCTAAATGGAATAACTGAATTTAAGAGGTGCACCTAAAGAGATAGGCTTAAATGCAAATGTGATAGGAAAAAACACTTGTAATTCATAAGTGAATCCTCAATATTACCTTTGCTGCTTAAAAATTTCCCCCTAAATCTCAAAAGGTTAAAGTTAAAATTTCTCACATTGTTTGACAGCGGCTGTGTGTTAGCTGTTGCAGCAGTGTGTGTGTATTTCTGTTCTACGTGTCTTCTCATTTGGGGGCTTTGTGCTGAAAGAGCAGCCCCTATATATACATTCACATAGCAGAGAAGATGAACAAGAGGCTGAGCTAAAGTGTAGAACTGTATCCAGAGGACTGCTTAGATGTTACCTACATTTGATCACATTCCATTGGCTAAAGCAAATCACACGGCTATGCCTGTGGGCTGGGGATATTTACTCTCAAAAGGCATGAAAAGTAATTATAGTGGGTGTATATGCATAATTCCATAATCTAGGGAATGCAGGCTATAAACAATAATAGAATCTGTTATTGCTTCCAAGAAGTTAGGAGTTAGAAACTTAAGTTAGGAAAAGAATTAGGAAAATAACCTGCCATAAAAGTATTTGAAAGGAAATAATAAAGAGCAGAATTTAATTAATTATATCTAACACAATAGGGGATAATCATACCAACACTTAATTCTTTAAAAAATTATTTATTTATTGACTTGAGAGAAAGGAAGATCTATTTGTTGTTCCACTTATTCATACATTCATTGGTTGATTATTGTATGTGCCCTGACCCAGGGATGGAACTCACAACCTTGGTGTATAGGGACAATGCTCTAACAATTAAGCTACCTGGCCAGGGCAAGAATTCTTTGAAAATATTAAAATTTAGGGCAAAAAAGAGGAAAATATATGTATTAACAGCTTCAATGAAAATAGGATGTAATTGTCATGAGCTATTTTAGACCAATAATTTGAACATTTAGATAGGAAAGTTTTCTCGATAAATACGTAACTTACAGAAACTTATGGAAAACAAAGTAAGTTTCTCTAAACCATTTTTTAAAAATGTTTAAACTTGACGATAACTTGGCTTATTAGCAGGTTCTTCTAAAAACTGGAATAATTCCAATTATGCACATATATTTCCAGTGAATAGAGCTGGTACTAAGTACTACAGGTAGTTTATGTATAAAAATTGTAGAACAATATTAGCCAACCAGATCACTGTTTTTAAAAAGGTAATCAAGTTTTCATTTCAATAATGCAAGTTGTACATTAGAAAAATAAGTCAATGCAATTATCATGAACAGATAGATTGAAGAAAGGTTACGGTCACTCTAATTTTTTTTTTTAATCTTTCCCTGAGGACATTGTTTTTATTGATTTTAGAGAGGAAGGGAGAGAGAGAGACATCCATCAGTTTGCCTCCCGTAGGCTCCCCAACCAGGGATTGAACTCACAGCCTGCCTCACAACCTGCATGTGCCCTGACTAGAAATCGAACTCATTACCTTTCCTTGTATGGGATGATTCTCCAACTAACTGAACCACACTGGCCAGGGCATGATCACTTTAATAAATGCAGACGGTGCATTTGATGAAGTCAACATGCATACGTGAGATTTTTTAGTAACATAGGAATAAAAAAGAATATGTTTAGCCTCATGAAGGGTTTCTACAAAATCATGTACAAAACAAACAGGACATTCTGAATGGTGAAATGTTGAAGCTAATCTTTTGTAATCAGAATAAGATGATCACTGTCAAATCTATCAGATATATTGGATAGCTCTGTTAGACTAGCAAGACAAAAGGATAAAAACTAGAAAGGAAGAAGTAAAAAGATTATGTCAGTAGAAAAATCCCAAAGTATCTTATGGGTGAGTGATTGGAATTACGGAGTGCTTAGTAAGTTTCCTAGGTAATTTTTTAAAATCCAGAAAATTTCTTTATAGCAGCTGTTAGTTGGAAATAGTAACTTTTAAGTTTTATTTACTAATAGTGTAAAACAATCTTAAGGAACCTATGTGTTCTCTATGGCTGCCATAAGAAATTCCCACAAATTTGGCAGCTTAAAACAACACAGATTTATTATTAAATTTTGTAGATATGTAGTTCAGGTAAGCTCAGCTGGTTTCTATATTCTGGGTTTACAAGACTGAAATCAGGTGTTCCTGCCTGGGCTCTTATCTGTTGATTTTATGTGAGAGTCACTTCCAAGTTCATGTTGTTGGCAGAATTTAGTTCTTTGTGGCTACTGGTAGAGTTGAGGGTCCTTGTTTTCTTGATGGTTGTCTGGAGCCTCTCAGCTCCTTTAGGCCACCTGTGTTCTTTGTCCAATTGCAGTCTTTAAATCAGCAACAACTGGTGGAGGAGCCCTTCTTTGCATCTTTCTGACATTTTTTGCTGCACTTCCTATGCCTGGGGTTGGAGAAAGTTCTCTGCATAATCCACAGTATGATCCCTATCTTAAGGTCACTTATTAGGAATCTTATTTACATCTGCAAAGTTTTTTATGCCATGTATTTAACATAAACACTGTTACAGGGGTTGGGATGTGGACATATTTGAGGGGCACTTCTGCCTACCATAGGGCAGATCTTTAAAGGGATATAGCAGATGTTTTTTCCATTTTATTGAATTTATTGGTGTGACACTTTAACAAAATTGTACAGGTTTCAGATGCACAATTCTACAACACATCTTCTGTACACTGTATTGTGTGTTCACCATCCCAAGTCAAATCTTCATCTATCACCATTTTTACCCCTTCCTCCCTCCTCCTCCCAGCAATCACCCCTCCATGTTCATGAGTTTTGTTTTCTTTTTTGCTCAGTCCCCCCACCTGCCCTGTGTCATCATGGTGTGCCCCCCCCCCCCCCCCCCCCAGCATTCAGCCTGCTCTCTGTTTTGAGTCTGTCTCTATTTTGGAATATAGCACTTTTCAAGAGAGTATTATAGTCATTGAAAGGTGTTAGTGAAGGCATAAATAGGGAGATAAATACCAGTTTATGTGGTAAAGAGGGTAATTTTCCCCAAATTGATTCAAAAGTCAAATTCCAATGAGAATTACAACAGATTTTTTTTTTTTTTTAGGAATTTGATAAGCTGATATCTAAAATTTATATGGAAATGTAAGCAACAAAAAACCCATCACACTCATAAAGGCATGACAACTTGTTTTAGCCAATTTAAGGCATAAGCTAGACTGCAGTAGTGGAACAGGACATCCAGAAACAGCTATATACATATATGCACACTTGGTAAATTACAGGTGGTATTGCCATCCAAAGAGAAGATCTAATTTTTAATACATGGTGCTGGAAAAGTTGCGTGGGGAAAAAGTGAAATTATAGACCTCTGCCTTGTAGAGTCATTCAGACCTGTTCCAGTGAAGGGCAAAATCATAAAGCTGTTAAGGGATAACAGTTAAAGATCTTTATGATCTTAGAGTTGGGAAAGTTTTCTTAAGTGGACATAAGCATAATGTTAAAGGACAAGATAAAAAAATTTACCACAAGTAATTTTTCATTAAACATCAAAAAGAGTACATACATAGTCCACAAAGTGAAGAAAAGATGGTTTTCATTTGTGATTGGATAGGTATTGTAAGAACCAATAAAGTACAAATCAATAAGAGTCAGTAAAAAACTTGTTATAAGACACAAATGAGCATTTTACAAAAGCAGAAATCCAAATTATTGAAATCATGAAAAGTGCTTAACATTATTAATCAAGGAGATACAAATTATTTATAAAACCCACATTAGCAATGTTAAAACATCAGACAAGTGTTTGGGGGTATTTGGAACAAGAGCTTTCTTCATCTGTGTGGGAATAAAAAATGTAAAACCATACCTTGTGCTCACCCTCCCTACTCAAGAGTTGCATTGTTCAAATATGGTGGCCATTAACCATATGTGGTTATTGAGTCCTCAAAATGTAGCCAGTCCAAAATGAGATATGCTGTAATGTACAATATTGGATTTTGAAGACTTAGAAAAAAATGATATAAAATATATGAATGATTTTAATAATTATTTCATATGGAAATAATATATTTGGTTAAATAAAATGTTAAAATTTCACCTTTTAAAAACTTTTTAGTGTACCTACTGGAAAATTTTGAATTGTGTTTTTCATATTGTTTATATTTGATTGCATTGCCCTAGAGGAACTTAGAAGTGTTTATCAGGGGGAAAATATATATATATATGTATATACATATATATGTATATATACACATATATATACACACACACACACACATATATATATAACAGAATTGTTCATTAATTCACAGATTGGAAATAATCAAAATATCCTTCAGCAATCGACTGGATATGTTGTAGCATAGTAAACAATGTGATACCGTATGGTAGTGAAAGTGAATGACGGCTGTACACCTCTTTATTAATGAACCTAGAAAACAGTTCTGAGTACAAGAAGTTAAATAAGGTTACATGCAGAGTGTGATTCCATAAAGCTCAAGAGCAGATCAAACAAACTGTATTTTTCAGAAATGTACATCTATATAGAAGGTAATATAAAGAAAAACCAGGAATAATTATTGCAAGTCAGGTTTGGGGTGGTTTTGGGGGTGAGGAAGTGGGATACACAGGGGTTCTAATATGCTAACAGTGTTGTGTTTCTAGTAGTTGTTGCCCATGTATGTTTAGTACATTCTTCTGTATGGCATATTTCTTAACAATACTAAACATAGTCTAGCATGAATAGATGTGTGGGACAGGAAGCAGCAAGCCAAAGCCGATTTATTTCTCGCAGCTTCAGGGTGGTTGCTCCTTGGGCTAAAGTCCAGGTAGGCTGAGCCTGTCTTTGTTTTTTTTGCATCCAGTTATTTGTCTGCTTGGGGTGGTATTGTAAACTTGTACTGTGTGGAAAGCTTTGTTTAAACAGAGGATCTACATATAGGACTTCCATCCCAGAGATGATGGGCCTCTGCATCTTGTCATTCATATTGCTGGCTGGCCTCTGGGCTTGTGAGGCTCAGGAATTGCCAAGTTTCTCTCTCCTGATATCTCCCCCTAAGTAGAAATTTTTCTTTGAATTTGCAGAACAAGGGAGAGAAACCATTACAACCCGTTTCTTAGTCATTGTACCATCTGTCCAAGTTGCTGATGTGGAAACCCAAATATACTCATGCTTTTTCCCCCCACAGCATTTCAGGGGGAAAAATCTGTAACTTGGGCACTTGTGAATCACATTGGTCAGCCAGTTAACCTCATCTTTAGGCTCATAGTATTTGCTCTTGTGCAGTATGCAGCTTTTGTCCAGTACTTGTTGGAGTATTATGTGAAGTCATCACCTGTTGTCTAAGTGTCAGTTCCCAGAGTCCTCCTTGGATTTACTGGCTTTGTGTTGTGTGAGAGGACATTCTCAGTTGCTGGGTGATCCAGACCATCTTCAGGCACTTGTTGAAAGGCTGCACTGGAGTTGGCCCAGACGAAGTTTTGGGGTTTGTGGAGCCCTTGAGCCTTGGGAGACCTGATGGCTGTTATTCACTCTCACCTTGCCGACCATGTCAGTGTCTCCTGCTGCATTCCCCTTACAAATGCAGGCAGGTCCTTGTCTTACCAGGTGGTGAGAGGAACTTTAATTTTTGTGAAGTCTTTGGTATGTAGCTGAAAATGGAGTATAAATTCACCAGGAGATGCTATATCATCACGTAGCAGAAAGAGACAGTGGCATCCTACTGACTTGGCAAGAGGAGAGTACCCTGAATTTCCCCTTACCCCACCACTGGATTCTTCTCACCAGAGAAGAACACCAGGCGAGAACCGTTTTGGCAAAGCTGGGACCTATTCCTAACCAGGAGTCAGCTCTTGTGCAAGTTCCAATAAGTGCAATTCTGGACCAAAAAGTAACTTTTCTTAACTTCAGGTGGGGATCATTCTTGTCTTCTCTACCTCATAGTGTTGTAAAGACCTTTGAAAACTAAAATACTGGGCATGTGTGAGAAAGAACAAAGGCCATATGATTAGGTGGGACCAGGAATAATGATACAAATGGAGGGGAATCCAGGAAATCCAGTTTAAAGAATGCAGCAGTTCAAGCTTTACATAGAAATTGTGACAACAAAGTTCAGTCTATGGAATTCTTTCCTGGTACCAGTGTCAGACATTTCCATCATTAGTCCTTTTGTGTTACATTTTTGTTTTGTTTTTTAAATATGTTTTTATTGGTTTTAGTGAGAGAGGAAAAGAGAGGGAGAGAGGAAAACATGGATGAGAGAGAAACATCAATCAGCTCCCTCCTGCACACGACGTACTGGGGATCGAACCTGCAACCCTGCCATGTGCCCCAAACAGAAATTGAACCTTTGACCTCTCCTTGCACAGAACACCCACCCAACTTACTGAGCCACACCAGCCCGGGCTGTGTTACGTATTTTAAAATGCAAAACTTTTAATTTTTTTCTCCTAATCTCTTACTCTGAAAGATTTCCTCAGATTATTTTCTTCTCATGGGCAACACAAGGCCCCCAAATCAGAGTAGTCTCTCTTTATAAATGGTTTAGTTTTGACTTTTTTTTTTTAATATATCTTTATTGATTTCAGAGAGAGGAAGGGGGAGAGAGAGAGAGACAGAAGCATCACGGATGAGAGAGTCATTGATCGGCTGCAGCCCGCAACAAGGGCATGTGCCCTGACCGGGAATCGAACCCCGACTGCCTGGATCCTAGGTCGACGCTCAACCGCTGAGCCACGCCCGGCCGGGCAAGTTTTGACTTCTTCCTGACCAGACAAGTGAATCAGGAGACCTGATTTCAGGTTTTACCTCACTATTTAAATTCCAGCCATAATCTTTTACATGAGTCAGTTCCTTATTTAATTATTTTTTTCCCCTCTGTGCAACCCCCCTTCAGTGCCTGCAGCCTATAGGCAGAGAGACCAGGCAATCAAGGCCACAGTTTGCTCTGGCATGGGGCACCATGACAGACCCAGTGGGATGGGCCTGCCATAAATCCAAATCCATGCACTGTTCCTTATTTTAACACACATACTTAAATATGGTAGCTACATAATAAACTGACTCCTTGGGAGGGATTCATTTATTAATGTATATTTTGAGTGCCTGCTGTGTGCCAAATGATGCTGGGAGCTGTGAATGTGGTAGTGAACATGACTGACTGTTGGTAAAACAATCTCCAAGTAATTCATAATGGTGATATTGGTGGGAGTAAGGTAGATGGATGGAGATAATCAAACTAGAAAATCTAGGCAATAAATAACTACCATTATTGACCATTAAATTTAGTTATGAACCTCTTTTAAAACAGGAAAAAAGAAGCTTATTTTATGGCCCAGGCTGTGGTGTATGGTAGTAGAAGATTTTATGTACACTTGGAAATAATTTGTAATCAGCAATTTCTGTTGTAATATTCTGCAGATGTCAGTCCAGATTGTTTGATAGTGTTATTCAATTGACTTTTTGTCAGTTACTGAAAGGATTTTAAAATCAGTTGTGGTTGAAACTTATTCTCTTAGAGCTGTCAGTTTTGCTTTATAAAATGTGTAGTTTTTAGATGCATATATATATTAGATGCAATATATGTATCTGTTATGAGATGTAATATTCATACATATATATACACATATATAGTTATGTATTCTTGATGAATTGACTCTTATCATGAAATATGTCTATCTTTTGTAATGCTCTGTCTTCAAGTCGACTTGCCAGCCTTCTTTCATCTCTTTATTTTCAGTCTATTAGTGCCTTTATTTTAAAGGAGAGTTACTTGTAGACGTTGTATAATTGGGTCTTATTTAAGTTTTAATTTTTTTGTGACCTCTTTGGTTATTCAAACATTTTATAATACTCCATTTTATTTCCTCCTTTGACTTCTTATTTATGCCTCTTCAAACATTTTTAAAGTGGTTACTTTATAGCTAATAGTATACCTCCTTAACTTTTCAAAATCTCTTTAGAGCCATTATTGTACTACAACTTACTTTTCACATCTCACTGAACATTTAATACTTTTTAGCTTACAAATATGTAGTTTACAATTACAAAAATATAATTCCATTACCTTTGTGCTATTGTCATATCCTCTTACATATATTATAAATCCTATCTTAAAATGTTACTATTTTGCTTTACACTAATAGTTGTTTTCTAAGGAAACTGTAAAAAGGAAAAAAAAACCAGCCTTTTATAATTACCTTTTAAATTCCTTTCTATAATTTAAGTTTCTATCTGATATAAATTTCCTCTCGGCCTGACAGCATTGTTTAGCGTTTCTTGTACTGTAGGTCTGCTGTCGACAGGTCATCTCAGCTTTGGTTTACCTGATAATGCCCTATTTCACTCTGATGTTTGAATGATGTCTTCACTAGATAGGGAATCTGGACTTACAGTTTTTCCTTTTTAAAGATAATATCCCATTGTCTTCTGGCCTTTACTATTTCTAATGAGAAGTCGACCATTATTTATATTGTTGTTCCCTTGTATGTAACGTGTCCCCCACCACACAGCTTTCAAGTTTTCCACTTTACCATTGATTTTCAGCAGTTTAACTATGATGTGTCTCAGTGTGATTTTCTTTGAATTTATCCATTTGATAGTTAAATTTTTGGACCAATAACTTGATGTTTTTCTTCAAAATTGGGAAAATTTCATTCATTCATTCATTCATTCATTCATTCATTCATTCATTCAATTTTAGGACTTCAGTTACACCATTTGATGGTTTTACAGACCCCTGAGGTTTTTTCTGTTTTCTTAGACCTTTTTCCTCTCTGTTTTATAGGTTGGATTATGCCTATAGATCTGTTTCAGATTTCACTAACTTTTGTCTACCATCTACACTCTACTTTTAAGCTCATCCAAGTTCAAACTTTTTAGTTCTACAATTTCTGGGGTTGCCTTTTTTTTTTTTTTTTTTTGTAGATTCATTTTTTCTGCTGAGATTCCCTGTCTGTTCATTAAGACCATAGTCGTCTTTAGTTTGTCAAACATAAATATATAACAACTTTAGCCCTGGCCAGTGTGGCTCAGTTGGTTGAGTATCCTCCTGTGCACTGAAAGATTGAAGGTTTGATTCCTAGTCAGTGCACATGCCCAGGTTGTGGGCTTGATATCTGGTAGGGGGCATTCAGGAGGCAGCTGTTCCCTGTTTCTGTCTTACATTGATATTTCTTTCCCTCCCTCCCTCAAAATCAATTAAAAAAAATTTAAAAGATTTTTTTTAAGCCCTTGTCTTAAAATCCAACGTTTGAAACATCTGAAAGATAGTTTCTGTTGACTACCTTTTTTCTTGACTATGGGATGTATTTTCCTGTTTCTTTTTACATCTATTAATTTAAATTTTTACTGGATACTGTAGCCATTATACTATAGAGATTATAGATTATATCATCTTCCTCTGAGGAATGTTTTAAAATGCTGGGGCATACTGGTTGAAATCGCTGCTCTACATAAATGTAGTTCAGAGCAGGGAACATCTAAGTGTCCATGTAACAATACATAGATAGAAAGGGGAAGCTTCAGGAGCCCCAGGGGCAGGGATTCTTCCTTTTAGTTAACAATTCAGACCTACTGAGCCTCTTTGCCACTTTCTGCTAACCCTATAAAAAGGGTTGGGAACTAAATCTCCAGGGCCATCTAGATTTATCTTTCATCACAAGTTTTCCATTGGTAGAAAATAAAGAGAAAACTTCTTGGTCTGGTAGTAAAGGCCTAGCAGCTTTCTCCAACTTATCAGGCCTTTCTGCCACTGGTTCTACAGGTATTCTCCCATTCACTGGATTACTTTCTAATAAATGATTGCTTATCTAAGCTTCTCATCTTCACTCACATTCCCTAATTTAGAATGCTTTCTCTTTCTCTAAATTCTCACTATTCAAGAGCTGTTTTTGTCCCATCCCTTCTGTGATACCTCCCTGATCTCAATTCTTACACCAAATATTTTCATGTACTGCCTAATATTAGTTTTTATGTGTACATTTCCTTTTTTCTATCTAACTTGTAAATTTCTTAAGGGTAGGGAATATATATTAGATTATTAGTAACCTCTATAATACCCTAATAGTCGTGTGTAAATTCTCGGCAAATTTAATGATTAGAATGTATGCTCTTAAAATGTATTTTAATTATAAAATTCATAATATTTCAGGGTTCTCTATGCTTCTTTAGACTGTGAATATTAATTGTTATTAAGTAGAATGCTAGATTCTTTATTAGAACATCTTTTTTATTCTATTGCAATTAATCCCTATTTTAAGAACTCATTTTCTGAGGTTGGTATCAATTATTGTCTGTTGGTTACGCTGTTAGCCAGTTTAGTAATTAGATTCCTCCATTCTACTTCAGCAAGAAGTTGAGAACTTTAAGAAGCTAAATCTCATTAGTAAAGAGCAGTTTGAAAACCTAACACCTGAACTTCCTTTTGAGCCAAACCAAGAAGTTCCTGTAGCACCTTCACAGTCCAGGCAAGGTATGTAAATCTGCTTTCGTGTAAGTGTCTGAATGCTATTAGAGCAGTTCTAAATTGTTTTTAAAGTTTGCTCCTTTATTTATGAAAACATTTAGGTATCTGGTAAAAGGCTAGAATTTTAAAACTCAACTTTTTATTTATATTTTGGTGAACTTCAAAACATTTTAGAGACCTAAAAATATCGATTGTAAAATTGGTAAGACCAGCCTAGTAGTAAATGGACAGAGTTTGAATCCCACTTTACTCTTGGTGAGTAGTCTGGTAATTACAAGGTGGCCTAGGAGTCATCTGTTATAGCAACCAGATCGTGCTCAAACCTGGGCACTTACTTTTTGTAAAGTAGGCAAAATCAGTTGGTCCTTTATGTGTGTCTTTTGAGTCTGAGATTGTGGGAATGTTTCACTTCTCGAAATAAAGGAAAATTTTCACTGACTTTCTAATTTTAAAAAATATACCACTAGCTCTTTCTTTTGTTTTAAGGTCTTAGTTTTGTATGAAAATGTAAATACATTTGGAATAGTCATAAAATTAATCTAACTTTTTCAGGGAAGTATAAGTGATTTTGGTACAGTCTTCTCTGAAGTCAGGTTAAAGAAGAACTCTTAATTTGGAAAACTTTAAACATATACAAAAATAAAGCAAATTATATAATGAAACCCCCATGTACTCATTACCTAACCATTAGTTACTTTAGCAGACCATAGCCAATTTTGTTTCATCTCAACCCCATTTATTTTCTTTACCTCACACTTGATTCTTTTGAAGCTAACTCCCAATATTTTTTCATTTCTAAACATTCTGTATGTCTTTAAAAATATAAGGACCATCTCTTTTAACAGAAATAACACAATACCATTATCACATCTAAAATTAACAGTAATTTCTTAATATCAAATACTTTAGTTTTCAAATTTCCTCATTCATCATGTTTAAAAAAAGTCAGTATCTATATAAGTTCCAGACAATGCAGTAGGTTGATATGGCTCTTTTAGTCTCTAGAGCCATAACTATTATGTTTCCTTGCAATTTATTGTTGAAGAACTAGGATTGTTTATCCTGTAGATTTTTTTACATTCTCAATTTTATTGATTGTATCTTCATCAGTTCATTCAACCTGTTTTCTGGTCCTGAATTTTCTATAAGTATTATTTTGCTACAAAGGCTTGACATTTTTGAATTTGATATATATTTTTAAGGGAAGCTTTTATTTTCATTGATCTATACTTTTCCCAATTGGTTATTTTCAAAGCTAATCTTTAATATTTCTTTCTGCTTGGTTTGGGTTTATTTTGCTACTCCTTTTTTAGTTTCTTAAGGCAAAAGCTTAGATAATTGATTTGAGAACTTTTCTGTTATAAATAATTAATGCTATAAATTTTAAGCATTATTTTAGGTGTGTCGCATCAATTTTGATATGAAGAGTGAAGTTTAAATTATTGACTTGAGACTTTTCTATTATAGGCATTCAATCATATATATTTTACTTTAAGCACTGTTTTAACTACATTTTACCAATTTTGATATGTTGTATTTTAATTTTCCTTTCCTTCAAAATACTCTCATTTCTCTTAAAACTTCCTCTTTGATCTATGGATTATTTAGGAATGTGTTGTTTAATTTTTGAGTGAGTGGAAATTTTCCTGTTTCTGTTATCAATCTTACTGATACATAATTATTTTTCTCTAGCTACTTTTAAGAATTTTTATTTAAGTTTTTAGCAATTAGCATATGATGTATATGAGCTATTATATCTTTAAAATTTTTTTTAAATCTCTGTACTCTTTCTCCTCTACTAGACTTTATGACTGGAAAAGCCAAAAAAGTTAATTTTTGGCATTTACAGAAAAATTTGCTGAGTCTTGCTTCAATGGCATTTTAATTATTTAT
Organism: Miniopterus natalensis; assembly: GCF_054644295.1. Taxonomy (NCBI): domain Eukaryota; kingdom Metazoa; phylum Chordata; class Mammalia; order Chiroptera; family Miniopteridae; genus Miniopterus; species Miniopterus natalensis. The sequence goes on from NC_142084.1 coordinate 30,486,775, forward strand.
TTTTATTTTTTAAAATTATGTCTTTATTGATTTGAGAGAGAGAGAGAGAGAGAGGGAAACATCAATGATGAGAGAGTCATTGATTGGTTGCCCCCTGCACGACCCCTACTGGAGATTGAACCTGCAACTCAGGCATGTGCCCGGACTGGGAATCAAACTTCGATCTCCTGGATCATAGGTTGATGCTCAACTGCTGAGCCACACCAGCCAGGCTTATTTATTAAAAAAATAAAGTGCCAGTTGTCATGTAGTATATATATGTATTCTTTTTAGAGAGAGAGAGAAATATTGATGTGAGAGTGAAACACTGATCAGCTGCCTCCTGCACACCCCTTACTGGGGATTGAGCCTGCAACCCAGGCATGTGCCCTGAGCAGGAATCAAACTGAAGACTTCTTGGTGCATGGGATGACTCTCAACCACTGAGCCACACTGGCCAAGGCATGTAGCAATTTTATTATAAGCTTTCAGTAACACAAACAGCATAATATTATGTTCTGTTTTTATAAAGGCAATTCCTGTCTATAAAAACAATGAGTACTATGGGCAAGTTTCACATGGTCTAGGTATGCAACTGTACAATGATTTAATTTGGTAGTAATACATTTTGGAAAGTCTTAAGTAGTAGAATAGTTAGCTTACCCCTTAGTCCAGTAGTTCTTAAACTTTAGCAAGTATCAGAGTCACCTGTGAAGCTTGTTAAAACCAGTTAAAGGGCTCTGTACCCAGTGTTTCTGGTTTTAGTAAGTTGAAGTGGGACCAAAGAATATGCATTTTTAACAGATTTCTCAGCCATGTTGATATCATTGGTTGGGAATACACTTTGAAAATCAGTGCTTTAGCCTAGTCCTCTGAAATATCAGTCTTCTCTGATAAACTTTTAGCAGAATCTGTGTGGTAAACCATCACAGTTGAGGTTCCCTAAAGAGTAGATGGCCTAGTCTTTTGTTTTTTACAGCTTTTTTGAGGCATCATTTACATACCATAAAATTAACCCACATTAAGTATATAGTTTGATGAGTTTCAGTAAGTTTGTATAGTTGTACACCAGCACCACAATTCAGTTTTAGGACAAGTCCGTTGTGCTGAAAAGTTCCCTGTGATCATTTGCAGTTAGCCTCACCACTCAGTTTCAGTCTGAAAGTAACCAGTAATCTGTTGTCTGTCTGTATGTTTTTGTATTTCCTAGAAATTTTATATAAAGAGTCATATGTCTGGTTATTTCAATTAATATAATATTTTTGAGGTTAATCCATGTTGTGGCCTATGTCAGTACTTTGCTCCTTTTTATTGCTAAGTAGTATTCTGTAGTATGGACAGACACATTTTGTTTATCCAATTGCTGAATATTTGGATTTTTTCCAGTTTTGGCTGTTATGAAAAATTCTGGTTTTAACATTTATGTACAAGAAATGGCTCATGATTTTGGTTAAAAAGAAGTTATAGTATCTAGATATTTAGATGTCATTTGAGGCTTGTAGTTGATTTAAAAAAACTTTAATACATTTTTGTTCCTTAATCACATATGTATAGTAATAAAATTTTTATCTACTATAAATATTTTTTGTACCTGTTCTTGTCTTAACTACTTTTTGATAATATGTCAAGATATTATAAATTGGTATATGATATGCTGTAAAAATTCTGTAAAATATTTCTTTTGAGATAATAGATGTACTCCATAGATGGGTAAAATTCACACTGAATTAAACCTGATATAAAATAAGTATAAAACTGAAATAAACCTTAACTTTTTCATAGGAGAATGTTGAGATATAAATTAAAGTGGGGAGGTCTGTGTAATGAACCCCTGTGTACCTATCTCACCTAATTTCAGCAAGTGTTAATAGTTTGATATTCTCTATCTGTGCCTTGTTCCCCACCTATTTCTCGTATTATATTGAATCTCAGACATATCACTTCTGTTATAAATACTCATTGTATATTACAAATGGTTATGTATAAATTTTCACAATATCATTATTTCACATAAAATTAGCATTAATTCCTTAATATTATTTACTGCCCAGTTTATGTTTGGTTGTTCCTGATTGTATGAAATATATCTTTTTGAAATTGGTTGGTTGAATCAGGACCAAACAAGGTACACATACTGCATTTGATAGATAGGACCATGAAGTCACTCTTAATCTATTATCATACCTCTTCTTTTGTTTTTCTATGCCCGTGATTTGTCAGAGATACTGGTTAATTTGTCACAGGATTTCTTATTATTTACTTGATTGCATCTTCATATCATTTAATGTGTTTGTTTATTTCCTCTCTTAGGAAATGGTGGAAATGGTATTTAGATATTGAGGATTTAGTATTTTCAGGTTTTTATTTTTCTAGTGGCTAGACTGTTTCCTATGAGAAGTTGTTTATTTCCTAGTGCATCATATAAAGTCTTTCAGGCTAACTTTTACTGATGTTTTGATTTACCTGATCATTAGGTTTAGATGTTATCAGCCTGATCCATTCATCGTAAAGTTTCCCTTCAACTTTTTTTTTTTAATCAGTTTTAGGCTCACAGCAAAATTAACAGGAAGGCACAGAGATTTCCTTTGTACTCCAAGCCTCCAACTTACATGGCCATCATCCATCTGGTGAAGGATGTTGCTTCCCCATAGCATTCTACATCAGAGTGGTACACAGGTTACAATTGATGAACTTGCATTGACACGTTATAATCACCCAGAGTCCATTGTTTACATTAGTGTTTACTCTTGGTGTTGTACATTCTGTGGGTTTGGACAAATTTATGATGACATGTATCCATTGTTATAGTATTATACATAGTATTTTCACTGCTCTAGAAATCACTCAGAGTTTGTAGTTTACATAGATTTCGTTCTTGGTGTTGCACATCCCTAGGGTTTTGTTTAATGACATGTTATCTATCATACTATCATACAGAATAGTTTCACTGCTCTAAAAATCCTCTCCGTTTTGTCTATTCATACCTTTCACCCCCACCCCTACCACCCCCACTGGCAATCACAGATCTTTTTACTGTTTATAGTTTTCCATTTCCAGAATATTGAGTAGTTGGAATCATACAGCGTGTAGCCTTTACAGATTGGATTCTTACACTTAGTAATATGCCCTTATGTTTCCTCCATGTCTTTTCATGGCTTGGTAGCGTTTTTCTTTTTAGCTCTGAATAATAGTCCGTTGTCTGAATGTACCACAATTTATCCATTACCTGCTACTGAAGGACATCTTGGTTGCTTCCAAATTTGGGCAATTATGACTAGAGCTGCTATAAACTTCCATGTGCAGGTTTTCTGCTCCTTTGGGTAAGTACTAAGGAGGGCAGTTACTAGGTTGTATAGTAATAGTATGTTTAGTTTTAGAAACAACCAAACTATTGTTTATTCTGGCTTGTACTATTTTTGTGGAAGTTCCCACCACCAATGAATGAGAGAAAGTTCCTATTGCTCCACATCCTCTACAGTATTTGGTGGTGTCAGTGTTCTGGATTTTGGCTATTCTAATAGGTGTGTTGTGGTATCTTGTATTAATTTATATTTCTCTGATGGCATATGATGTGGAGCATCTTTTTATTTGCTTTTTTTGCCATCTGTATACCTTCTTTAAGACATCTGTTCAGATCTTTGGCTCATTTTTAAATTGAGATGTTTTCTTGTTGAGTTTTAAGAGTTCTTGGGTTATTTTGGGTAGCAGTCCTTTATCAGCTGTGTCTTTTGCAAGTATTTTCTTTCAATCTGTGGCTTGTCTTCTCATTCTCTTTACAATGTCATTTGCAGAGCAGACATTTTTACTTTTAATGAAGTCCAGCTTATCAATTATTTCTTCCATGGATTATGTCTTTGGTGTTGAATTTCCCTTCAGTGTTTTACCAAATGGTTTTTATGCAGTCATTCATGAGTATTCCCTAGATCTTCTATTTAAAGTTGCAATATACAGCAGGTCCTTAAATAATGTCATTTCATTCATCATTTTTTTAAGACGTGATAGGAACTTAACTCTTGTTTATATCAATGAGCCTGTGGTAAAATTGGTTTTGTTATATGTTGTTTTGATTAAAGTCACAGAACCTGTCAGTCATGTTAAATATGGACTCACAGTAGTCTTTTTTATTTCTTTTATCCTGTATTTCTTACCTTCAGTTCTTTAAAGAATATTCTTTTATCAATTCTTTGGTTACGCTGATACTCAATTTTTACAGGAAAAGAAGGGTAAATAACTTGTTTCTTTCCTTTTATTCAATTTCTCAATTTTCAGAAAATGAGTTGGTGCCCCAGCAATCTACAAATATGATTAAGGTTTAAAGAGCTTTTATGAACTTATGGAGCTTATTTATTTCATGTGTTTCTTTTTTTCTTTTTTTAAAATATATCTTTATTGATTTCAGAGAGAGAAAGGGAGAGGGAGAGAGAGAGAGAAACATCAATGATGAGAGTCATTGATCGGCCGCCTCCTGCACTCCCCCGACTGGGGACCGAGCCTGCAACCCGGGCACGTGCCCTGACCAGGAACTGAACCCCAATCTCCTGGATCCTAGGTTGACACTCAACCGCTGAGCCACACCCGGCTGGGCTCATGTGTTTATTTCATTTCAGTCATTATTTTTAGTGGTCAGATCACTTCATTTTACTGATGGGACACCCTAAAGTTTTTTTTGTGTCCTCATGACCTAAGCTAGTATTTTGTTCTTTTTTTATTTTTTATGTTTTTCTTTATTTCAGAGAGGAAAGGAGAGGGAGAGAGAAATAGAAACATCAATGATGAGAGTCATTGATCAGCTGCCTCCTGCATGCCCCGTGCTGGGTGGGAATTGAGCCTGCAACCTGGGCATCGAACCATGGAATCGAACCATGGTCTCCTGGATCATAGGTTGATGCTCAACCACTGAGCCATGCTGGCTGGGCCAAGCTAGTATTTTCTTTATTAACCTCATTGCTGTCTGGCTCAAGATTTCCCAGGGTCATGTTATGCTTTGCTCCATACTTTATTTCTTCTAGCAGACCTAGTCAGTGGGAAATGGAATTTAGAGACCATAGTCTGGTTGCTAGGAATCTTACTGTTTCTGGGTTGTTACCGCTCCTAGATCTTTTACAAAGGCACTGAATTTTACATACAATTCCAGTATAGGATCATATTTTTATCCTTGAGATTATTATTATTTTTTTTTGGTACAAGGAAAATCAGCATTAACACAATTCAGTTAAGTTGATCAGCCATTTGGTAGGGATATACTTTTTCCTAGGTGCTAGTATAGGCACTAGGGTACTAATATAAGATTGTGGCCCTTGCTTTCAGGGAAGCACTGGGACTTGGCCTTAGCCTCTAATAGCATGATATGTAAGAAAATAAATTTTAATTTAATAAATCAAACATTAAAAGAATAAAATACAGAGGTGGCAAAATCAGGAAAGCCATATATGTCATGATAAAGAGCCTAGACTTCTACTAGAGGCAAAAGGGAAACACTGAAAGATTTTAGATAGAAGTACAAAATGACTTAATTTGCTTCTCAGAATAATCATTCTGGTAACAGTACGAAAAGTGAATTGGGAGGGGAGATGGCAAGTCAGGGAGACTAGGTAATAGAGTGGGTAGGGTCACCTTTGAACTTATAAACTTGTGTCTAGAATAGGGCTTGACATATAATGGGCATTCAATATTTGTTGAATGATTAAAAGGTTATTGTATGAATCTAAAGAAGTTAAGTCTGAAGAAATCTAGAATTGGAGCTTACATTTTTTAAAATTGATTTTTAGAGAGAGGAGGGGAGAGAGAGAGAAAGATCGATATGAGAGAGAAACACTGATTAGTTGCCTCCTGCACGAGCCTGGACCAGGGATCAAACCTGCAACCTGGTGTGTGCCCTGATCAGGAATTGAATCCTCCACTTTTTGGTGTACAGGTTGACACTCTAACCAACTGAGCCTCTCCAGCCAGAGCTGGAGCTTATGTTTTTGACACTACTACTTGATTCATGTGCTTGCTTATTTAGTATCTTACCATGGGATTTTTCACACACTAATTAGTGAAACAATCCAATAGAAAAATGGCCAAAGGATATGAATGGAAAGCTCACAGAAGGGGAAATCTGAGTGATGACTATGCATATGAAAATATGCTCAACTTCACTAGTAAACAGGGAAATACAAATACCATTGAAATCTCATGAGATGGAAAAATACTTAAAAGTCTGAACAAAATCCAGTCTTGACCAGGTTGTAAAATTGCTGGGGCTTTTAAATGCTGCTGGTGAGATTATAAATTGGTGAAGCCACTATAGAAAGCAGCGTGCAGTCAGTATTTAGTAAGTCAGAAGATGCATGTGCCATTTTACTCAGCATTTCCATTTCAGATATAGACACTAGAGATACGCTCACACCTGTAGCAGGAGGCATGTTCAACAATCTTCATTGCAGACTTGTTGATTATACCCAAAAATTGGAAGTAACATAAATGTGGATTTTCAGGAGAATCAATACATTTTGATATATTTGTGTAGCAGCATAATATTCTGCAGTAATATGAATAAACCAAAGCTATGCAAATAGAACTTGAATATTCAAGTAACAAACAAAATAGTGACTGAAAAAGCTTTCAAAATGATACATATAGTATGATGTCACTTTTATAAAGTTAATTATGCAAAATAGTATTACATGTAAAATAATAGATAAAAATCTCAAATTTAAGACTCTGGTTATCTCTAAGGAGGAAAAGCAAAATATGATTAGGGAAGGTTAGACAGTGGGCTCCAGGCTATTTTTCTTAAAAAAAAAAAAATAGAAAAGAAAGAAAAGAAACAGATACAGCAAAATTAAAATTTAGAAAAGCTAGGTAATGTGTAGACAGTGTTTTATTTTTTATTCTTATATATTTGAACTGTTTCTAATGAAGAAACCCTTTGAGCACAGAGAATTTCAGAATTATCCTTTTTCTCAAAGTAAAATATTTTCTTAGCATTCACATACTTTTAATAACTTCGTTTTGCTGATTTGCCTGATGAATTAGCTCAGAAGCTGTTTGTTGTTTCAGAAATATCTTCAGCAACAACGGTGTGTTCACTGCCAACAGCAGTTCCAGAATCTCCTAGAATTTATCCTGCAAGGACACCCAAAACACCTCGAACACCCAGGTTACAAGATCCAAACAAAACACCAAGATTTTATCCTGTGGTTAAAGAATCAAAAGCCCTTGATATAAAGGTACACAAAACAACCAGAAATATAAGCCTGCATTCTGTATCCTTTAACATTAGACAATGAGACTTTTTAGTTTCTATCACATTTAAAAATGTATATTTTAGATTGTAAGAATTCATTAAAAAATGGTATTTTACCATAGTGATGTTTTCTCAGGTTAAGCAATAACTTCTTTACAGTTGAGTAGTGTAATAAAAGATGATCAGAAGGTGTAATGAAGAATTATGCTAAATTGTATTTCCTTTAATCCTTGGGCTGAAGCCTAGCTAAGGGCCTTGTTAAGTTTTGTAACTAGTATGTGATAGTTTGAGTTTTGTGACTTCATATGATTTCATAATGTGTCATCCACAGTATGAAAATGTTTGAGTTGGTTTACAGTTAGAGGGTTTTAATTTACTTGTGAAGTTCATACTAGTGAAAGTAATTGCAATGTTTGACTTTTCTTTAGAGTCCAAGAAAGAGAAAAACAAGACATAGTACAAATCCTCCTCTAGAGTGTCATGTTGGTTGGGTAATGGATTCCAGAGATCATGGGCCAAGAACACCCTCTCTCAGGTACTATACTTGTCAAACATGGCTTTGTTCTTGATTTTAAGTTTGTTGAAAACAGTTAATAATTAGATATTTGGAAATACTTAAAATTAATGTTAGCAAATTATGGAACAATGAAAATAATAAAAAGCAACCAAAGAAGGAGAAGTAAATATTCTTGGATGATCTGATCTTTTTTTCTACTCTTTTTCTGATAATTTTGATTAATGTATATTCAAGTTTACTAATTCTTTCCTCAGCTGTGTCCTGTCCAGTATGCTGTGAAAAGCCCATCAGAGGAATTCTTTGCTTCTAATACCTGTGTCATCTACAGTTTTTTCACTAATCTCTAATTGACTCCTACTGGAGAGGGGCTCCTGGGCTTCCCCTGTACCCCATATTTCTCAGCAGATAACTTTGCCTTCTATTGCACTGCAGGGATTATTTACCTTCTGCTTTCCCTTGTCTCTCACTGCTCGTTCTTTTGAAAGTTCTTTCTTTCTGGCTCTTTGTGATGCATGTCAGTAATGGTATAGTCATTGTAGTGGAATTATTTAATGCTGGCTAACACTATGTTCTTTCAGTAATGCCTGAGGCACTGATGTTAAATGTTTTACAGGCATTATTTAAAATTTTGTATGTCTTCTTCAAACAGTAAGTTCATGGAGGGCAGAACCTCAGTGCCGGGCGTGGGTAGTACTTAGTAAATGACCAGGTGAATGAAACTATTTTATCTTCCCCATGTCTAGGTAGTTATGAACCTTGTGTGAACAAATGTATTAATTAACCACATAGCAAAAAGGTTTTTTCCTGCAGTTTGGAGGTTAAGTGCACCACTGTTTAATCATAGGCAGGTTGGTTAAACTTTTATTCATACTTCCACAAATGTTTTTTGAATACCTACTACTATATGAAAAGTTCTGTATTTGGTGGAATGGTTTATTAGGATGTAAGAGATGTGTTTTATGCCTTTAGTGAGATTGCCTAGTTTGAGAGATATTTCTGGTTGAGATATAATTATAGCGTATATATGTTCAAATCAGTTGTTATAAGAAGGGCAAGAAGGATCACCCTAACTGGGGGGTGTCATGAGAAACTTCACTGGGCATGGACAGTAGTATTGGTCTTGATAGATTTTAACAGGCCAAAGCGGGAAATAGGTAATGGACTTATAAGGGAGAAAATAGCAAAGTTACCAGAAATATAAAAATATATGGTGATGTAGTACAAGGCACATAACTTATATATACCAGGAACCTAGGATATAAGAATACCATAATGGGATTTTATGGGAAATGATTCTTGTAAAAATTATGTCAGGGTTTGATCAGGTCCTTTTGAATATCCTGCTGAAAAAATTGGGCTTATTCTGTGATATAGTTTTCAAACCTTTTGGTCTAAGGACTTTTTTATACTTTTAAAAAATTATTGAGGCCCAGCTGGGCGTGGCTTAGCGGATGAGCATTGACCTATGATCCAGGAGGTTGTGGTTCGATTCCCAGTCAGCGCACATGCTGAGTTACGGGCTCGATCCCCAGCAGGGGGTGTGTAGAAGGCAGCCGATCCATGACTCTCTCATCATTGATGTTTCTATCTCTCTCTCCCTCTCCCTGAAATCAGTAAAGATATATTTAAAAAAAAAAAAATTATTGAGGACTTCAAAGAGCTATTGTTTTGAAGTTATATAATTTACTGAATTAAAAAGTAAAACTGAAAAAAGGTAAATATTCATTTAAAAAATATCAATAATAAAGCTATTATATGTTAACATAATTGAATTGTAATTGTTGATTTTGTTGAAATAGAGGAGTAAAATTCAGGAAACGGAGGAATATTTAATAGCCTTTTCAGATAATTGTAGGTATTCTTGTTTGATATTATACCAAGGCTGAATGGGTGGTAGTTTTTTAAAAAGTTAGTTGCAATGTGGAATATCGAACCATATCAATGACCTTTTTATACTCAGTGAATTTTTTCTACTGTTACATTAAAAGCTATCGGAGCCCTAACTGATTTGGTGCAGTGGTTAGAGCATTGGACTGCGGACTGAAGAGTCTGGTTCGATTTTGGCCAAGGGAACGTACCTCAGTTCCCGGCCCTGGTCAGGGTGGGTGTGGGAAGCAACCAATCGTCATGTCTCTCACATTGATGTTTTCCTCCCTCCCCCCTCCCTCTCTCTCTCTTCCCTCCCCCTCTCTGTCTCTCTCTCTGTCTTTCCCTTCCATTCTCTCTGAAAAGAAATGGAAAAATTATCCTTGAGTGAGGATTTAAAAAAAAAGGTATTCCATGAAAAAGTCACCTATTTCAATTTATAACTTTATCATAGGCATGCTTTGACTTAAGACAACTCTCTTCATTCGAACTACTATAATGAGTATGCTATAGACTGGGCAGCTTAAACTATAAACCTTTATTTCTCACAGTTCCAAGGTTAAGGTGTCAACATATCCAGTATCTGGTGAGGGCCCAGATTGAAAATGGCCATTTGCAGTTTGAAAATGGCCATCTTATTGTATCTTTACATGCTGGAGAGCAGAGAGAGAGAGGATGTAAGCTCTCATGTCTCTTCTTATAAGAATGGCACTAATCCCACTCATAAGAGCTCTACCATCATGACTTAATTACTTCTTAATACCATCACATTGGGGGCTTGGAATTCAACAGACATTTAGTCCATTGACTTTGATATGCCATAAAAGGGCTTTATGCTTCCTACCATTTTTTCTAATTGTGATAAAAACCACATAATATAAAATTTACTGTCTTAACTATTTTAAAAAAACTTTTTTAATCCTCACCTGAAGATCATTGCTTTTTCAGAGAGAGCAGAAGGGAGAGAGAGAGGGAAACATCGATGTGAGAGAGACACATTGATTGGTTGCCTCCTGCATGCGGCACAGTCCGGGGATTGAGCCTGCAACTGAGGTACGTGCCCTTGACCAGAATCAAACCTCAGACCCTTCAGTCCTCAGGCAGAGGCTCTAACCACTTAGCAAAACTGGCTAGGGCTGTCTTAACTATTTTTAAGTGTATTGTTTTGTTTAGTAGTGTTAAGTATATTCACATTGTTGTGAAACATCTCCAGAACTTTCTCATTTAGCAAAACTAAAGTTTCTGTCCATTTTGTCACACCCAATAAGACCTATACTTAATGGTTGAGATTTCATGAATTTTTTTTTGCTTTATCAAGGACATCAAAAATTGCAAGTGTGGCCCTGCTGATGTGGCTCAATGGTTGGATGTCAACCTATGAGCCAGAAGGTCATGGTTCGATTCCCAGTCAGGGCACATACCCCAGTTTTCGGGCTTGATCCCCAGTCGGGGGCATGCAGGAGGCAGCCAATCAATGACTTTCTCATCATTGATGTTCCTATCTCTCTCTCCCTGTCCCTTCCTCTCTCTGAAATCAATACAACATTTTTTAAAAAGCTTAAAAAAAACTGTAAGTGCATAGCAGTAAATAATACAATCACTTAGTGAAATTTGGTGCCACTGTCTTGGTTTGCATCAGGGATTTTATATACCATTCTTTAGTATCATTAGTACAAATGTTAACACGGTAAAAAGAGCAAATACTATTTTAGTATTACTGTAAAAATAGTTTTGACCTTGCAGACTTTCTGAAAAGTTCTGGGAACCCCTTTAAGCACCCACAGACTGCACGTTGACAACCACCAATTTAGATCAGTGTCTTAGGATGATCACTTTGGTGGCAAGATAGAGAAGGGAAATAGAAAAACAAGGATAAAGTTCCATTGAGAGAGTCAGAAAGCCTAAATTTTAATAATGGGGTGCAAATGAAAAGAGACAAATTTAGGAGATATTTCAGAAGTGGAATTGATTTACAAAATTGCAGATATGTCTTTGGGATAATGAAATTATTGCTTTTCTGCTAGATTTTATTCATTATTTCCACTTACTCAAATTACATCATTAGCCTGATTATTCAAGAAAATTGAAAATTTTTTCAGTACCATAGCAAAAAAAAAATTGTCTAAACTAAATTAATAATGGATCTAGAAGAGAAATAAGGTAGGTATTCAATTATCTGCTTCTAGTTACTGTTTTATATTATGAATTTATGACTTTTTTAAATCAACTTCATTTACCTGTGTGTTGAACATAACAATTCATATGTAGATCTGTATGTCATTAGTTTAGGATACTTTTGGGGACTAATGCCTTTTCTTTTGCTCGTATTCTCAGTAGTGAACAAGTAGTGCAAATTGGTTTAAACACTTGGTTCTTGATATTTTAATTTGAAGGCTTTTTTCCCCCTCCTCAAACAGCAGTTCAAATGCTTCACCTTCAGAAGGTGCACAACTCATAGGAAGTTATGGATGTACTCCTCACTCATTCCCAAAGTTCCAGCACCCTTCTCATGAACTTTTGAAGGAAAATGGCTTTACCCAACAAGTGTACCACAAGTATCATCGAAGATGCCTAAGTGGTAAGATGCTTGTCTTTTACATGGCTATATTTAAAATTAAAATGTAATTCTAAATGTGTTTATATATATATTCTTATTCATGTATTTTGTAGCTTAGACACATATTAAATAAAGTTTACTATATTCTTGTTACTTTTTTTTTTTAAAATATATCTTTATTGATTTCAGAGAGAGGAAGGAAGGGAGAGAGAGAGATAGAAACATCAATGATGAGAGAGTCATTGATCGGCTGCCTCCTGCACGCCCCCGACTGGGGATCGAGCCCCGCAACCCGGGCATGTGCCCTGACTGGGTATCGAACCCCGATCGCCTGGATCCTAGGTCGACGCTCAACCGCTGAGCCACGCCCGGCCGGGCTATTCTTGTTACTTTTGACAAATGCTTATATTTATTTAGAAGAAACCCAAATACATTTTGAGGATTAATATGTTTCAGCTTTCTTTACTTTAAGCTATGTAAAACATCTGTTTTGACTTTAATAAGTATATTTTTAAAATGTTTTATTATTTTAACTTTTTCCAGACAGAAAGCGCTTGGGAGTTGGCCAGTCCCAAGAAATGAACACCCTCTTTCGTTTCTGGTCCTTTTTCCTCAGAGACCACTTCAATAAAAAAATGTACGAGGAATTTAAACAACTTGCTTGGGAAGATGCAAAAGAAAATTACAGGTCCAATATTTTTTCATATTTTCATACTTGGAGTTTTTATTTTTAATTTTTTTTATTTTTATTTAAAATATTACAAATGTCCCTTTATCTCCCCAATGACCCATTCTACCCCATTCCACCCCCCTCCCCAGTCCCCCTCCCCACCATTGTCCGTGTCCTTGGGTTGTGCATATATGCATATAAATTCTTTGATTACTCTCTTCCCCTCCACCCACCCACCCTCCTCTGTCCCTCTGAGATTCGTCAGTCTGATCTATGCTTCCATGTCACTGAATCTATTCTGTTCATCAGTTTATTAAGTTCTTTAGATTCCACATATAAGCGAGATCATGTGATGTTTGTCTTTCCCTGCCTGGCTTATTTCACTTAGCATAATATTCTCCAGTTCCCTCCATACTGTCCCAAAGGGTACAAGAACCTTCTTCTTTACAGCTGCGTAGTATTCCATGGTGTGAATGTCTCACAGCTTTTTTATCCACTCATCTACTGATGGGCACTTGGGCTGTTTCCAGATCTTAGCTATTGTAAACTGCGCTGCTGTGAACATCAGGGTGCATATATTCTTTCTGATTAGTGTTTCAGGATTCTTAGGATATATTCCTAGAAGTGGGATCACTGGGTCAAAAGGCAGCTCCATTTTTAATTTTTTGAGGAACCTCCATACTGTTTTCCATAGTGGCTGCACCAGTCTGCATTCCCACCAGCAGTGTACTAGGGTTCCCCTTTCTCCACACCCTCGCCAGCACATGTTGTTTGTTGATTTGTTGATGGCAGCCATTCTTACGGGTGTGAAGTGATACCTCATTGTGGTTTTAATTTGCATCTCTCTTATGATTAGCGACTTTGAGCATTTTCTCAAATGTCTCTTGGCCATCTGTATGTCCTCTTGGAGAAGTGTCTATTCAGGTTCTTTGCCCACTTCTTAATTGGGTTGTTTGTCTTCGTCTTGCTGAGTAGTATGAGTTCTTTGTACACTTTGGAAATTATCCCCTCATTAGATACATCCTTGGCAAATATGTTTTCCCAGACCATGGGGTTCCTTTGTAAAAACTAGTACGGAAAAGTAAACCAGTTTTGAACTGTGAAAGTAGCACTACATAAGTAGAGGGAGGGCTGTACTAGTTTTCTATTGCTGCGTACTGAATTACCCCCAAACTCAGAAGCTTAAAACAACAAACATTTATTTTGTCCACAGTTTCTGTGGGTCAAGACCCCAGGAATAGCTTAGCTGGGTTGTCCTTGCTCAATCTCTTATGAAATTGCAGTTGAAGTGTTACATAGACTACAGTGTCTAAAGACTTGACTCTGGCTGGAGGATCCTCTTCAAGCTCACTCACGTGGCTAGGGGCAGGAGTTCCTCACCATATAGGCCTCTGCAATAGGACATCTCACAACATGAATTCCCTCAGCTGGTGAGCAACAAAAGAGGGAGAAATTCTAAGAAGGAAGCCTCCTTGTCTTATGTAATCTATCCTTGAAAGTGATGTACCATCACTTCTGCCATATTGTGTTGTTCATAGACCCATCAGTGTAGTGGGGCATTGTACAAGGTTGTGAATGTCAGGAGGTAGGATCATTTGGGACCATTTTAGGGACTGGCCTAAAGGCCAAATGAAATTTGAAAGATTTTTCTCTCTCTTCCCTCCACCATCACAGACTTCACTTGCGTGTGCATATACATCCTCAAATTAATACATGCTTGAGCCAAGAAAAAGTCGTGCTATGTCCTGACTTACCTGTCCAATCTCATTTTCCCTGCTGTTAGTTTTTTAGGCAGCAGTGGTACTGAACTACGTGTTCTCTGAGTGAACCAAGCTCTCTCGCATCCAGACGTCTATACATATTCTTACCTCTGCTCGTTCTCTTCTTCCTCCCTCTGCTTTGCTAACCGGTTCTTTTTGTCCAGGTTACACCTTGCTTTTTTGAGAAGTGTTCCGGGGCAATTTTGAGTGTGCCTATAGGGCTGAGTTAGACCAGACCAAGAGAGAAGGAACATGAAGTAGACTCCTACAGGCTATCTATTCCTGGGTAAAGGAAGAAAGAAGAAGTGATGGAAAGAAGAAAACAGATTATTTTCCTCTCAGTACTTTCTAAATTTACCCTTCTTCAAGTTCTAAAATTGGATTCCTCTTGTAAATCTCAAATAAGAATATATTGTTGCCCTGGCCAGTGTTGTTCAGTGGTTAGAGCATTGGCCCATGGACCAAAAGATCTTGAATTCAAATATAATGTTAATCAGATATTATGATCTTTAAGGGGGAAAAATTTACTGCGAGTAAATTTTTATGAAAACATCACATTTGCGCTGACTTGTAAAAATAAAGCCCATTTAATTAGCATCTAGACACGTGGCATGTGTACCTACTTCCAGTTTACTCTGCTCTGTCCATTGCTGACATCTCTAATCAATCCCAGCAGTTTTAATATTGTTCTTGAATTCAGACTTACAGTCTTTATCACAACTTTAATAGCTAGTTTACCAGATTTGACACAAAAGGCAAACTTTGCCATTTCTTATCTCAATGTTCTCATTCATGCTATGGTGTGTAGCCCACTGGAGAGTTGTGAAAACAATGTAGGGTTAGAAAACACAGTGAGACTGCACTGAACATAGTAAAGTTAAATTGTTTCATAGTTCATATATAGGAGTTTCAGAGTAGTTTGAAAAACATGTGCTTTTATGTACACACAATGTATATGAGTGTTGTATTGGTTTGGTCACAAATTAAAATATTTTTCTTACTATATTGAACTTAGAAAAGTTTGAAACCCATTGTCATAATTTCAGCACCTTTTGCTGTTTAAACAAACAATTTGTTTGTTCTTCAGGGCTTCCTAATACTTTTCTGATCCCCTTCCTACCTAAGTCTAGGGGGTTCCTCTTCTGTGTTCTTCTGTGTATATTTCTAATAGCTTTTTAACACTGTTTTCTAATTTTGGGTCTGTTTCTTCAGTGTTCATGACTAGACTGGATTAGCTATTTCTTACGAAGTATAGCACAGTGATTCAGCATTGGAAGGCTTTGAAATGAGACCTAGTTTTGAGTCCTAGCCCATTCATTTATTGTAACTGTGACAAATTATAGTCCCCCTAAGCTATAGGTTCTTTATAAAGTGGAGGAAATTATAGTAGATACCCTCATAAGGTTATTGTGAAGATTAAACAAAACAACGTGTAAAGGGCTTAACCTATTACCTGATACATAGCAAATGCTCAATGAATGGTTTTTGTTATTAGGAAGATCATTATTAAATACACCCAATGACTAGAAGTAAATAGCATTAAGATGGTTTCAAGAAGTGGGGAGAGAATTCATATTTATTATATATCTTCAATGTGCCAGCTATGGTCTGAGTGCTTTACAAATAGTATCTTACCTATTCTTGAAAAGTAGGGTATTATTATCCCTATTTACAAGGATATAGTTATAAGCCTAGAATTCAAATATAGTTCTTTCTGGTTCTTAGCCTTTGAGCAGTCTCACAGCGAGAGGTACGTGAGTAAATGAACTAAGAGGCTGGTCACTTGCCCCTGCTCTTCAACCAGCAGTTGTGCTACATATTTGGGTTGTGTTATTAATGTCATATTTTGGTCTTAGGAATTCATTTGCTAAGAAATAAGAGTAAAAGTCAAATGTTGTAGTCATCTATTGGTCTTTCCCAATAATCTAAGAATTCTGACATTCCTCTAAAATGTTAATTTGATAAAAACCAAAAGTTCTCAATTCTGCTTTTCAGAGAGAAAGGAAGAAAGAGGCCTAGGCTTCACCCCCAAAGATCCAGATTTCATTGGTTTGGAATGGAACCTGAGCATCAGTATTTTTTAAAAGCTCCCAGATGGTTCTTGTATGTAGCCAAGGTTGAGAACCACTTATATCAAATGTAATATGATCCTATAAGGGAGAGTCAAGGCAGATCTGTCATTCTGAGCTGGTGTTCCTTTCGTCCTTAGTACCCTTAGCCTTCAGTCTACAGGCTCGAAGAGGAGCATCACTTAGAGCTACCAGAGCACAGGGCTCTGGTTCATGTGTGGGTATGTAGTTGGTAGTCCTACATTTCTCTTGGTAGGTGGTTGTTCCTCTGGATTATCACTCTTCATCTTGTAAATAAGCTAGTTACAAAACATGCACACACACCCCCCCACACACACACACATACCCTTTTACCTGTGAATAACAGCCAGGTAAAATGTCACCAGTAATGAAGAAACTATAGCCTCTACTACACTGAGGCACCCAGATTTACAAGGATTTTAAAACAGGAATCTTTTGTGACGTATTTTAGTTGAGTGAGCTAGACATGGTCCTTACACTGCTGTCCTGTTGACCTTGTCTGCCCTCATGGGTTCTGCTCATCACTCTTAGTTGAAGGTTGAGCCCATGTAGTTTGCTGATCTACTGTCCACAACTTCTCTCAGGTTCTCTAGGTAGTTAAAGGAGGAAACAAGGCCATTGGTTTTCTGATTTATGTAGTGATTACAACTGTTTCAGCAAAATGTCTTTTATAAAATGTACTTTATCACTAAAGCAGGGAGGATCTCTTAGGGGACATTTAATTAGGTTTGTCCCTTTATAGCTGAATGAGTCAGCCATACCTAGGGTCTAGAGCACAAAAGTATGTTCTTTATCTCTCTAGAGGAAGGATTATGTTCAAGAATATTTAATACCATGCACAAACACACTATTGGGAAAAATCTAAAACATTCCCAATTTGTTATTAAATCTTTTGACTAGCTCTTCAGCAATACCAGGGAGAGATCCTTCATCTGCCCAAAGAAGTTATGTTCTAATTGTCCAAGATTTCCCTCTTATTCTGCAAGTTCCCAGTGTACCTCCAGGAGGTACTATGGCTGCGTCAAACAGAAATAGCAAAGCCAACTATGGATTCTTAATTACCGCTTCAACTAAACTTTTAAACATTTGGGGTTTTTGTTTGGGATTATCTGCGCCATGTTTGCTTGTATCAGTGCCGTTAAATATGAGATGTTGGCATTGTCATAACCAAAATCTCATTATAAGCATTTTATTTATTTTTCACAGGTATGGATTAGAATGTCTGTTCAGGTTTTATAGTTATGGACTGGAAAAAAAATTCAGACAAGAAATTTTTAAGGATTTCCAAGAAGAAACCAAAAAAGACTACGAATCTGGTAAAAAAATCAAAACAATAACTTACTCTGTTTGTTGATTGTAAACCTGAGTCTATCAATAACTCTTTTGTTATTGGAATTCATAACTCTTTTCTTCTGGGCAGACCACTTAAGACCCTCTGGTCACTGTTGTGGTGCTTGATGAAGGATGGGGCACCATATGGAGTAAGAAGACCTTTCCCCTGAGGAGTTTTATTTTTGTCATATTCACTTGACCAGTGTGACTACACACTGATGCTCTTGCATGAAAATTCTGTGTAGCATCAGTGGGTGTGCCTGGAGTGTGGAGCAGCACAGTAGGCAACAACAGCACAGGCCCTGGGCAAGTCCCGAGTCCTATTTCCACTGCTTAGTAGCTGTGTGACCTTGGACAAGTTACTTATTAACCTTGTTCGTTTCAGCTTACTCATCAGTAATATATACAAAAGCAACTATATTCCAGGATTGTTTTAGATTAGTTTAATATATAATAAACCACTTAAATAATACCTGTTACATAGCAAATAATAAATATTAGCTGCCTTTATTCATTAAAATGTCTTATTCTCAAGATCTAAATAATATATATATTGGAAGATATATGTTTATTGCTGGTAAAATTATGTTCTGTATGAATCTTTTTTTTTTAAATTCTGTATAATTTATTATGCATATTCTTTTTTGTTACTAGGTCAGTTGTATGGATTAGAAAAGTTTTGGGCTTATCTAAAATATTCTCAATCTAAGACACAGTCTGTTGACCCAAAACTTCAGGAATACCTCTGTAGCTTTAAGAGGTTAGAAGACTTCCGCGTTGATGTAAGTTTTAAGTCCTTTCCTCTGTATTGCTATTTTTATTTTTTAACTTTTTATTTTGAAAATTTAACTTTCCAGTTTTGAAATCAAACTTTAAAGCAGACATAAAAATAGTAAAGAATTCCCATATACTCTTTTACCTGGAATTCCCAAATGTTAACATCTTACATAACCACAGTGCAATTGTCCATTCAACTTCAATTTTGATATACCTCTATAAACATATTATAGATTTAGTTAGTTTTATGTGGATATGTTGCTAATTTCTTACTAACAACTTGAAAATTTTTCACCTTTTAAATACTTTTATAGCTTTTGTAATATATGCTGATGTAACATGAATTTAGGGTTCTCTGCATAATAAAATTAGGCAAGAATGTTATGTGCATTTGTGGAGACAGCAGAGTAGGCTTTAAATAATGTGATTTCAAAAGGAAAAGGAAAGCATTAAAAAAAGAACATAAAAAGATAAAGAACAAAGAGGAAAGAAAAATCAGGAAAGATGAAGCATCAAGAAGCAGAAAATAGAGAAGGAAGGCTAGGTTCATCTCTTCCTAGTACTGTAATTTGTCTGTCTTGAAGTTTTGTGTCTAAATCGATTAGGTGGCCCAGGGATGGAGTCAATGGAATTAAGAGCTGTGCTTCTAGAGTGGCCTAGCCAGTTCTGTCACAGAGACGTCCCTGCTATCTATATAATAGTGACTTTTGGCGTTTCCGAATTGAAGCTGAGAATTCAGGCCTCCACTTTTAAAATACAGTGGAATATTGGCGAAGGAGGTTATGGCCTTAACGTATCTTCAAATGAAAATATTTGTCTGAGTATCATTTTGGGCTCTCAAATCTCGGTCACTGGAAAGACCTAAAAAGCTGACTTTTTGTAATGCATTATACCTTTCTCCTGCCTGCCTCTCTGTGCTTGCAGTCTGAGGGGGTTGGGAGCTTCATGGATATTTATGTTTGAAAGCATTTAAATTTAGTACCATCTGTAATGCTCTCCAGTCTCCTTATCCTATGAATTCGAGATAAACCTTCAAGCTTGTTAATCTCCCCCCCGCCCCCGTTGCTTTCATTTATCTTTTTGGTATTTTTTTTTAAATATATCTGTATTGATTTCAGAGAGAGGAAAGGAGAGGGAGAGAGAGATAGAAGCATCAATGATGAGAGTCATTGATCAAGCCTACAACCCAGGCATGTGTCTACCAGGAATCGAACCCTGATTGCCTGGATCCCAGGTGGACGCTCAACCACTGAGCCACGCCCGCCTGAGCCATTTATCTTTTTGTTAAACTACCATTTAAGCAAGCCTAGGATAGGCGGTTAGGGCTGAGGAAGGGACTGGAGCTATAAATGCTTTGCAGATGACAGAAATTGAATAAAGATGGAAAATAGCCTCTGTGAAACATTTTCTTGAAGCAAGAAACTCAGCCTTATGCTTATACCCTACTATGCAATTCGAGCCCTAAAACATAGGAGAAGCTTGATAAACACATGTTGAGTGAAAAAATGAAAAAATGCTAGCAAGCTGATTTAGTTGGGAGGACATTTATGTTTAATACCTTAAATTGCTGTTAAGTTTTTGTTAATAAAATCTGCCAAAGCGCCAACAGTTTCCTCTTTGTTGGAAAAGTCTGGCCTTAGATTTTAAAGGGAGGAAAAATAGTATAATTGTTACTGTGTTGTCTTTCATAATTTGCAGCCCCCTATTAGTGAGGAATTTGGAAGAAAAAGACATTCGTCTACTTCTGGTTCAGAGAGTGATCGTCAGAGACTTCCATCTAATTCCTCCACAAAGTCACCAAATGCTGCTATGCCTGCATCTGCCAATCAGCTTCAGGTTCCAATAAATTCTCCCAGAAGGAATACGTCACAAGAGTCCAGTGACAATTCACACCAGAACAGTGCTGCCTCAGTCTCCACAAATGGTGAAATGTCTGAGAAGTAGACGCTTATGAAAGTTGTTTGCCCTCAAAATCAACATTTACATCAATATTTATTTGGGAAAACCTTCTGATGTTTAATTGTGATAACCAGAAAAAAGAAAAAGGAAGAAAAGTGGTAGCTTTTTTTTTTTTTTTTTATAACAAGATAAACTCTAAAAATGTTTTCCCTGACTTCACAAACAAGGATAGTTTTGGTGATCTATTATGGAGATCCGCTAGTAATGAATAAGTCTCAGTACTTCTTTTTCAAGGCCATTGTTTACAAGAATAGCATTCCTTAAATATATTCAAAAACAACACAAGGAATGCCTAACATTTCAGCTCATACTTCTTAAAGAAGATATAGTATGTTGTATTCATCTCTTCTATAGAGCTTTCTTAAAAGAATCCAATTACCCCACTATCAATTCATATTTGAACTTATCAAAAACAAAGGAAGATTACGTATATATTTTTTAATTCAGAAAAAAGAATATGAAATGATACATTTTCTTTTAAATGTGTAAAGAAAACTTTTTTTTTTTTTTTTAACAAAAGTAGAAATATATTAAAGCATACACACTTTGGATGCTAGATTTTGCTTTTTCCCGTGAGTTTAACCTCATAATTTCCATAGTTGTTATTGCGTTGGTGTGGAGTGTTTTGAATTGGCATTAGCTGGTTACATATTAGGAGTGATTTACTTTTTGTGACTTTCTACAAACCTGCAAAAGTAATGAAAACTGGGTTGGAATTTTGTCCTAAATTAATTAAATCTTGCACAGTTTTGAGTGCATCTGCTGTTTGTACATCTGCAGGTTGGTAGGTCACAAATAGACTATCTTCAATTTGAAAGGAGTACTTAGATTTCCTTTTTGTTTCTTTTAGTTTTGTTTTATGCTTGTGTTTTTAAGAGTTATAGCAAATTGATTTCTAATTTTTATTGCTATTGCAACTGATGTAAATGATAGTTTCAGCTTTTGTGGGAATTTTAAAAAATAAAGCACTTATTCTAAATTATTTGAATTGATTTTTAATTATTTTTGTTTAGAATATAGTTGAAAAGCTGTAATATTCAAATATTGCTATTAGAAGACCATTATGTTTTGTGAATAAAGTTTCAGTTATAAACATATCCATTTTTATTTAGCACATATTTTCTTTTATTGGCTGTAGCAGCTGGTTTAATACACTAAATTAATTATTTTTTGATGTTCTTATAGAATGGCAGCATTGAAATACATAGAACCTTGTTTTGACAAATGAGCTATTTTCCATGCATAAATAATCATTTTCAGTTTTATAATATTTAATATTTGGGTGGTCATTTTGATGTTTTAATTTTAAGAAAGTCGAATTTGAATATTTAGAAAATAAATTTTACTTAGAGATTTTAGATAGGTAATACAAAACAACTAATGGATTAGGATAATACATTTTAAAATGTTTTCAAAAAATGTATAGTTTTGGCTTTTCCATGAGAAATTCCCAAACCATGCTTATTACTTTGAAGTTGTCTCTTGAAATGATTGATCTAAAATTTTTTTTCCAATATCTCTTTTGTGTTGAACACATACATCTGAAACCTGTATTTAATCTAAGATTTTGTACTCAAATATGGAAGTGCAAATTTGGAAAATTGTATATTTTATATGAAAATACAGTAATCAAGAGTTTTGTGGTGTGTAATATATTGGTAATTTTATCACATTTTTATTATAAAATTAATGCCTGTACATTGGGGAATTTAGAAAAGCACAAAGAAGAAAATAAAGTACCTTTTTAAAACAAAAAAAAATCCAAAATTGGTATCATGCTATGCATATAGCATAATAACCTGCTTTCTCACATAATAGAGGTGAGCCTTTTCTGATGCCATTAATATTTCTACATGACTTACAGTTTACATAGTATTCCAGCATGTGGAAACACCATAGTTTATTTAGCTATCCTCTTAGCTTGTGGCCAGGTTTGGGCTCTTATAATCAGCAATTTAATAACATCCCTATAATAGGTAAATCTTTGTATGTAAACTTGGAGTTATTGCCTAGCATAAGTTCCTGGAAGTTGAAATTCTAAGTAAAAATATATTCCCATTTAACGTACTCTAAGATGGTTACACCAGCATGTTTTCTTACATCCTTACCAACACTGCTTATTGTAAATCTCTCTTTGAAAGATTGAGCAGCAAAAAATATTATTTTAATGTCATTATTAATGTCATTATTTTAATCAGGATACTACTGATAATGTTTATTAACTATATTATTTGATTTTTACTTAGGAATATTAACCCTTTTTCCCCCTAATTTTGTTAGTGTATGTTTGACGTGTTATGTACGTTTTGGGGGGTAAATTTTTTAAAAAAGTATATCCCCTAAAGAAGTTCCAAATGTAAAAACTCAGGCAAATAAAAGCATTGCTATTCAATGAAAAGAACATTAATGGCTATAAATGAGCCCAAAATTATGTAAGTCCCTAGAGACCTTAGATGCTTCCTTCCTTAAGATTTTGCAGTTTTTGATTTTATTAAATATAAAAGGCAATGTTAAAATGTTTAAATCCAAACTACTTTCCTTTTAAAGGAATAGGTGAAGCCATCTTTGGAATTCTTTATACTAAAAGGAATTAAGGAAGAAAGCTATGTTTTAAAATGGATTTTTTTTTTCTTGCAGAGTTCAGCTTTTTATTGAATGTGACACAAAAGAGGTTTTGTCAAAAAGACCAAAGCCCATTTCATCATTAGACTCCATTCTTTCTTTGCTTCCACTCTTCTCCTCAGCTGGGGCAGGTCCGCCAGCCCCCACGTGCAGATGAGGCTGCCCATGTTGACATTGGCCAGCGCCTTGCAAACAGGGCTGCTTTAATGAGGGCGTGGATCTTATCCTCCAGGCATGCAGGGGGAGGGCTGAGGAGGGGTGTGGGCGAGTGCAGGGCCAGCGGGGGGCACGGTGCTAGTTGCCTGATGAACTCAGGGCCTCACCCCAACGTGGCCTTAGCTTCTTCCGAAGGACCGAGCATTTAACTGGTAGCTGGGAAAAGAGATTTTTACTTTTTTAATTTTATTTTTTTGCCAGTTTGGTACTCCACTCTGACATTCTCTCATGCTTCTTGCTATTATACTAAATGATATTACCACTTTCCTTTCTGCACTTAATCTTGCATTTCAACTAATGTCTTAGCTCTTGTGAACTGCTTATTTTTGTTTTCTTCTTGCATAAGGAAGCCTGATTGCATACAGCAGTGATTTTTCAGCTGGTGTGCCACAAGAATTTTTAATTTTTGTGGTATGGATTTTTAGAGAAACATCAATTTGTTCCACTTTTTACGCATTCATTGGTAAAAAAGTTGGTTCTTGTATGTGCCCTGACTGGATTGAACCTGAAACCTTGATGTATCAGAACAATGCTCTTAACCAACTGAGCTACCCAGCCAGGGCATACGTAAAAAAATTTTTTTTAAATTGATTTAGAGAGAGGAAAGAATTTTTAAAACACGCAATACCTGACTGTTTAATCAGGGGCACTGGTGACCTCTTTTCCCTTAGATTGTCAAAAAAGTGACAACAGCCAACACAACAGTAGCTGTCTGGTGTGAATGAATCACAATTATACCTTTTTTTTTTTTTTTTTTGTCAGAGCAGCAGAAAATATATATTTTTTGGTATGCTGCAGAATTTTATTAATTTATGTCTGCCATGAGATAAAAAAGGTTGAAATTGCTGCGATAGAGTAATGCCACTAGATGGCAGGATGGAATAAGTCAGATCTGTAGTCTTTTTGTTGTGCGTGCGTGCGTGCGTGCGTGCGTGCGTGTGTGTGTGTGTGTGTGTGTGTGTGTGTGTTTTGAAGAACTCTAACTCCATCTTGTGGTGACATAATTATATCAATTATTCCTGCATTCCTAACAAGTCCTGATTACCTTGTTCGGGCAATGCCAAATGCTTAGTTATTAGTAAATAAGTACAGCAACAATATTAAGATATGTGCATGGTTAAAGATTAAAATACTTTTGATTTTTTTGTCCTTTCACGTAATTGAAATGCTTCATTAGCATTATTAGTGATGAACTCTCTGGGTGTAAACACACAGAAATTGGAAGCTGCATCTGTTTAAATGTCTGGCTACCTTAAGCTATGTAGCTAAATCACACAGCAAGTTAGTGAATGGGCCCTGCCTGAAAATGAGAAACTTAATACCAGATGTTACTCTTACAAATGTTAAGGTAAAATAAAAACTAAACTGAACATTTTATTCATAATATGCCTAGAAATTATGTAATATTTTAGGGTTATTGTCAACTAAAGATACTATAATATTCTTCAGAAATAATGATATTCTAGTCTTTTAAAAAAGCGTGAAAGAAGTATGCCACACGGTTAATTAACAGGAAGAACCTCTGGCTTTATACTCTTTACAATGAGTCTGTTTTTAACTAGGCCAGTTAAGACATATTTGGTTATAGAACAGTTTCTACCAATATATTATACATATTTCAAAAAAGAAAAAGGCAGAATGTGCTGTTTGTTTTGATTTTGTTTTTAATATTCCAGGTCTACAAAATTGAATACCTTTCTCAGGGTTCTTTAAGATACATTAGATCTTCATTACAGCATGAACATAATCACGGTACTGTGATGTTTAACGTTAAACTTTTCTGGTTTCCATTGAATGCCCTTGAGTGTAATCTAAGGTAAGGCTGACTTTTAAGGGCTTTTCAGAAAGGAGGCTCTGTGACACCCCAAAATTTAGTATGTAGAATTTTGTATATTTACCTGTTCTTTGGGGTAGATAATCCTTAGCTTTTATCAGATGCCTGCCTACTAGGATTTATGATTCAGAACTTAACTTGCTGGAAACATGATTTGAATCCTGGCTCCTCTCATGTTAGTCCTTCATCTACAAAACGCACTTTCCTCATAGTGTTCTAAAGGTTATGTGTAAAGCACTCAGCACGACGTCCATGTGCAGCAAGCACTCAGTAAGCAGGCACCAGGTCATGAATCTGAACCACCCTAACGTCTCACTTGTAGTTCTTGCCTTTTGTTTATTCAGTTAAAAATTTTGCTCATCATGTTTTCCCAGCATCACGACAATCTGTTACTTTTGACACATCATAAATATCCAGTCCCTAAACAGGATATGGGAATCTTCCTTTCCATGACCGATGGCCTCTTGCAGACTCAGTGGCACTCCAGTGACCTCAGTGCCACAGACTTTCTTTTGCATAAAGCAGAATTTACAGTCTAAGGATAAAGGGAGGCAACAAAATATCTCACGAGTTTGTCAAAAACACACTTTTGGAAACTCCAATGCAGTGGTCCTCAAATCGCAGGTTTGCCAGAAGTACATAAACTTTCACAGGAGTTTACGTAGGCACAGGTCATTTTCAAGCGATTAATTTCCAGATTATCAACTTCCATAAGTATTTTTTCCTAAAACTGATTTATCTTATAATATGCTTGAGTTCCTAAAAGTATTTTTTCCCACTTCTTAAAAAAAAGGCACTGTCCTTACCCATCCTGAATATTACTCTAGAAATGAAAGTCATACAAAGGTGAAACCTTTAATGATTGAGCTCCCATAACCTTATAGGACTTGCTGAATTTCTCCTCTTTATAAATATTTCTGTTAAGGGCAAGGCACTGGGTATTTTTGGTTGGTGTTCAGTGTGTGATTCAATGAGAAAGTTAGAAAATGTTTTTCTTAAATCATACAAAATTATATTAAAATAACAGTCTTAATATCATCTGATAAAATGCTTACATTTTTCTGTTTCCTATTTCTGAGAGCTTATATTTTAAATAGCTGCCAGACAGATGTTTTCAGCAGACTAAAATGTTCTTTTATTAGATTTCTTTTAAAAGTTGGATGATTCTTCTCAATCATGCATCTCCAATAAACTTGTGGCAGAGATTCTCAAGCTGTTCATCCAGTCCGTCTCCTTCCCCTGGTGCACACAGCTGGGCCGCATGCCCATCCTCCTGCTGCTTTGGGTGTGCCCGGAGAGCTGGTGCTGGGTATTAGGCAGAGGATGAAGGGGCACCACTTCCAGACCTGCCCACGTGCCATCCCTTGCTCTTTCTCTCCATTTCTGGCTCTGTGAAGCCACATGGTGGAGACAGCAGAGCCCCATGATGGGACAAACCTGTACCCCTGAATCATCACCATGTCCCTTTTGAGACTCTATCAATAACAGTCTTGTATTAAACCATTAGAATTTGATGTTTATCTGTCACAGTAGCTAGTATTACCTTAACTAATAAAAAATTTACTACCTGCATTTAATAATTATCAAAATGTGTATATATATTGTCTTGATCAATTATTTATTAATAATTATAATCCAAAGGAAAAATTTTATTAATTAGAACCACTTACAGTCAAAGGAAAATAAAAATTTAAAATATACACTTATTTTTGTTACAGATACATAACTGATGATCAATAATACTTTCAAACATTAAAATGTATTAGGATTAAAAACCTGGAGAAAATGGAATGGAAATATGAGTTCAAGGAGAAAAGGGAAAGGTGTAAGTTTTCTAAATGTTGAAGATCTTACTCATACATTTTAAAACATGTATTTAAATGTTATATTTGGGTTTTACTGGACTCACTTAAAAAGTGATGTGTTAATATTTGTAATTTTATTTATAGGTGTCAGTGTTTATAGTATGCTGGAAATTACCTTTGCAACTATTAAAATGGAAAATTTTAAATGTCAACTTAAAACATGAGGGATACATAAGTTTATGAAAATCATTTTAGTGGATTTTCAATAAAAAATATATGAAAACCGATGGGAGGAAAGTGCAGACTTTGAAGTAGCTCTGCATCCAAATTCTGGTTCTGAGCAAACTTGCCCTACCTGGGCAAACTAGGTTAATCCATGGTCTACTCCAATAGTTAAATGAAAATACATGTAAAGCACTTACTATCTGGCACTAATCTATATTTGCTATTAAAAATCTTAAGTACATCTCTGGCCAGGTGGCTTGGTTGGTTGGATCACTGTCCCATAAACCAAAGGGTCTTGGGTTCTATTCCCAGTCAGGACACATACCTAGGTTGCTGGTTCGATCCCCCGTCAGTGCACATACAGGAGGCAACCTATCAGTGTTTCTCACATCAATGTTTTTTTCCTCTCTCCCTCTCTCAAATCAATAAAAACATATCCTCGGGTGAGGAATTTTAGAAAGGAAAATCTTAAGTACTTCTAGGAGGGGGGAAAAATTAGCCCCTCAGGTAAAAATTAATTCATGAAAAATTAGGTATGGAGAAGAATGAACTTTATTTGTGGAAGGGATAATTTTAGAACATGAGGCATGAACCAAAAGGAAGAAGCTCTGTTACGTGGCGAAATGGTATGGGAAGGGACCTTACTTGGGAGAACACTAGGAAGGATGGCAAGGCTGTATGTAAGGGAAAATGAGAAGTATGAATTTGCTTTAACTTACATTGATCCTAGTCAACCATGCAATTTAAAACAGCTCTCAGATTTCAGTTACTCAAAATATTGCATTTATGTGGGTGTAATGATTTTATATGCACCATAAATAGCATGGATTTTATGAATTGCCTTGTGTTCCAGGTGACTTCTATTTTAAGTAGCTCCAAAGTGATACCAGAGAGTTAACTAGGTCAGCCGACACCTGTGTTTGTTTCCTTTATAATTCTTTTAAATCTCTAAAAGAATTCAAGACTTCTTTACCTCATATAATACTTCTGCTTACAGTGTGGACCTACTGAGGCAGCAGATGATTGGTAGCAGCCATGCCTGGAGCAGAAGCTGGGGAAGGCTGTGGAATTGTGAAAGTCATGCCTGGTAAACAGGGCAAATGCACTTAAAACAGTACCTGGTGTCACCTTGCCTTTTTATTACTTCATCAGCTACTTTTTTAAAATTCAGATTTACTACTAGAGTTCTTGAATTTAGGAAGGGATTGGAGAAAGTCACAAGAGAACAGTATTTTGAAAAATGTTCTTGGGAGTATAAATTGGTACAGAAGTTCTATGCTTGAAATTTTAGAACTAGCTTTCAAAATTTTAAGTGCCTTTACCATTTGACTTAGTAATTCCACTTCCAGGAATTTACCCTACCATTATAGTCTTTGTACACATGTGCGAAGATGTACATACTAGCATAGTCATTAGAGCATTTTTAATAGCCTAAGATGAGGAACAACTTGATCATCCCTAAGAGACTGGTTGGTTGAGTACGGCCATAAAATGGGATTCTAGAAAGTGTGAAACTTAACCATTGATACAGAATAATGGGATTTTTAAAAAATATCTTTATTGACTTCAGAGAGAGGAAAGGAGAGGGAGATAGAAACATCAATGATGAGAGTCATTGATCCGCTGCCTCCTGCAGGCCCCCAACTGGGGATGGAGCCCACAACCTGGGCATGTGCCCTGATGGGGAATCGAACCTCGATCTCCTGGATCCTAGGTCAATGCTCAACCGCTGAGCCATGCCCGGCTGGGCAATGGGATATTCTTTAAGGAATACTCTCCAAGCTAAGTTAAATGAAAAGAGCAAGGCACACAGCATTGTGTCTAGAATTCTACCTTTTGGTTAAAAAAATACACATATCTGCTTGTATATGAATAAAATAACCCTAGAAGGATAAATAATAAAGTGATAATGCTGCCCATGGGGAGTACTGGGTAACTGGGGGGTAGGTGGGAGGGAGACTTTTTGCCTTTCAAATTTTGTGCTATATTTCTTAAGACTTAAAAAAAAGTTCCTAAGCTTCACAAGGCTAACAAATTGATTCATCTTAACATCTCTTTGTTTTGCTGTAAAGACAAATCACAGCAGCTCAGTGTTTGGATTTTAAGCAGCAGGTGAGAAATTGTGCTCCTTTCTTTCCCTTTGGTGCTCCAGACCAGCTCACATATACCCAGGAGTCAGACAGAAGGGGGCAAAATATGTATTCATACCAGTAGTGCTGGATCTGAATACCAGGTTTAACACTCACCCTTGGCTCAGGAAATTAAACTTGCCCATCCAGAGACAGCTGGACAAATGCAGGCCTCTCCTCAGAGACAAATGGCTCACCATTTAGAAGAGGAAGAGAAGAGGGAAAACCGGTCAGGTCTACAGAGTTTGGCCTGGTAAGATGAGGGAGAGGAGCTGGGGAGGGCAGCTCAATTCTTTCGGGTGTCTCACCAGTTACTCGCATGGGAAGAGTGGAGAGAGCAGAAAGGAGGGAGGAAACTACCTTCCTAGCACAGAGCAAACCCCAGGAGGGGTTTCAGTTTCTATTCTGTGGACTCTGGCAGGGACGCTGTGAAGAGGAAAGACTGGTTTCTCCTGTAAGAATCCAGCATTGCAGCCACCCAGGGCTGTCTTGCTGCTAACCACCTGTACCAGCTGCTCTCCGAACTCCCTGCCGTCACCTGGTCATACTGGCTGGATTCCCATCCCCTGCAAGCCTTGCACAGCTTGCTGCCCTTTGTCGTGGTTTCCCTGGTCCTCCCCCCCACTCAGTTGTTGTTATTTGACTCTTCAGGTGGAGATCAAGCTCTGCCCCGGCAGCCTTGACTCCTCAGAGGCCTTTCGGAACTTGTTCTCCAACCCCTCCTTTGGTACCCAGCATGTTACCTGTCTTGTTACATTTCTCCTTGTAGCCGGAGACTCTGCTCCCTTTGCATTTCAGCCCTAACATGATCAATTAAGGAAAGCTTAAAGAGAGAGAGACCCTATGGGTTGCAGTTATATAGCTTATATGTGGGAAACCAAGATAACTTTTGACTTGTTTTAGCATCCCAAATACAATACAGAAGACAGTGTGTGACAGAGACTGAGATGTTCCTTCCCAGGCTGTGGAACTTAGTGTGCAGTGAGGGAAATTTAATCTCTCTCCCGGCTCCCATCTCTTGGTTTCCCAGGCTACTATGGCAATTGTTTGTTCATAGATGCCCCATAAGCTCTTGGAGGCAGCTGAGAATTAAGTTGCTTATTAATTCATTTAGTCTTGACCTACATATGGTTGAATAATCACAGGGCCATCTGTCCTCCTTAATTAACATGCAGAGATGAGGAGATTTCTCTTCCT
Organism: Miniopterus natalensis; assembly: GCF_054644295.1. NCBI lineage: Eukaryota > Metazoa > Chordata > Mammalia > Chiroptera > Miniopteridae > Miniopterus > Miniopterus natalensis. Next base: position 30,517,541 of record NC_142084.1, read on the forward strand.
TCTGCGGATCGTGTGTGAATCTTGTCAGAAGGGCCCCCAAATGACATGCTGCCTGAGTCTTGGCAATTGCTTCTAAGTGAAACCAACAGCTAATGGGGAGGGCTTATTGCTGTTTTTGCTTGTTTTGTCTTTTTTCAAAAAGGACCCCTGTTGTGACTAGCCCTTGCTGTTTCACCAGCCAAAGGCAATCTCATAAGTGAATAAGCAATAGTGTATTTCCTTTCAGGTTCAGGAGATAGAATGAGATTTTTCCCAGATTCCTTGTCCATTTTTGATAAGGTCCTCACACTAGTCTGTATGAGAGACGGACTGAGGCAGTCATTGGAGACTGGTTGTTGACAAGAAATGTGATGGGTTAAAAAGCTATCAACTAAAACTAGACAAACCCTTACCGATGACCCTGGGAGTATCTCTGAACTTTTATGACCAGAAAACCCTACTTAACAGGTATCAAGGACCAGACTAGGCAATCAGTTCCATACCTCTGGTGAGATGACCAATGGTTACGTGGGTGATAACCACTTCTGTGTACCCCAGGGACTGCCACACGCTTTATGTCACTTGAGCCTCAGTATATCCCTGGGAGGTATGCAGAGCAGGGGTGTAGTCTTCATTTTATAGATCAATGAAAATAAGTAAACTGGGCCTTAGAGGGGTAAGATCTTTGAAAAGGATCATTGCTTTTCAGTGCTGAGTTGGAACTAAAACCCCGATTCTGGTCTCCTTATGAAATTCTGTTGCCCATATAGTACCCTAATGGGGTTTCCTTACATCCCTAGTTAAACTAACATACACCATGACCATCTTTCATTTGCTTACCATTTCTATGGGTTCACAATGGGCTGGAATAGCTCTTCAGGGCTCTGGCCTGGGGTTGCTCATGCACTTGCAGTTATCTGGGGATTGCCTGGAGTGGACCATCCAAGATGGCCTCGCTTACATGCTTTAGTGCCTCAGATGGGATGGCTGGGCCTCTCTTTCCATAAGCCTTTCATCACAGACTTCCTCACACAATGGTGGAAGCTTTCCAAGAGGATTAAGAACAAAAGCCGTGAGACCTTTGGAGGCTGGGCTCAAAGTCATATGGCACTCATAGTATATTCTGTTGTTCAAAGCAAGTCACAGGGCCAGTCCAGATTCAAGAGGTAGGAAATAGATTTCACCTCTTGATGTAAACAGCTACAAAGAATTTAGGGCCATTTTAACACCCATTGCAAAGGGAAATGCAAGCTTAAAATAGAGACCAAGTCCGGTTACAAGGAAAGGGAAAAAGTTTATATATATATATATATATATATATATATATATATATATATATATATGTGGTGTTCAAATATGTACCTGCTCCATATGGTTGCAAAGGGACTGTGTCCAAGAAAGTTTTCACGTCCGTCCTTGTGAGGGACGTTACAAATGGACTGAGAGCTTCCAGAGAGGCTGTCTGCTTCACTCTTTCCAGTGCCTTATTTCTTGGCTGCTTCAACAACCCCTTGAATGCCCAGGTAAGAAATTCATTTTTAGAGCCCCATAAACTTAGGCCCTGTTTTGTAATGATGAGATATATAAAGAGTCTGACTTTTGAATAACCTAGGGCCATACATCTAAGTCCTAAATGGGTTAAGAAATGTATCCTTTGTTTACATGAAGTTCAGGGTATATGATTTGTTTCAGCAAGGTAAGGCATCTTCTGAACTTAACTGCAAGGGAAGTCCTGCTGACTGTAAAGGTCATGTTCAGAAAGGAAGCCAGTTGGAGCATTTTAAATACCCTTGTTTTAAATGCCTCATGCAGAATGAAATGGGGCAGGGTAGAGTTATAGTTTATAATCTTCTCTGAAGAATCAATGCCTAAGAGTTTAGAGTTAATACACTTAGTTTTTGTGATCTCACCAGGAAAGTGAAAGTCTCTGTATGCTCTTAGAGGGGAAGGCAGAAAAAGAATTCATTTTAAGAATGCTCTTCTGGTGCCTTTCCTCTCTCAAAGTTGCCTCACTGTGCTCTAACAGATCAGCCCTGTCCTCTCCAGGATTCTCTGGTGGATGGGATGGACTTGGGTCCCGTAATCTGCTGCTGACTTCCTTTCTGCCAACTGAGTTAAACAAATGTGAACACTGCAAGGTGTCGGGAAATAGAGAAAGCAATCATTTGATAGTAAGTACACTGTTTTAACTTCCATCCCTACTTAACTGATGCATTTACAGTATCCTTTGTAAAAATGAAAAGTTCAGCATCCTTGCTGGGCCTGCTGGAATGTTCCATTACTAACTACATTTGGATGAAGAAATGCAACATTCAGTTAGCCCTGGCATCCACAAGAAAACTCTCACCAGGACTCAGTTTCTTTTCTTCTTTCCTTTTTTTTTTTTTTAAAAAATAAATGTTCATATTGATTTCAGAGAGGAAGGGATAGATAGAAACATTGATCGGCTGCCTCCTGCACACACTCTACTGGGGATCAAGCCCACAAGCCCAGCATGTGCCCTGACTGGGAATCAAACCAATTTCCTGTTGCCTACCGGCCAGGAACTTTTCTTCTTTCTTGTATGTCTATCATTTTTCTTTCTTTTTTTTAATCCTCACTTGAGGATATTTTTTCCATTGCCTTTCAGAGAGAGTAGAAGGGAGAGAGAAAGAGAAGCATCGATGTGAGAGAGACACATCGATTGGTTGCCTCCCACATGTGCCTGGACTGGGACGGGGACTGAGCCTGCAACCAAGGTACATGCCATTGGCCGGAATCAAACCTGGGACCCTTCAGTCTGCGGGCCCCACACTCTCACCACTGAGCAAACTAACTACGGCTGTTTGCCATTTTCTGAGCACCCTGGCAGAGTGTGCTGATGGTGGTGTACACTCCTTGAGAAGGCAGATTGTTGTGAAAACCTTTCCCACATAAACAGAAACAAGGCACTGGCTATTTCAGATGTAACTGCCATCAACTTTTTCTCTCATAACCTCTGGAACACAATTGCATCAGCTCTAAGATCATCTGGTTACAAATAAATACTTCCCAGCTTGGTGGATGCCTTCAGAGTGCCTTCGGGGGCTTGTGTTTCTAGAGCTAACCTAAGAAGTGTTGCTTTAGGACACACATAATTCAGCTATATTCATCATTCACTCATTCATTCATTCACTCATTATTTATGAGCATATACTATCTAGAACTAGATACACGAAGATTCAATTTCTCCTAACAGCTCAAGCAACAGGGTGAGGATCTAAGAGAGGGAGGGAAGAGAGACATAGAAATAGATGTTGGTAATTCAGAAACCCTTCCCCTACCTTTTTAAAATGTAAAATATGCTCTGCCCTGCTATGCAAAGTAAAGGTTTAATCCATTCAGTTATTTAATGAGAAAACATTTGCTGCGTGCCTGCTTCTTGCTAGGCCCTGTACCAGGAGCTATGTCTAGCTACAGGAAGCTGCCTGAGGGTAATGCTGGGAGGATCAGAGAAGCATACTGCCCTTTTACCTTGCCCTCTGGGCAGCAGTCCTAATCCTTTTGGGTCAAAGGAGAACATGCACTGGAAAGGGAGCTTCAAAAGGAAGCAAATATGCAGTGTAAACACACCTTCAACCAGGCCAATCATTTGTCTCCCTTTGTCAAGGCAGTGAGGCAATAACCCACTGACACCCAGTGAAGACATCTGTGCAAATATTTCCCTGCTTTTTAGTCTATCAAGCACTCCCTCCACCCATACTTTAGTTTGATGAGTCATATAGAAAAAGGGATAAACTGAGTAAATATAGATATTCTTTGTACTAGGGAGCTGCTTGAAATCATTGTATGGAAAATGAGACTTGAAGTAGTTTTAAAAAAGTAGATTTTATGTGTAGTAATATGGAAATAATTCCAAAGTACAAGAGTGTGTTAAATAAAAAATTTTGGAAAGTAACATACAGTAGGATGCCATTTATTTTTTAAAATGTATCTTTATTGATTTCAGAGAGAGGAAAGGAGGGAGAGAACAAGATAGAAACATCAATGATGACAGTGTCACTGATCGGTTGCCTCCTGCACGCCCCCAACTGGGGATCGAGCCTGCAACCCGGGCATGTGCCCTGACCGGGAATCGAACCCCGATCGCCTGGATCCTAGGTCGACGCTCAACCGCTGAGCCATGCCCGGCCAGGGGCTAATACTTGATAGTGTTTACGAAAAGCAGGGAAATATGTTTGAAGTGTTTTGCAGAAATGAACCCATTTGATCCTCAAAACCACCCAGTGGATTGGGTACTATTATCTCTCTTAAAAATTTGAAAAGTGGGGCATGGAGAAGTGAGTCTCTTGCCCAAAGTCACACAGCTAGGATTTAAACCCAGGAAGTTTGTCTACAGATTCTGGAACCTAAGTTTCCACAGGTACAGCTACATGAATGTACTTAGAAAAAAGGTCAAAAAGATGAACACTAAGCTGAAAACTATGGTTGTCGTTGGGCAGGGTCAATTCAACATTACACTAGAGCTGCAATACTTGAACGTTTTTTCCCCCCCAAAGAGAGTAATTTTATGATACTTCCATTAAGTTTATAATTTTAAAATATTTAAAAATCAATCTTGGAGTCAATTTAAGTGATTTTGAATAAAACTACTACTTTGGCATCCATGAGAGCAGGACTGTTTCATCTTTCCTCTTGGGCAGTCTCATGACCTCTGATGAAATCTTATTTGACAGAGTAGATGAAAAGTTATCTCAGATTTTATCTGGAACAATGGGAGGCCTATTGGTAGAAGTATTACGTTTCATGGCTGAAATGTCTTTCAGAGTTCAGAAACTGAAGCCCAGGTGGCCATATCAGACCAAGTATTAACTACTGAATAAATAAAAGGATGTATCACTTCATTATAAAAATGAAAACTTTAAAAATCTCATATGTACTAACAATTGCAAAGTAGTACACTCTATTTAGGGTTCTCCAGAGACAAAGACCAATAAGAGATCAGATAAATAATGAACTATTTTAAGGAACTGCTCACACAATTGTAGGGGCTGACAAATCTGACATTTATAGGGTAGGCCAGCTGGAAATCCAGGTAAGACCTGATGTGCAGTATTGGGTCCAAAAGTCTACAGGGTAGGTGAGTAGGCTGAAAACTCAGGCAAGAGTTCTGTGTTGCAGTCCTGAGGCAGAATTGCTTCCTTTCTGGGAACCAGTCTTTGCTCTTAAGGTCTTCAACTGATTGGATGAGACCCACCCACATTATGAAGGGTAATTTGTTTTACTGATTGTAAATGTTAATCACATATACAAATACCTTCACAGCAATATCTAGACTAGTGTTTGACAAAACTGGGTATCATAGAGTAGCCAAGCTGACACATAGTTAACCATGAGTAAATTCCAATTTGAACTAAATTCTGAGTTCTCAAAAATGTTAGATAAGCGAGTCTAGTTATTTTTTTCATTTAGGATGACTGAAGTTTCAATTTGCTTTAAGAGACTCAGTCATATACCCTAGCTGGTTTGGCTCAGTGGATAGAGCATCGGCCAGAGGACTGAAAGATCCCAGGTTCAATTCTGGCCAAGGGCATGTACCTGGCATGTACCCAGTTGCAGGCTCAATCCCCAGCCCCAGTCAGGGCACGTGCAGGAGACAACTAATCGATATGTCTCTCTCACATTGATGTTTCTCTCTCTCCGTTCCACTCTGAGGATTAAAAAAGAGATTCAGTCACATTAGGAAAATCTTTGAATAGTACATTTGCAATATACTTAGCTATTCTAATTAGTTTTGCTTAATACAAGTTGGGTTATGAGATGATTCTGATTTCACGGCAGTTGAAATAAGGTTAACAAACAATGTAGATAAATCTGTGAATCTAAATGGCACGGAATTCATTGCTGCAATGTAGCATTTTCAACTTTGCTCCTAGAGTTAATGTATGCACAATGTGCTTACTGTTCTACAGTGAAGGTGCTCAATAATGAGGTGTTTTCAATTTAATATAGGTACACCATTGCATCTTTGACATCTCATCCAGAGATTAAGTTATGCAAATGATTTCAGAATAACCTTCACCTCATAGGAGTCCAGACACTAAGTAAATTGAGCTGGGCATGTGAGAATATTAATAAATGTGATCTATGACTCCTGACATTATAGGCGAACTTCAATATTATATTGATGCTATTCCTAAATAAATCAGTATTTTGTTCCTGATCAGCTGTGGGAAAGCTAGTAAACATTCTTCAGATTTAGGACTATCAGTTTAAAAAAAGGTTTTTATGATTAAATTGTTACTTTAAATTAAAAAATTATGTGCCATGTAAAAAGATACTTAACATGTCTACCTGCAAAGTAGGAGAAGGAAATAGTGTGTAGTATATGTATGAAGTTAACAGCTTTTATCTTGTTTCTCACCTGTGACGCAGATACCGTAAGTCCCTTTTTACAAATGAGGAAAATCAGGCTCAGTGAAGATCAGAAACTTGCTTGAGGTCACCAGAAAGCTGCACACCCCCTTCCATGGTTTAAACACTCCACTACAGACACAGCTGAAACAAAGAAGGAATTAAGTTTGCTCTTATATTTCTCACATAAGATAGGCTATATATTCATCTCATCTTGCTTTTCTCTTTTAGCACAGTTCTGAGGGCAAAGGTATTCCCCCACAAGTAAGGCATTTCTTCCCAGACAAGTGCAGCAAGCTGGACTATCTTCATTATACTTTGATTACATTGCAGTTTGTCTTTGGCAAGATCAAACTTAAATTTGCTTCTCACTTCAACTTGTCTTTTCTAAATGATCACTGGAATAGACTAGGAACTGCAGTGTCTGCCTCTGTGATGGCAGTGGTGGGAATGGAGCCTGGGAGGGCACAGTGGAAAGGAATGAAGGACTCCCTGGGTGGGATTTCAAAGGCATTGATGAGTGGTTTTGGTTATGAGGAAAGAAAATAATGGGAGTCCTCTCCTTTCCTCCGTTTTTCCTTTCATTACCTCAGAGAGCCTGTAAGCTATAGTTGATACAAAACAATTTCGATTAGCTGCGCACTTGGTCTGGGGTACACTTCATCCAGATGTCAGGTAGTCAAATCTGTACTTTGCAGCCATACAGCATTGCTAGATATTTATAAAATGGCATAGCTCTACCCTTGAGTTGTATTTATAAACTGACAGGGTACTAGAGATCATTTAGCCTGGTCGTTTCCCAGCTTTTTTCCGTAGCACAAAGACTATTCAAATTCCTTGAAAGGGTTTAATTTTAAATAGACTTGATTCCTTTCACATCATAAAATGTGGGCTAAAATTTTAGGTTGCTGATCAATTCTTTACCAGAGGAACAATTATTAAATATAAAATGTTAATTATATATATATTTTAAAACCTTCAAATTCTTACTTGCAAATCCAACAAAAACAACAAAGAGCTGCTCTGGTGCTGCTCCTAGGCTCTCCTGTCCTTAATGTTTGGAGCCCGTTTAAAAACTATCGATATTAACCTACCCTCCCATTTTACAAATTTATTTAACAAGAACATTTTGTGCAAATACTAAGTATCTAGCACTGTACTAAGCTTAGGAAAAACACTGGACCTAAAATATGAGTATGCTCTGATCCCTGGCTTACCAGGGAGACATGATTATAACACAACATAGTAAATTCAGTGAAACAGGACCTGTGATATTATGGGGCCTGGAATCACTGAGTCTGAGCCTGGGTCTCTGAAACGGAGCAAAATGAGTTTAGAGGGCAGTTAACTTGGGAAGAGTATACTCCAGACTGAAATATGGAGTGGGAAAGCGGCTAGGGGTACATTTGAAAGGCACAAGTCGTTTTATGCTGCAGATAATACAGCAGGAAGTGAGAAGAGAGCCTACACCTTGTCTTGATTCTTCAGGAAATAGGGAGCCAAGGAAGGCCTGTAAGTAGGGAAACGAGGTCAAAGTTATGCTTTAGGTTGCCAAACGGGGCTATGAATATGTTGAGGGAGGTACAAAGACCTACCTGTAGCTCTTTAAGAGAGTATCAAGAGCAGAAGCAAATTTGGGGGAAACTATGCATTCATTTTGAGGTTCCAGGTAGAGATGTCCAGCGTGACTGGATGGGTAGCTCAAGTCTGAAGCCTTGGTGAATAAATCTGATCCTGTATACATACAAAGGGGGATGGAGAGAGATGCAGGAAAAGGTTAACTTTGCTTAACTCTTGATTTTTGGTTAATTCTTATCCATGCTTTTCTGTACACTTGCATGTTATCTTTATAACTAGGCAAAAGCAGTTATTTTAGTTTTTGAATTCTGCTGATTTATCTTCCAAACTTTGCTTTGCCTCAATTTTCTTTAAACCAAATTGGCACCATACCCTATATGGAATTTCCTGCATTTTCACCAAAAATTGTATTTAGGAACAATACTATGTAGCCATTAAAATCATGCTTTCAAAAGAAATATGCAAATGTTCACCAGTCTTCTTACATCAAACTTCATGATTTGGTATAATTGGATCCTATGCAGATACAGCAAGATAGAAAAATCTCTTGAGATTAAACACTCTCTTGAGTGTTCACAGCACTTCAAGTGCTCTCTTGAATGGAGTCATCACAGTGAGCCGAACATGCTGTCACTAGTGATAGAACAAACGCAAAGCTGAAATCTAGCGCAGTGTCTCAATGTGACTCACAGGAATGTGGTGAGGACACACAGGCTTCTCTGACATTGCCTGGGGATGATGAGTCTTCTCTAAAAACAGTCAAGTTTATTTGAACTCTCTTGCCACAACAAATATGTCATAATCTGTGACCAATATCACATACCAAATTGATAGCTGACCTTAATGAAACATACCTACACAAAAGCCACCTATGAGCATTTGCTTTTAACTGACTAGAGAAAAAAGACCCATCACTGTAATAATCTGACTTATTTCCACTATGCTCAAAGCAATTTAAAAACATATAGAATTACTGTCAGGAAAACATAAGCAGCCTTAGCCCCAGTCAAGGTTTTAAAAATCTGTATCTAAATGGGTTCTTTGCCTTGTAGAGAGAAACTGACTAGAACACACAGTATAGATATTATTTGGGAAACATATGCCAAATTGGAGATACCTTCAAAACATAAAAATCTGAATAAAAATTTATTTTCAATCACATAGATTTTTATGTGAAACTGATTTTTAACTCAGGAAGTTTAGGGAGTGATACAAAAATGAAATACAGGGAATCAAACCCAAATTATCCAAGAGAAAGTTCTATTTCCATTGCTCTTTCAAGTGGATGACAAAGATGGACAATATAATTTGAAAAGATCAGTGTGGTGTTTCTCAAACATGCCCAATCATAAGAATTATTCAAGGCACTTTTAAATAGAGTCCAGACCCATTCTCCTTTGACTCCAGCCCAGTGGGTTTGGATTGAGGACCAAGGTTTTATATTTTTAGCACCCCAAGTCATTCTAATAATCAGGCAAGTTAGGGAAATAGTGGCTAAGGGGGAAACAGCAGCAATACCACCACAGCTCCCGTCCCCTTACTCAACATCTGCCCAACAACATACTGCCTGAGAATGAGAAACACTCAACTGAAAATGAGGAATTGTCTGTAGAACACGATTTATTTCAAGTCCAAAACACAAAATTACTCATTTTTCTTAACATACTGCATAATTTTTACTGCATGAATATTTAGGGTTTCTGTATTCACAAGTGTGTTTATTTCTGAACTTTAGGCTCAAATGATTCAATATATATATGTTTAATACAGAGGACATGTACTTTAACAAATTTGTTTAGAAAATATTTTACATAAAAACACACAAAGCATTTACTAATACTCTTCAGTCTTTACAACCAATCTTCAGCTAAGATTTGGCTGAAGTCCATCATTTTCTACAAAACATTCCAAGACTGAGTATGATAGGGTGCAGTACAGTAAGTCCTCACTTAACATCGTTGATAAAATGAAACCAATTTTACCATAGGCTAATTGATATAATAAACAAGAGTTAAGGTTCTATGGCATCTCCTCGACTTCATAATGAAATGCTATTGAACAAAACAACGTTATTCGAGGACCTGCTGTATTTTACATACTTTAGCTTATTATTGCAGTTACAAGTTCCCTTTTCTTTGATGGCTTCTGCATATATTATACTCATAAAGCAGGAGGAGGCTTTTCTTTAACTCATGAATTATAAATAAAATTTGTCTTTTTTGGTGTAACTTATCCCCAATCAAGAACCAAAGAGTCATGATGAAATCACATAACTGACATATAAGGGCTTTTTCAAACTAACAACAGTAACATTTAATACCTATTGTTATAATATCCTTTATTGTTTTGTCCAACAACTAGAGTGCCGTTACTTCTAATATAATCAGTTGGCATCAAAATATAAAGTAAAAATATGTACATTTTTATATATCAATTCTTACCTGAATAATCTCAGATCTCTTGAGTGTTCCACGAAGTGGAATTTCTTCCTAAAGTTACAGTGAATGTGGTACAATGTGTACAACTTGGTTAACCAGTGCTCGCTTTTTCATTTCCAGGACTTTTCCTTATCTTGAATCAAATGCACACTCTTGACTACCATATCATTATGCACTGGCTCACAGTTCATATATAAAGTCCAACTCAAGCTTATTTTGGTTTATTGTACATGCTTTATTAAAACAGTACTGGTATTTACATATCTGCAGAGTCCCTTCCAAGGTGCTCTCACACACTCAAACACACCCATACGACATCCATACTACGGCCCCATGCACCCACACTAGTGAGCTGTGAGGGTCAGACTCCTAAAATTAGGGAGCTGTTGGGGGATAGAGTTGTTGATTTGGTTTTCAATTTTTTTGAAAAAAGCACGGGGGAATGCATTTGGCCATTACAATGCTAATTAAGTTTGTGTATATTAACATATATGGCAGTAACACTGAATATTCCTTTTACATTCTATATACACAGAATGAGATCAAGGTTTTGCGGTCAACAGAAGATTCCAACTTCAGTCTCAATGCTGCTTATAATGACTTCTGAATTCACATAGGGGCTTTCCCTAAAAATAATTCAAGTCTATGTAAGTGAAATAAGGCACAAGTAATATTGATTTGATCTAGGGGAAGGGGAGGAATGAAAACTAGTTACTGTTAGAGTTACTTTGACTTAAATCCACTTGAAATCCTGTCTCCTAATATGCAAAGATTTCTTAATAATAAAGGTTGTTTTATTTTCCTCTTCCCTGACAAAACCCAAAAAGAAAAGTTTGGGAATTCACATTTTAATGTTTCAGTAGCGTAAACTACTCAAATTGATGTGGACCCCACCTCTCCTGCCCAGGTCTCCTCCCTCCCTCAATACCAAAACAAAAAGCACAGCACAGGAAATAGGAATCCCTTGCTGTTTGAGATTTGTACACTTAAGTAGCAAATACATATCTGGTTGTCTTTGATTTTTTAAAAATAAGGAAAAGCAACCTCATAACTTTCTTGCTCTGTAAAAAAAATCCCTGTCTCTTCTTTTCAAGATGATGAAGCCCCAACCAGACATTAAAAACAACTGCAACAAATGAGTTTGGCAGCATAAATAATGTCTAGTTTTCAAAACTTCATAGTGAGATTCATTTAGCTGTACACAATCTGTTGGATGTTTTTTGCAGCAGGTGAACCAAACCCAAAGACGCTGGACATTCTGTGAAAGGGAGTAAGAATTGCAGTCTGAAGGCCCCTGACTTTGGTTGTTTACAAAGTTCAATCCTGTTTATTGTGATCCTTGGTATCTTCTTCATCTGTATATTCTGATGGTTCTTCTCCTGGTTTTAGCAGTCTGCCTACATAATCATATTTTTCTGAAAGACATCAAAAGAAAATCAGTAGCAGTAAAATGCTTCACTATTCCATTATACAGCAGGGAAGGCATTTGCCTCTTCTGAAATCATATAGAACAAGCTAAATTTTTCCTACTGCTCACCTTGGCTGGTCTTTGTACTCATGTAAAGCTTGAACAAAAGAAAACAGGATTAGGGAACTTATAAAGCTTGGAAACTGCGGTTTGCAGGAGTGTTCCATACTACCACTTCTTTTTTTTTTTTTTTAACTGTTTTTATTGATTTCAGAGAAAAGGGAGAGGGGGAGAAAAAGAGAGAAACATCAATGATGTAAGTCATTGATCAGCTGCCTCCTGCATGCCCCCTACTGGAGATCGAGCCCACACCTGGGCATGTGCCCTGACCAGGAATCAGTGATCTCCTGGTTCATGGGTCTATGCTCAACCACTGAGCCACGTCGGGTGGGCATACTACCACTTCTTAATGAAGGACACTGCATCAGAATCACTTAGAGAGCTTTTTGAAAATATATATCCATGTCCAGGACCCATCTCAGAGCTACTTATCCCAGGCTCTTGGGTTAGGCTGAAGAGAGACATGTAGTTTGAAATCTAACTCTATTGTGCACTGTGGGTTCAAGATTTAAAGCATAGTTCTTTAACTCTTAACAGCCCAAATTATAAAGAAACAAGGTGGCAATGTAGGGTGTTTCCAACAATTATTTAAAATCTATAAATATAATATTAGGTTTTATATAGAACTGAGATGAAATAAAATGTACTATTCTTCTATCAAATTCTCTTCTTAGATCTATTACATTACCTGTTTTTATGTCACCAGGTATTATAGCAGAACACTGTTATGTCCAAGTTGATGAACATGCAGTTATTTCTTGGTTATGAATTTGAACCTAGGTTAACTGAATTAACTGACAAACCAAGAGGATAAGATAGGAGGACTGCTTTATACAGTAGTAGAACCAGTACAAGTGCCAAGAAGCTAGAAGAACTGTTCCAAGGGACACATAGGTCCAGAGTGTCACATAGGTGGTAATAATTGATGTCACAAATGTATAGTAAAGAGAAATGACATTTTTTCCTTACAGTTCGAGGATAAGATCAATAAAATCATTTAGAATAAATTATACTATCATATTAGCATTCAGTTCAGTTTTAAATACATGCCTATATATTTTTTGAAAACTATACATTAATAAACAAGCCTTATACCACTAAAGGTGTCACAATTTTTGTTAGACTTATAGTTTGTAACAAGTCAATTTTTAAATATGGATTTTATAAATCACATGTAACAATCATTTTGCTCTATCAAGTAATGATGATGATGAAAACATACGGCATCCTTGGGCTCTTAAAGAATGTGAAATAGCATTCACTTTCTTTGGCCACAGATTATTTCCAAAGAAGCTAACAAAATGAAGGTACCTTTAAACTGCATTTCCCATTCTCGAACACTTTCCATTTGTACGGCATTCAAATCTGAGAGATCATCATATTCATCTTTAAGTGCATCTTTATCTAGGCAAAATGTCGCCAGTCCTCTGGAGGCATCCCTACCAGCAAATATTCCATATGGACCCGCTGGGGGGAAAAAAAAGAAATTATTTAGATAACTAACATTTTAGAGTGTCTCAAAGGAAAAAGTCAAAAGAAACCTTAATTTCAAAACACACACAGATACTAGGTGGGATGAGAAGAAATTTCCTGGAAATCTGCCTTTTGACCAAATGAAAGTTTTTCACTGAAAATTTAAACCTTACATTTCAAATATTTCAGATACCCCAAAACTTGTATTCAAAGATGAAGACTGTGAAGTAGTAGAGAGAACAGGTTATTTGAGCAGTTAGGTTTAGAAGCCAGTTTGCTTCCAAATGATGCTTTACTGATTGCTGTTAATTAATTGTGGCATCTAAAAAAAATTGACTGAACGTCCACTGGATAAGTACTATATAAAGACTCAAGTGATTGTGGATCTAAACATTTTTTCTCCTATCCAATGTAGGTTGAAATTGTATGAGGACAGAGACTGAATAATCTTGGTATCCCCACTAACTACGTCAGTGCCCAGCCCATGTGATGTTCAACAATTCTTTGCTGAATAAATAGTCTGATCAGAAATATGACCTATTTTCGCCCGGCCGGGCGTGGCTCAGCAGCTGAGTTTCGACCTAGGATCCAGGCGATTGGGGTTCAATTCCTGGTCAGGGCACATGCCCGGGTTGCGGGCTCCATCCCCGGTTGGGGCGTGCAGGAGGCAGCCGATCAATGACTCTCTCATCATTGATGTTTCTATCTCTCTCTCCCTCTCCTTTCTTCTCTCTGAAATCAATAAAGATATATTTAAAAAAAAAGAAAAAAAGAAATATGACCCATTTTCAAAATAAATAACACCTGATTACCATAATATACTCACAATTATCTATATAAACTATGAAAAGTCATTAAAAAATATAATGGTTTTCATCACAACTTTTGGAAAACAGTGTGGCTATAAAGAACAGTTCTTCTGACTGACACAAAATTATTAGCATTTTGTCCAAGGAATTAGGAACCACCCTCTCTAAGGAAGAATGGCATGATTTATATGCTTACAGAGTGAGCCATTCCCAAACTGTGTCCTTGAGAGCAGTAACTGTCTTACTGATCTCTGTATCCTCAATGCCTAGCACAGTGCCAAATGAATTGGCTGCAATTCCAAATAAGGAGAAACTAAATTTTGACCCTTTACTTTAAACAGATTCACTTATGGTAAGCAAAATCTACACTTTAGTATAGATAAGAAAGACTTCAATTGTTTAAAACACATACTAATAAAAATGAAACAACCTAATTTTCTATATCAGGATATTGGTTAAATAAATTATAGTACATTAATTTAATGTAGTAGTATATAGCTAGCAAAGAAAATTAGGTAACTGTATGTACAGACACAGAAGTCTATGATATATATATTAACTGAAAAAAGCAATTCAAAAGAGCATATAATATATACATATATATGGTAAAAAGGAGAGAAGATGAATATTATAAAAACAGAAATCAGAAAACTCTCCATCGCCCGGCCAGGCGTGGCTCAGCGGTTAAGCATCGACCTAGGACCCAGGAGATTGTGGTTCGATTCCCGGTCAGGGCACATGCCCAGGTTGAGGGCTCAATCCCCAGTCGGGGGCGTGAAGGAAGCAGCTGATCAATGACTCTCTCATCACTGATGTTTCTATCTCTCTCTCTCCCTCCCTCTCCCTTTCTCTCTCTGAAATCAAAGATATATTTAAAAAAAGAAAAAGGAAAAGAAAACCCTCCATCTTTGAGTGTATTAATATATACCAGTGTCTTCTCTAGTAAACTTCTCTGCCAACTTCCCTAAGGAGGCCTTAACAATGAATGAATGTAAGAACAAAACTTCATAAAACATGTTCTTTTTTGGGTTTTAGATGGCTAGCTTAGTAAGAGTGTATGTGAGTCAACAGTTACTAATCCAAGCCTAATTCTATGCGAAATGTTTTGCTAACTCTTGGATGATTCAGTGATTAACTTATTTCCCCACTCTCCAAACTGTATTAAGCTGTCTTCTCCACAGTTTAAAACTTCCCTCAGGGAGCATTTAATCTGGAAAGGTGTTTTGATAAGTTTTCTTTACTCTTTCCTGTAATACCATGAAGAACATAACATTAAGAACTAGAATTGGAATTGGATGTTGCTCAGAGAAAGGACTTGAAGTCTAATTAAAGTACATTTCTCTGCATCCATAATACAACCAGAAGTATACTGAGAAGTCAGCAATACCTCCCTATTCCATTACCCCCTTATGTAACAAACCTAAATGTTACTGATCCCAGTATTTTGGTGACTACAGTTTACATAGCCCACGTAGAATGAGAATTCTAAGGTGAAAAAATAGCATGGACTTAAATATTACCTGCTGGAATTTAGTAAACAGATAGGTTATACTAGAAGTGTTTGGAGGGGAAAAAAGTTACTCTATGAATGGTGTTGGGATGACTGAATAGCCTTCTGTGAAAAACAAAAGTCGAATCCTTATTTCATACCTTAAAATAAAATCCAAATGGAATTAAAAAACCAAAACCATAGAAGTATTAAAGAGAGTGCAGATTATTTAACATAATCCTTCAGTGCAAAAAAGTCTAAGTATGATACAAAACACAGCAACCACAAAAAGCTGAATTTGAAAACATAAAACCAAAAAATGTTGCGTGGTTTATAACACCATAAACTAAAAAGACATATAATTCAGGAAAAAAAATCACAGAAAAGGCTGATTTACTTTTTAAAGAACACCTAAAATCTACATGAAAAGACCAGTAATCCTGACTGAAAAACTGTAGCAAATATATGAACAGATAATTTGCAGAAAACATAAATGACTCAAATTTTTGAAGATGACCAACTTCACTAAGAAAAAGAAAAATGTAAACTTCTCAGACTGTGAAAGACCAAGAAGTTTAATATCACATTTTTTACAAAGGAGTGAAAACTAGGCATTTTCATGAAAGTGTATATTGGTCCAACTTCTCTGGAGGGCAACTTAGAAGTAGGTGCCCAAATTAAAAATGTCCATACCCTAGCCCGGCTGGTGTGGCTCAGTGGTCCATCATCGACTGATGAACCAAGAAGTCAGGGGTTCAATTCCCAGTCAGGGCACATGCCAGGGTTGTGAGCTAAATCCCCAGGAGGGGGGGCGGGGTGTGCAGGAGGCAGCCTATGGTGTTTCTCTCATTGATATTTCTATCTCTCTATCCCTCTCCCTTCCTCTCTCTAAAAATCAATAAAAACATTTAAAAACAAACAACATCCATACCCTAAAACTCAGTAATCTTACTTCTAGGAATTGGTTTTATAGATAATTATAATTTTACTCACATGTGACATGTACACTAACATTTACAGCAGTACCATGCAATAACAAGATACAGTAGACTGTTGTTAGAATATATTCATATAATAGAATATTATGCATATATTTAAAAGAATGGGATAGCTCTCTTTATACTGATATGAAAGGCTGTCAAGATATTAAAATATTGTTAAAGGTTTGTATAGTATGCTACAACTAGTGTGAAGAAGAAAAGTACATATCCACATGCTTACACCTACAGAGAACGCTCTGGAACAATACTAAAACTGGTTCCCCACCTTTAGGGAGGGGAACATGGTGGCTGGGTTGTGGGAAGGAGACTTATTTTTCACTATATATCCTTTTAAATGTGCTATCTTGACTATATATTACCTAGCAAAAAAATACTGTTTTATCTGTTTTCCACTAGGCCCTATTTTGAAACGTACCTCAAATCACTCTACAGTTAGACTTCCACAACCCCAGGGTTGATGGAACATCACAGAAAATACCCCAAGAAACAAAAAGATAGTAACTGCTGAAGGTAAGTTTGCAATGAAAATAATAAACTACATGAAGAAACAAACCACCATGGAGGACTGAGTACACTTAACAGATATGAGAACTGGCATCCCAAGAATAAGATAATAGAAGCAGCTTAAAAAATGACAGTATGTCTGCTTAACATTATTAAGAAATTAAGAGATGGGACATAAGGAAAGATTAAGAGTCATGATGGACAGAACGAAAAGCTAATGTGTATCTGAGCTCTAGAGGAAGGAATATAGAGAATGGGAGAAGCAATAATTGAACAAATAATGGGTTCATATTTTCTAAAATAAATGAGTAGCACACATCTTCAGATTTAGTAGAGTCTGGAACATGTTAAAATAAATAAATAAAATTCCTGCCTGGACAAATCCTAGTGAAAGAACAGAACTCCAAAAGGAAGAGGGAGACCCTGTCCTGGTAGCTCAGTTGGTTAGAGTGCTGTGCAGGTGTGCCAAGGTTGCGGGTACGATTCCCAGTAAGGGTGAAATGCAAGAATCAACCAATGAATGCATAAATAACTGGAAAAACAAATTGATGTTTTTCTCTTTCTCTCTCCTCTCCTGCCCCCGACCCATTCCCCTCTAAAATCAAAAATTAAAAAAAAACAACCCAAAGGGAAAAAAGTCTCAACTATAGCAAGTCCTCACTTAATGCCGTTGATAGGTTCTTGGAAACTGCAACTCTACGTGAAATGATATACAACATAACCAATTTTACCATAAGCTAGCAAGAGTTCAGTTCCTATGGCAATTTCTGGTCACAAAAATATCACCAAACTTCTAAATAAAGACTCATTATTTCAATATTAAACACTGAAATAAATGTGAGCTATACATAATTTAAGAAAGATGAATAAAAACAAGAGAATTCTTTTCAACCCGAGTTTTCCAGTTCAGGGACGAGGGTGGCCAGATCTTATCCCAGCAGCTCAGGGTACAAGAAGAGACCCATCCTGTACAGGACCCCCATTCATCACAGGGCCACTCATACCCCTACTCACTCAGATCAGCACAATGTAAACACACCAATTCATCTAACGTACACATCTTTGGGGTATAGGAGGAAACCAAAGTCCCCAGAGAAAATCCATGCAGACATGGGAAGAATATGCAAACTCCACAGACAGTGGCCCCAGCTGGGAATCAATTTTTTTTCTAATCAATGTTATAACAAAACATTGTTGAACAAAACAGTTATTCGAGGACCTGCTGTATAACCAAAGGGAAAAAATATATTAAAGGAATGAAAAACAAACCAAAAGTGAACTTAAAGAGAAGTAGAAGACAATGACATAATACCACTGAAGATTTTAGGTACAATAACAACCTACAATTTTATATCCTAAAACTATACTGTCATTCCTGAGTGAGGGACGACAGAACCAGGATTTTTTTCCTACCAATGAAATAACTATAGGACGTTCTACACTAAAATGAAAACTGAACCCTTGAAGAAAGAAATAAGATGCAACAAACAGCAATGAATAAAGAAAATGATAACTCTGTTGACTACTGATTAGAAGGAAATAGCAATTTAACCAATTTGGGGATGGAGTTTGAAAAAATACAGTGGAACTAAGAGTCTAATAGCAGTAACACTGAAAATAGGTTGGGGGAGGGATTAGAATTAAAGCTTTCTAACCAGAGCTATGGCATATGCCTGTGTACTACACAACTCCAAGGGCCACCATCCATTTGTATACATGGTAGTTTTGTATATTTATTAAGAAATATTCTGTCAGCCTGGCAGGGTGTGGCTCAGCGGTTGAGCATCAACCTAGGATTCAGGCAATCGGGGTTCCATTCCTGGTCAGGGCACGTGCCCGGGTTGCGGGTTTGATCCCCAGTCGGGGGCGTGTAGGAAGCGGCCGATCAATGACTCTCTCATCATTGATGTTTCCATCTTTTTCTCCCTCTCCTTTCCTCTCTCTGAAATTAATAAAGATATATTTTTTTAAAAAAAGAAATATTCTGTCAAATGCCAGTTAAGTGTCTTAAATAGAAATAGAATGCATCCAAATCAGTAGGGGAGAAAAAGTGAAATAATTTTTAAAAATTGATCTGAAAAGGAGAAAAAGGTGGGAAAAAGAGAAAAGTATGACAAAGAGAAATAATAAGATGGCAGAAATAAATCTAAATAACTAGTAATGAGAAAACAAACAGAACGATTAAACTAAGCTGTTAAGAGACATAGTGTTGAAAACAGATTTAATGGGAAAAAAATACAGCTATTGGTTATTTATAAGGGAAAAATAAAACATAACACATATTGATTAAAAGTAAAAGGATAGAAAAAGAATAATCAAATGAAGGCTGAAGTCAAATCTGAAAACTAGTAAGGAGGTAGCACTGTAATGAAATCCAGGCAACTCCTCCGTACTATTTAAAAATGAAGCTGAAATCTTCATTAAAGGTCTTGAGACAGGATGCAGGTTCTAAGCGTACAGCAGTTATTTAGTAATGTCTGTCATGGGTATGGGGTCAGGGGAGGAGTGGGCTATGTCATAGATTGAAAACTATTAAAAGAATGTGAATGGCTAACTCCAGATGTTACTAAATCTACCCTTCCAGCTCTAAACATCTTAGGCCCTCATACATGCTTTAAGCTATACTTTTATACCTTGCAATAATATTTAACACAAATACAATTCCCTTAAATATTGAACTCAGAGGAAACAACCATGTAGGTACTGAGGAAAAAACTGGTACGTATACATTTGAGCAGACTATTAAAATTCATCAGAAAACTAAGCTGATCCTTTTATTTTACAGGTAGGTAATGGATGTGAATGGGCATTAAGCCCTAACAACAGACCAGTTGGCCTCAAAGCAAGAAGCTGGGATGGGAGCGGGATAGTGTCAATAGCACATCCATGAAGGACTAGGTTAGGTTGGGCCTGGTCTGTATGTCACAACTCTTGCTTCAACTGCAGTTTTGTAAACTGTAAGTGAACATATTGAAGATAAAGTTCAAAAAAAGGAAAAACACTTAAAACGCACATGTGTTCCTTTCCCCAACTTCCCAAATATCAGACATCTCATCAGGGATTTCTTGTGTATGACTTATTTTTCTTTTCAGTGTAATTTAAAAGTTAAGTTGAAGAAAATACAGTGTTGGTATATATCAAAATACTCTACACAGAGTAAGGGGGAAGCAATATATTTAAATCTCAGAAACGTGGGATAAACAATTAGAAAGGTAAGTTATAAAATCTCTTGTCATCCTAATGAATAAAACCAGTTTTTAGTAGAGTTCTACTGCAGTAATAGTAAATCAAATTATTTAAAATTAGACTATCTGTTTGAATCTTCCTAATCTATTGACTCTGGAAACCTGTGAAATTATGTTGTGATACAATGGGAAGGGATGGCTTATGAAGCCAGTTCACTGGGTTTGATTTCTAGTTTTGCCCTTTACTAGATATATGGGCAAAACCTCTGAGTTTGTTTCCACATTTGCAAAATGAGAATATCTTCAGAGATGGAAATGCCCTATGGAGTTCACTGTTCAATATGGTAGCCATGTGGCTACCAAACACCTGAAATGTGGGTAGTGTGAGTGAGAAACTCAATTCAAAATTATATTTAATCTAATTAATTTAAAAAGTCACATATGGTTTGTGGCTACCATACTGGACAGTACAACATAAAGCTATGGAAGTGTGTTTCTTTGAAGCTTTAAATCAGGAGTGGGGAACCTTTTTCTGCGAAGGGTCATTTGGATATTTATAACATCATTCGCAAGCCATACAAAATTATCAACTTAAAAATTATCCTGCTATATTCAGTTATATATTTAATTAAATTTATTGAATTTCAAGTCCCGCCTGCAGTTGCCTTGGCAGGGCCAGGCCGGATGACTTAGCAGGTGGTATACAGTCCTCGGGATGGACATTCTCCTGAGATACTGATGGCAACTAGGAGAGGGTATAAAAAAAAACAACCCAGTAAGATAGATTGTCTACAAGCTTATCCCAAGAATCAGTTTACCTGAAATAGTGTAGATAGCCTTTGTGGTCAAATATATCTGGATTTGAATGCCATGTCTGTGTGAGCCAAGAAAATTTACCCAGAATACCGAAACCTCAGACTCTGCATCTGAAGGACAGGAATACCTACTAAACTCAGAGGCATTGTGCAGATGACAAATTAATGGATCCAATGTAGTAGGTGCTCAACAAATCTGGTTTCCTTTCTCCTCCCACATTCACTATTTCTCACATGACCACTTTCCTCACATGCTGGCCGAACTGTTACTAAATTTAATATTGACAAATGTAGTCAATGTCAACTGTTGGCCAACATGTGCATATCCACTAAATTGTCAATATTTAATTTTTTTTTAGAATCTGAACTTTAAAAATGACCAAAAAAGTATCTTCAACATAGAAAAAAGAAAAAATACTCAAAACACTCTTTAACTCTAAAACCATTATTGAAAAATGGGAGTAGATACTGGCTAGGCATAGAAACTAGGCTTTCTGGAGCCCTTAGGTCATTCTTTCAAGCTATTCAGATTCTCAGATAAGGATTGCTGCTTCTGAATTATTTTGCTACAGAACTGCTTAATTAATTTGAGGACAAAAATAAAAATTAAAACCAAAACAGAACTTATATCTGTTTTATAGTCAGAAATTTGGCTTCAAGACTTTTGCAAAGTGCTACATCTTTTACATATTCCAAGTGCATAAGATGATCCAGCTACCTTTATGGTTCAATAATAAAATATTCCAAATATCTCTATTAGATTGTTGATCAATAAATACCTACAACAAAATAATTGACCATCACTCTTAGGCTGGGAATCGGTAGAAGCTAACCTAAAACTGACTTCTCCGTTGTTATCTGAGGAGTCCCCTCACTGCTCAAGCCACACAAAGGCTATCTACATTACACCTATGACTCTTATCTTAATTTTTAATTTCTGTTGCAGAACATTTGCCGCTGGAGGCTGCCAAACTGTGTCTATGACAGTCTCTCCTAGCTATTTTCAGATAGTGGCAAGGCATAACGTGTGAGGACAAATATGCTTCCTTGCACTAAAACTTTGTTTGCTTCACTGTCAGCTTAGACAAGGGCTACAATGGCAGATCTTTTAGTTGGGTAAGCTCCATATTAAAAATCTAAACCTGAACACAATTTCTAATCACTGAACACACATTTTAATATCAATGGAGGAAAAACTTTAGGTACAAAATACTGTGTAAAGCCTGATTTAAAAAAAAAATTACATACTGTATTTAATTTGGTCTGTGCATCTAAATACTGTACTTTGGCCCTATTTTCTTGTCTCACATGCTCTTAAGTAAACAGAAAAAGTATTAACCATTTCAGCTGACATAAGCAATCTGTTTTTCATATTTGTATAACTAGAAGCATATACTTTACAAGCCAAGACTTAGTGTGGTTGAATGTAGACATACACACAAAATTACAAGCAACTAAGAAAAAGTTCAGTACATAAAATCTCCAATTCCTTATCTCTATTCTAATTAGCAAACAACAAACCAAAGCACTTCTAAACTCTTTTTCAGCCACAAAGCACTGAAATCAGAAGTATATATTAGCAAGTGTCAATAAATCTCATGCACCAACAGACTTAATCACAGAGGAAACCAACTTATCTTTAAGACTTGCCAACCCCCTTGACTTTAAGACCTGGATGTACTCTTTTTGAATAACTCACTCTAGGTCTCTAATTTCATTACTAATTTTTTACTGTCACTTTTCTTAAGCTTAGACTTACTACACAACTAGGATGTACAATGCTGCTCAATTTTACGGTACACCAACAGGATCCATGAGTCTGAACTGAAATGTATGCTATAACTGCATAGTAAAAGAAGGGTTTCTACACCAACTACCATACACACACGGTTCTCTGAAAGCAAAGCTCTAAATATGTTTAACTTGCAGAACTGGTGCATGGGGGGTATGAATTTATGGCTTTTTAAAGTTTTTTTCTCCTCTGTGAAAACAGAGTAAGTCATTATTAACGTGTGTTTGAATACCTGCCTTCGTACTACAAAAAAAGAAAAAAAAGAGAGAGAAAACATACCAGACTCACATGCCTGCTGGGTATATGAGCTCCACCCCCAAAACTCTGGGCGAATACCCTTGCTAGTCTTTCTTAAGATCTTCATTCTGGTCTGTCCTCATCCCACATACATTGTTAATCTTGGAAAGCATCTCCATACAAAAACTGGTTTTAAAAAAAAGTCTGAAGTGTTGCTTATATGCCCAGACTTCTCAGACTACAGGGTTGGGACTTGGAACTACGTGTACTAAAACGTGGCCTTACGGAGAGTAGTAGTGGGGAAAGGGCGATCAGTGGCAAAAAGAATAAAGAAAGGAAAGCTGTGAATTACAGGGCCTAGACTAGAACTTCAGGCCCCTCCTTTAGAAATCTCCCCTGCCTCCTACCCCCACCCATCCCAGGAGTCAGACAGCTCGGCAAAGCTTGAGGGGCCAGGCGTGACTGGCGACAACCAAAAGGATTTTGAAAAATTCAGTCCCAAAAAAGGCTGCGGAGAGAAATGGGATGGGATTAAAATGAAAGCAGAGAGCTGCATCCTGGGGCAACACTGGGTCCCCGACTTCAGGGGACAAGCTGGAGGTGCCAGCGGCCGGGGGTGTGTGCGGGGTCGGCCGTCCCAGGTGCGGCAGCCAAGGCGCGGAGGTCCAGACTTCGAGAAGGCTGGGCCAAGTAACCCCGGGGCCCAGGGGCCTCCCCATCAAAAGGGGGTAGCGCTGCAGGGGGTTCTCCCCTCCCCTTCCAGGTCCTCCTTACCAGGGCCGTAGAACTTGCTGCCTTTGGTCACGTCGAAGACTTTCCCATTGACCGCGAGCAGGATGCGCGGGGTGCGGGACCCGTCGTATTGGCGCAGCTGCTCCAAGCTGAAGTCGCGCTTCTTCATGCGCGGCAGAGCGGCTGCGGGGCTCTCCTCGCCCGACCCGGCCCCGGCGCCCAGACCCCGCCGCCCCCAGCGCACCCACAGCCGGTAGGCCCCCAGCAGCACCAGCGCCACCAGCGCCACGTTCAGCAGCATCTCCCCGCCCCCCGTCAGAAGCGCCAACGCCGCTGCTGCCCAGCCGCCCCCCTCTGCCTTCGCTCCGGAGCCGCCCGAGCTCCCGCTGCTGCCTTCACTGCTGCTCTCGCTGCCACTCCCCAGGGTGCCTAGCTTCACGTCCCCATCACCCGCCGCCATCACTGCCCGCCAGCGCCTTCCTCCTTGTCCCCGCCCCCGGCCCGCCCCAACCCCACAGCCAGCCCCGCCCATCTTGCGCCTCCCAGCCAATAACGTGAGGGGAGGGGGCGGGGTCAGGCCTGCTCCTGATTGGGTGTTGACGGGGAAACGTTGTCTAGGATCTCCCTCCCCCTCCCCTTTTTTGCGGACCGCGCTCGCGTGAGACGCCCCGCCCACCTCGCCCCACACTTCCCCGCTCCGGCTCCTGGCCTAGGTTCCCAGAAATAGTAGAGGGCGGCTGGCCTGAAGAAAGGAAGCTACAAGGGGCGCGCGCGCGCGCGCGCGCGTATGGGCGGGGCGGGACCACGGCGCGTGCGCAGGTGCCGGAGCGCCACGCGCTCTCCTTTCCCCGCAGCCCTATCTGGAGACTCGCTCCTCCCAGTCCCTCGCTGTGCGCGTGCGCCCCGGGATCGCTTCCTTTCCCTGCTCTGGATTCGCGTCCGCGAATACCCGCCTGTTCGCTGTCGCTCCGCCCGTGCGCTTCACGTGCTCCGAAGCGGCAGCGGAGGTGGGGCCCGGCCGGGGGCGCCTGTCTGAGGACGCGGTCTGGCGGCTTTGCGGGAGGCCGCGACAGAGTTTTAACTGCTGGCACAAACTGGTGAGGGGCGCCTCTCCCCTGGGCTCCTTCGCGCCCGCCCGGAAGCTGGGGACGCGGGCGCGCAGACCAAGCTGCAGCCCAGAAGTTTCGGAGACGCGCGGGTCTCCCTGGCGCGGAGACAGTGAGCGGAGCACGCACCGGGGTGGTTTGGCGTCCGGAGCTACAGGCTGTCCTCTCTGGCCCTGTGCAGCCATTCCCTGATGGTTTGGGCCAAGGCTGCTGTTGTAGAATTTTCTCTCCGGTTTTAGTCTAAAGGTGTCGTTATTCCTTAAATCATACCTAAGGTGACAGAGAAGTGCGTAGGATGAAGTGGCCCTTCCAGAGTCTTAGTCTCTCGAGTCCTTAACATTCCAGCTTAAATGTCACCTCTGGAGCCTCATTACCGGCTCTTCACCTCACTCGCACGACGTGCTGTCTCCTGCCCTGGTCTGTGTCAATGTCTGTGTGTCGCGGAGTCACCCGCCACCCCACAGCTACCTGCCGTGCGCTCCCCGTGCGAAGAAGGAAGGAAGGTGTATTGAGGGTCTAACAGTTTTCGTTTCACCTGAGGAGCCGACGAGACGGAGGAGAGACCTGGGCAAGCAGTGGGGGCGAGTGACAGGAGCGCAAGTGGGCTTGTTAGAGGGACAGCAGGTGGTTCATTCTGGCTTTAAGGAGTGCAGAGGAGCAAAGTCTGGAAAACTCGGTTTTAGTCTTTAGTATCAGGGATGGGCTGGGACCTCATACTGCCGGTTTTGGAGGAGACAAAGGTAATGAAAGCGCAAGTGACAGGATCAGAACTCTTCTCTAGAGAGATTTGCCAGTGTATGAAGGATTGGAATGGGGAAAGAATGGAAAAACCAGTTAGCCTTTTCCATTTGTGCAACCAGTGAGGAAAACCAGAACTTATGGTGGCACTAAGAGCAAGGGTCTGTAAGCTTTTCTATAGAAGACCAAACATGAATATTGTCGGTGTTGTCTGTCAAGTCTACACTGTAGTAAGAAAGCAACCATAGACTGTATACATAAAGGAATTGTCAAGGCTGGGTTCCAGTAAAACTTTATTTATGGACACTGAAATTTTAATATAATTTGGGGTATCACGAAATATTCTGTTTACTTTTTTCAGTCATTTAAAAATGTAAAAACTGAGGTTTTTTTTATTCCCTGGAGGTACAAAAACAGCCCACAGGCCATAGTTTGCAGACCCCTGCTTTAGAAGTATTTTCTTGAGTCAGAGCGAACAGGATTTAATTGGGAATAAGTAAGTGACCATATAATCTAACCTCTTCCAATCTGTAACATTTTTGGAAATGAAAGAGGGCGCTATTAATTACACTGGGAGAACAGGAGTAAAATCACGTTGTTATCCCAGGCAAATCTGAATGAGTGGTCAACCTAAGTTTAAGGGTTAGAGCTCAAAACTGCCTCAGAACTTGATAAAAGGAAATGGAAGGGCCAATGATGGAAACAGAGAGATTGGGAAGGAGGTGGTGGCTGTGGTCTCAGGTGTCATACAGTTGGGGTAACATCAACCAGCAGAAAGAAACCACCCCAGGGGCCTTAGAGAAGACTACCCTTATATCTTACTGACCAGAACTGTCACTAGCGATTTCCTAAAGCAGTAACTGACAAAGAGCAAGGGGCTACCATGATTGGTTACTGTTTACCTGACTTTTGGCAGCTCTTACTGCAGGACTGTGGCTTGCATTGCCAGACCTTTTGCATCATTGGTCCCTTCCCACTAAATGTCAGTAGTATACCCCAGGCATTGTGACACCAAGAAAACCCCTCTTCACCCCACACACGCCCTATAGAGATGGTACTGATTGAGAACTACTGGCTTAGACCAAACAGGATTTACCTTGGAGCTGAATTATGAGTATGTAGGGTTTTTTTCCTTGATTAGTTTGGAGGGAATAGAGGAATTGAGCAGTATTGTTGTGCTCTCAAGGAAGGAAGTAGGGTGGGGAATGTTGGGTAGGTAACAAATGTCTGCCATGAGAAGTAAAAAGTTAAATGTCTTATACTCTTGATAAATATCTTAGCTTCTTCACACTTGAAGCCCTTCCTCTTACTTTTTTAGTCCTCTGAGCAACTTATTCTCATTCTAAACCCCCTCACCTTGTCTAGGAGGGACTTCTTGCCCCCCCCCCCCAATGATCTTTCACAAATGATATTCCTGCTTTGAATACTGCAATAACTCTCGACTGCTGACCTACTCTGTCTTCCCTTCCTTCATTCCCACATGAAAGAACTTGTCCTATATGTTGATTTCCTTTATTCGGGCACCTACCTCCAGCGATGCTCAACTATTTGAGGGAAAGAACTCAGAAATCTCAATTGGCATTCAAAGGCCTCCATTAATCCACAAACGGCTTCCCTGCCATCCCTTCCACAGCAAACCTAATCCACTTTTACTGTTACTCCTGACACACCCTTTATTGCAGTGATATATTTCCCTTTACAATAACTAGTCTCACTCCCCTCCATTGTTAAGTTCATTCCCCATTCCAAGAATTTACTCATGGTATTTCCTCACTGAGAGTACCCTTCTCTCTCCAACCATCCAAATTCTATTACCTTCTAATTCCTTCTGTAATACTACCCCTGTCCTATGTCTGGCCACACCAGCCCACACTGACCTCTTTCTTTGAATTCCTATGCATTCCTTCCCTATACCACCAATTTTTGCCTTTTATGCTTTTCTTGACTATTCTGTTCTTGAAGCTCTCCTTTGGATCCTAAGATTTCTCCTTTTGCTTCTGTAGCTGTTTCTTTTCTGACTCTTTCATTCTCCTTTTCCTCCGCATGTCCACCCCTCCCTTGCCAAGAGGTCATCTACAAGCATCTCTTGTCATCTATGTTCTTTTCGCCCTTTGTTACTCCTTTTTCCTTGAGATTTCATCTACTTACTGATTTACTTCTCACCTTTATGGAAGATATATCTCTCTAGCCCTGACCTCTCTGGGACATATAAGTACTAGTCACCAAATATTTTCATTTGTTTTCCCACACACGTAGTAGACTTGCATTTCCCTGCTCCTTTGAACTCAGCATGGCCCATGAAATAGAAGTAATCTGTAGAAGCTTTAGGAACCTGTGTACAATTTCTCACGGCGTCTCTTTCCTTTTGACACAGTGATGTAATGTTTTAGTTATCTATTGCTGTATAACAAACCGCCCCAAATTTAGTAACTTAAAGCAATAATAACTATTTCATTATCTCTGATGGTTTTATAGGTTGAATGGGTTCATGGACAGTTGCCTAATTTTGCTTGGGGTCTCATGTGGTTTCAGCTGGCTATTGTCTGGGGCTGGAGTAATTTAGAGGCTTGACTGGGATGCTAGAATGGCCAAGCCTTTCTCCTTCCCAGTGTTATCCCAGGGCCTCACTTCACATGGCTTCTCCAGCAGAGTAGCCTGATTTCTTACTTGGTGGCTCAGGACTCTCAAAAGTGCAAAAGCAAAAGCTTCCAGGTTTTTGTAGGTCTTCGGCAGGGAATAACACATCCAGTTGGTTAAAGCAGTCACAGGGCCAGCTCAGTTTCAAGGGGAGGGAACATAAACTCTACCACTTGATGGGAATTGGGGAGAAGAGTGATAGAATTTGTGGCCCTCTTTAGTCTACCACAACAACGTCTCAAATGGCTGTTTCCATCAGATAGGGTCATAGATTCAGGACAAAGTGGAAAAGAGCCCTTGGCTAACATATGGCAGTATGAATGAGAAATAACATCTATGCTATCCCAAGTCACTGAGATATTTGGGGTTGTTTGGTAGCAAACAAAGCCTAATTTATACTAATACAAAAATGGTACCAGAAGTAAAGCACTGCTGTAACAAAAAACCTAAAATATGTCACATTCACATATATGGGTATGTTATAAATGTTAGTGGTTGGTTGTTAGGCAGCAATCAGCTCTGATTCACTTATGAATCTCCCAGCAAATCTAGCTCAGAAATTTGAGCTCAATAAATATTTCTCAAATAAGAGAGACTGTTTCTTGTAATTCTGTTATATTTCCCAATTTTAGGGGAAAACACTTCTTTCCCACATCAGATGTTTCTGGAAGTATGGAGGGGGTGCCACTAACATAACGCTTGATATTCTATTCCAGTGCTACTAGCAAGTTTCCTGATGTGTAAGTTTGGCACATACAACCCACCTTCTTCCTATCCCCTTTCTCATGGGAGCCAGCACCACACACAGAAAGTGTGCTTTGGCTCTGCTGCTTCATACCACGTTTCACAGGGGCCTGCCCATGCCAAGGGAGGCCTGGGATGAACTTAAAAGATAGATCCTCTGGGGGAAGGGAAGCTTCAGTTTTAGGAGCTAAGTTCACTTCCAGGGAGTGACAAAACCTCTTGTTTGAACTTTAATTCACAAGAGCAAGAGAGTTCAATGTTGGACATTAATAATTTTGGACTTTAACAAGAAGTTGGTACTGATTACTTTGGGCTTTAATTTAGAACAAGATAATTGAATCTCTGGACTTTTCATTTCTCCCTGGAAAATTCATTTTGGGAAGGGTTCATAATCAAATTGAGGCCATCTTTTTGGCTCTTAATTTTTAGAGTATGTTCTGTTATCATTTGATCTTTTAGAACTTCTGATTATGTTGAAGAAGGTAGTGGGACATAATTTGAGATGGCAATAGGACAGGTTGTGAATTATATATAGCCTTGGGTTTCAAATAGCATTAGAGCTGATTTAATTGGTGCACTGTTCTGACCCATTCATGGCATTCTGGGAACAAAATCTACTTTACCAGTGGCCCCAGGAGATCACACAAAAGAGGTGAAGTCAGTATTGGAGAAGTGGCCTTATGAAGATGGGAGCAAGACTACCCTAATTGACTGCTGACTTCTTACCCAAGGGGGATAACCATACCCCAAGTTGATCTCAATGGGTAAGCCGAAAGGGTTAGGCAATTATATTCATACATTTTTGCTGACATACCGTCCTAAAATAATTTCTAATTTGACATGTAAAATTTTTTGTCCTAAATTTAGTTGCAAAAGATATAATTTCTGATGTAATATAAATATGAATATTTTAAAATAAAAAGGGCTATGCCACTTCAAAATGCATTTCATGAAATTAAATCCCATAGAAATTGAATATTCATAGCATCCATTTTTTACAGAAATTTTACATTATTCTTTTTTGTCTTTGAATTTGTATTTTCATTCTACTTCCCCACAGAGATTTTAAAATTGTATTTTGTATTTTGTATCCCCCACTCCTGCTAGCACCCTCACCCACCCCACTTCCAAAAAGTATTATTGGGTTATTCTTTCAAACTACAAAAGTAATTACATGCTCTTTGCAACAAGCCTAAGAACACAGAGATGTACAAAAAAAAGTAAAAAACTTTCTCCTTTCCTCTCACTACCACACACATACATGCACAGTGTGCTTTAAAATATATATACTTTTAACTAAAATAACCTGTGCTGTACAATATATATAGTTCTCCCCAGTACTTGCTAGATGCCAAGCATTATGCTTTATCTTATTTACCTCATAACTACCATATGAGGTAGGTACTTAGCCCCATTGGATGATCAAAGAACTGAGATGTGATAAATTTGCCAAAGGTCACACAGCTAATGATTGTGGAGCAGCAGTTTGAACTTGGGCAGTGTGTCTCTCAAGTCAACAATGCTAGCCACTGCCTTTTACTATCTCCCAAATAATGCTATTTTTGTTCTTTTAAATAACTGGACAGTATTTATTTAGGTGTCCAGAATTTATTTAGTCATTCTCCTATTGATAAATATTGAGGGTTTGTTGTTGTTTTTCCCACTACTTAAAGTGCTTCAGTATGTAATTCTCTAAAGTTGGATTTGAGATCAGAGGGCATGCTTATTTTATTATACATGGCTAGATTATGTTCCAAGGATTATGTAGCATTCTTATACACCAAGAAATGTGGGACGGTATCTACTCCCCTATACCCTCACTAGTTCTCACGATACTGATATTCTCAGGGGTTTTTTTGTTTTTGTTGGTTTGTTTTTGCACCGTGGTCGGTAAAAACAGTTGCACCTATGATTTGATTTGTATGTTTCCTGACTACAGGTGAGGTTAAGAATTTTTCTCTGTATTTTTGAGATATTTGCATTTCCTTGTCCATGACTTGCCTATTCATTTCCTCTCCGGTTTATTTTTTTCTCTTGGGTTTTATCTTTGATCATTTTGGGGGATGAGTGTTTATACTAGTAGTAATGTTAACCCTTTTTCTGCCATGTGGTCAAATGTTCATTCACATTTTGATTTTTTAAAAGCATCCTTTATAGAAATGCTTAATTTTTATGTGGTAAATCTGTTGGTCTTTTCCCTTCATGACTTTTGGGCTTCCTGAAATGGACAGGTTTTAGGCAGCTCTTGTCATTAAGGACTGGACAGCCAGCCACCAGTCTCCTTGGAGGGTGCTTGATGGACTTTGATAACTTTTGCTAAGGCTCTTTTACCTTTGCAGCTACTTCCCAATCTCTTTTTTTCTTTTCTTTTCTTTTCTTTATTGTTGAAAGTATTACATAGGTCTCCCTTCCCCCCCCCCCCATTGAACCCTTCCACCAGGAATTCCCCCCCCCCCCAGGTCTTTCTGAGTACTGTTCATTCTTGGGATTTGTTATTACATTCATGCAAAGCCATTCTGGCCTGGGTATCATTTGTCAGGTATAAAAGTGCTTTTGCATGTCTTTGTTCTGATTCACTATGTGCTAATTTTCTGTTTCTCTCTCCTGGTTTTAAGAAGCAATCACCATGAGGTCTTCTAGAGGCAGTTTAAAGGGAAGATATGCACTTGGTACAAGAACTGTGGGTGGTGAAAATAAATTGGTAATTGGGAGGTTCTGGGCTCGAAAGTGTGTTTGACTCTGTCTTTGATATTGTATAATCCTGAGGAGGTTGTTCTAAGCCTCAGGGTCCTTTTCCATAAAATGGAAGTGATGGTAATACTACTCTGAGGCCACTTTTTGACAGTGCAGGTTGGGCCTCTAACAGTTAGGAAAGATTAAAGTTGGTAGTACATGGGCAGGCTAAATAGCCATCTCAGACAGTGGATAAAGAAAAATTGAATTTATTTAAGGAAAGGGGGTGGAGGATGGGGATATCCGAAGGGAAGGGCTACACAGCACTGAGTCAAAGGGTATTGGGTCCATGATGGCAGCAAAAATATACTTGGGACAGTGAAACTAGGGAGAGCATAGAAGAAGCAACAGGAGAACCTAGGCTGGGCTGCTTTGGCTCACTGAGAAGTCAGAGAGAAGGGGGCCTTGGAGACAGGTTCGGGGGGTAAGCCCGGGACAAGCTGCCACTGCACATTGCTCCACTGGTTCCAGGTTCCTGAGGACCCCTTGGACGAAAGAAGGGGGAAGGAGGTAGAGCTGTTATGCTCCCCTAGTGGAGAGCTCAAACTGGGCCCATTGTCCTCAGCATATTTCTCTCTTTCTTGCAGGTGGAAATCTTAGGGGACGTCTCAGGGGAGGGTCCCAATAGAGTATTCATCAGCTTTCCAGGTGTGCTCTTTTCAGAGCCATGGTCTCCACTGATTGGTTGGTTCCAGGGCAGTGGGTCAGTAGTCAATGTAGCTGGTCCCAAGGCAGTCAGGGCTCCACTTGTCTGGTTTTGCTGCTTTTCTGGGCCTGGAGCTGAAATACAACTGAGGCCTAGATGTTATCTTTAGGGAGGAAATCAGGGGGTCTAAACCTAGCAATATGCTAGGGGAGAATGGGTTACCCTGGGGACAAGGTTTTAGTTTTCCCAGTTTCTCACCTTGCTAGGCATCCAGGACTTCCTGCCCTGGTGAGTCACCGTACCAGGGTTCCTATATCTGCGTTTCTGAACCTGACCCATCTAACAAGTTCATTTAGAAGTTTCTTCCTTTTTGGTCATCTTTCAAGAATATTTTAATGCGGTCATGCCTTCACAAGTTACCTTAGTACTCCATTTGGCAAAACAAACTGTTTTTATTTGCTGTCAGCCCATCAATGAAGGATAAACGTTTTTGGCTTTAAAGACTAGAATCCTTTACAGAGACTCTGGAATGAACCGCCCATGTTTCATTATTGAGACAAGAAACACTTAAACTCTCAGAGGAAATTAAATTTGAGTTCATTTTACACAAACCATGGCTCAGGACCAAGGATCCAAGACAGAGCATGCACGGGTGGGGGTGGACACTAGGGAGAAGAGTCTGGCCTGCATTTGGGTGGATTTCAAAATGTGCAGAGTTTGTTACAAACCTCCATTAATGGGTTCATCAAAAACAAAGAAGGGGCCTAGAGTTATTAACCAGGCATGTGCCCTGCCCTCAAACTGATGATCACAAAACCAGTTAGTGAAGGCAGTTTGTTGATTGCTCATTTGTTAGTAATCCTACATGGTAACTAATTTTAGGGGATTTTGGACTAAGTACTGGGGCTGAGAAGCTAAGTAGAAAAAGTAGGTCTCAAGAGAATTTATGCCTCACCCTGTGTAATGATCTGCCTGTTTCTTTGCCTCCCACTCGACCTTTAAGGCAGCATAGACCTACTCTTAATCTGGATCTAACAGACAAGGGGAAGGAGAATTAAACCAGCTCCTAACTTAAAAATCTTGCTGTCCTTCAAACTCGGCCCTTGAAGTGTTCAGACTTTATGCAGGGATTCAGATCAGCTAACATATTTGGATGCTATGTGTAAGATACTCTCCACTGAGAGTTTAACTGTGTATGTACAAGAGAGACACAGAGAGATGGAGGGAGGGAGAGGGAGAAGGGGGTGAAGAAGGAAGGCAGAGTTCTTGTCCTCAAGTAGCAGAGGGTGCTAACTCAAACGTCTAGGAGACCAGGAACATTTGTAAGCGTGATAAAGGACAAGAGTGACTGTGTCACTGACAGTAGGAGGTGGAGGTGGAGGTGGGGGGAGGTGGTGGCACAGGGTAGTGTGTGTCTGTATTTAACAGAAGCAGCCCATGCAGTGATCTAGCAAGTTCTCAAAGTGTGGTCCCTGGACCAGCAGCATCAGAATCACCTGAAAACTTGTTAGAAATGCAGATTTTCAGTCCATGTCAGACCTACTGAATCAGAAACTCTGGGGTGGGGTTCTGTAGCCTGTTTTAACAGTCTCTCCTTGAGATTCTGATGCTCCCTAAAGTGATTGTTGCCTTGTGGGATTTTGGACCCAGTGTTGCTAGATCTTTTGATTTTTCAAGAGAAGCTAGAAAACTAAATTTTTATGGCAATTTCCTTATTTTTAAATATATAAAAAATGAAGAATTTATGTAATTTAGGGGGTAGGGGGGGTAGATACGCTGTGTACACCAAAGAGAGCACATCTGTGGGCCGTGTGGTCTCCAGGCCTCCAGTTTCAACTTACAATAGAATGATCAAAGATCTTGTTGACAATGGAATAATTGAAAATACTGTCAGACTAGAGGCATGACTCTCAGTGTGTGATTGTGGGCATGGGTGAGACAATGGGGCATTAGAATATGGCAGGAGGGGGCTTTAAAAAGCTACATAGATTCTGATAGTTTCCAAGCCTGGGCATTTCACCACCTCCCTCCAGCAAAGGAGAAAAGAAGCCTACTTCACAGTTCTAGAACACTTAGTCAAGTCTCCATAAACTGCTTTCACACCTGTCCTTTCATCAGGACCTTACAATCTTGTGCAACAGGTATGACAGGTATTCTCTCCATTTAGAGCTGCCGAAATACACTGAGTGATATGCCCAAGGTCAGACAACTTAGAAGGTGATAAACGTGAGACTAGGTATCTAATCTTATAATTTCCAAACTTGAGTTTTTCTCTGATATATAATTTAAATTTTACCTATGTATGTGTATTTGTTCATCGAAACCACCACAAATTCTTGAAAGGATGTGATGTGGCTCACTTCACTGACTGGTCACTGGTCTTTCCTGTGACCTAGTCCCAGGTGGTTCATCCTGGATCTTCTTGCTTTTGCCTCCTATGAATTCCCCAAACCAATTGCTTGTTTTGAGACCCTTCTCCATCACAACCTTCTGGGTGATAGACACAGCTCCTGGGCTCTGTCTATTCACAGAGTTCTGGGTCTTTCTGTTCTTGCTTGTCTTGCCACACATAAGCATCATGGGAACACTCTGAGCCCAGAGCTGTCACCAGTACAGGTGATCTGTGACCTGACATCAGTTGTCTGGAACTGGTTTGAGCACACTGATTTTACATAGATTGTTGAATAGCTGCCAAAGCAGTGCCTTTCTGATACATGACAAACTTGGGTGATAGACATACATCATTGGGGGAGCTAGAATTTAGGATTCTTCAAGTATTCTCCTGAGTCTAGCTTAAAATAAAAACAGTCATACAGGGACAGACAGAGAGACAAAAGGGAGAGAGACGCAGAGAAAGACAGAAAGAGGTAGCTACTTAGTGACCAAGAAAACACTGCAGTGCAGAATGCTCAGTACAGCCCTGCTGTGGATATTTGTATTTGTAGGAGGAAATGGAGAAGGTGCCTTTTGCCAGGACCTCACTTTGCCCAGGATTGACTTTCATGACAGTTTTTTTTATTGGGGATAGCAGATCACCAGTGGGAAGGGTGTGTTTCATCTTTATCTTGGATGCTTCCTTGCTCTACATGACTTAATTCAGAAACTATACAACAGTTTAGTGTGTAGTTTATTATTTAAAGTCCTCATAACCATTTTCACTATTTTTCTATACTAGGAATGGTCAAGAGAGAGTTGTAAACACTTTTTTGGTCCATTTTTAGTTTGCAGAACAGTTCCCCTGAGACAGACACATCTCTCTCTCTCTCTCTCTCTCTCTCCCCCTCTCTCTCTCCCTCTCACACACACACACACACACACACACACATCTAGGGTCAGGAGAACGATATTTTTATAGGAGGACTATAAATTCTTGCAAATTGTTGAAAACTGCTCAAGGCCTTTTTTAGATTAATAATAACTTTTAAAAAGCAGAAAGGGGCTTATTGATATGTTAGTCTACAACTTCTTAAACAGAAATATAGAGTGCAAAATATTTCTCAGATGATTTGAAAAATGTAGGAAGATATTGTAAATGTCCCTCAGTGACCATATAGAATGTCACTTCTCTGTTTACTTCAACACAGAGGTGTTGCATAGCAAGTAAACGCTGAAGGTGACCAGGATAAATAACATCTAATTTATACATCTAACTTATACAAACTCACTTAATCCTCACAGTAATGTATGTGCTATTATTTTCACCACTTTGCACATGAGGAAACTGAGGTATGAGGTTAAGCAGCATTCCCAGGTCACACAGCTGAAACTGACCGCTTGCATCCAGACAGTCTGTACCATGTGGACACCCCTGACATGTTATTGCAGGGCTTAGTTGAGGATCAATATTCTCCATTGCTGGCACCTGTGCTGAAGTTTACTCACAGACCAGTTCTGTTGTGTGGCACAGCGCTGCTATCACTCAGCAATACCTCTAGACTACAATAGCTGATGTTTATTGAGCACTTACTATGTGCCAGGTAATGTGGGAAGTGCTTTGCATACCTTATGCCACCAAATCCTCCCAACAACCTTATGCTGCAGTGGCAGTTTCACCTCCATTTACATATGAGGAAACTAAAACCTAGAGAAGTTAAGTCACTTGTTCGAGATCAACAGCTGTAGGTACAGGGCCAAGATTTATCATCGTGCTATTCTGCTCTCCTGCTCAGGAGCTTGGCTTCTAACTTCGTTTGGCTCCTAGTGAGGTCTCTGCTAGCACACATTTTCTCTATGGCATGAGTGTTGTGCTAGGAACTTCCTGAAATTAAGGGTCAAGAGTACTTCAGAAGAGAAAGCCTGGCTCAACAGGGAATCTGGAAGAAGAGGTAACAGTAAACCTTCCCTTCAGCAAGACCTGAGCAAAGCACATTACAGTGTGTTCTGTAGGGGAAGGAGAGCACTGACTATGAAAATGAGAGCTCTCAAAATATTCTTGCAGTTGTTTACAGTCTGGCCTTCATCCTTAATCACAATTTGCATTTGTTTCTACTTTAATATACAATATATATTTCTCTTTTATTTACTCATTTGGCCACTGTTGATAAATGTTACAGCTGCTGACTATAGCCAAAAAGCTCTAGCAGTATTAGTTGAAAATGGAATCAACTCATCTATATCAACTATCAATATCATATAATAGAATAATTATAGTAATATCAGTTATATAAAATGAAAGTATTAACATATACTGTTAGATTCTATATGATAATAATAAATGTTTAATTCTGGCATCTTCCCTAGATATCCTTTCTTTCAGTATCCCATAAACTCTTCCTCTCAGTCTCCCTGGTAGGTACTGGGACTATAAAGATAAATAAGCCATGGGCCTGTCTTCAAGGAACATGCAGCCCCTGTTAGGAGACAACCGATAAAGAGCTCTGAAAACACAAAGGCAATCCAGAGCAGAGAAGGTGGGCTCGAGACGCTGGCCAGGAAGGCCTCCTGGAAGAGACGATCCCAGAATGTTTAGTATATCACACAGACGGGAAAGGGTTGGTAGCTGAGCAAACAGGCTCAGGAGTTGGGAAGATTCAAATCCTGACTCTGCCACTTACTAGCTCAGTGGCCTTGGGTCTTGATCTGATTTCTCTAGGCCTTTGTTCTCTTAAGTGCGAGATACTCTAAAGTTTACATGTATGGTATGGTATGTTGTATGTTTATATGTAAGTACGAGAGTTAGACTTTTAGATAGATTTAGAACATCCTTAGAACTCAATACAAGAGAGCTGTTGTTTTATGATGTATAACAACGTGAAAGCTTTCTATATCTTCACATAGAATGACTTCGAGTTTGTGGACTTTGTATAGATTCTGCTTATCTCCTCAAATATTAACCACTTGTCTAGCCTTTCTAATCTCTAAAATTCTTCTACAGTGCCTCTCTCTCTAAAATTGCTGCTTACAGTACTAAGGCAACTATAGGGAAATACATTCAGGGAAGATGATATTTGGGTTAAAGTGTTGTGATGTCATGGAGCAGCCTTACCCTAGATGTCAAGAGTCTCTCATTTAAAACTGAAGGATATATTCTGGATGAGAGTTTGGAGAAATCTGACTGACTCTTAAGAGTTAGTTCTAGAATTAAAATAGATTTTATTCTCTTCTTTTTTCTTTAGATGTAAAAGTAAAACCTAATAATGGTCCTCAAACTAAGGAGAATATCAACCTTCAAAATATACAAACAGAAATTTCTAATTGATTACAACTTAATTCTTTTTAGTGAAAATATTAATCAGAAAAGTTGTCATCTAAGATTCCTGCCCTCTCTTAGAAAGAAAAACAACAAAATAAACCACCTTGGATTTTAGTACAAATTTCAGACATCATATTTTTTGGACTTTGGGAGAAGTGTGTGAGTTCAGTTTTTCCCTTTGGCCTGGTACTGTAGTCAGCTGTGATAGAACAGGAACGTCCTCATGAGCATGCCAGACAGGACAGTGTGAGCTCAGCCACGCCTGCCTGAGAGCAGCCTCATCAAGGACCCTCAGGCAGCAGCATCCATCTATCTTTCTGTGAGCAGCAGGGCTGCAAGTCTTCGTGGTTTCTCTTTGGGGCCTATATCATTCCTGCCTCTACCATTTGCCTCTCTTGGCCATGATTCTCCCCACTGTCACAGGGTTGGTCTCTAGCCCCTCACTCTCATAATTCTCCCCATTCTACCTTTATCAAAGTGTGAAAGGATCATGAGGCCTATAAATTTCTGACCGAGAGCCCTGCTCTCTGGGGAGAAGGTGACTGGGACTAAGCACAGTGCACTTTCCAGAGGCCCAAGGTACCCAGCCTCAGGCAGTAAAGGTGGCAGCAAAGAACCTGGCACCTGTACATAGAGCATGCCTGCGCTCAGGTCCTGTGCACTCCTTTCTCTTTCATCCTCGCCTCTTCAACTTTAATCGCTCCCTTCCCTCTGCCTCAGAGACTTATATTGCATAGTTTATGTTTTTCAGAATGTCCAGTGCTATGATAATAAACATTTAATTCAGTCTTCATATTGTACGAAGTACTTGTTCTAATACTGGGATGTGGCTCTTAATGCTTGTATTATTTCTGTCTGAAAATGAAGTTTATGACAAAGAAACATGTTGATGGAATATAATATCTTTTTTTAAAATATACCTTTATTGATTTCAGAGAAAGGAAGGGAGAGGGAGAGAGAGAGTTGAAATATCAATGATGAGAGTCGTCATTGATCGGCTGCCTCCTGCATGCCCCCAACTTGGGATCGAGCCCTCAATCCAGGCATGTGCCCTGACTAGAAATTGAACTGTGATCTCCTGGATCCTAGGTCATTGCTCAACCACTGAGCCATGCCCAGCCAGGCTATAATGTCATTATTAACAGAAGTAATTAGTAAACTGACTCAACTGTCATTAAGGACTATTTTAATTTGCTTTTTGACAAAATAGTGATGGGTAAATAGCAAGTAATGTATTAACAGTTGTTAATTTCTTATTTATCACATTCAAATTAAAACAACAGTAAAGAAAATAAATATAGAAAAACTGCACTTATAATTCTACCATTCCAGATAATTACTGTTTTTATCTTCCTGTGTTCTCTTCTGGACCTAGACTATGTACTTGGGAAGCTATGGTTGGGGTTTTTAAGGCACTTCTGTGGTAGAGGAATTCTTGTGGAAAGTTGTATCCCATCTGACAATTGTACTTCACACTAGCTCTTAGTAGTACGCACATTTTGACTTGTATTAACCAGCTTCTGTCTGTTATCTCAGAACTACGGCTGACCATTATAGTATTGAGATCTTTTTGGTAGGGAGAGGGCTATGACTTGACCAGCACATGGAAGAATAGCTCTCTGGCACTAGATTGTCATTGTATATAGTGAGTCTGTGGATATTAATAGGCCTTTGAACAGAAGAGCTAAATAATTCTCTCCTTATTTTGACTTACTATGTTCTGTTGACATCATGGAAAGTTCTCAGTTCAAGATAGGCAGTGGATGGGCCTGAAGTAATAATCTACCTTATCCCCCAAAAGGCAGCAGTGCACATTCCCAAACTCAGTGGGGAGAGAAACAACTCCCTCTGGCCTCTCCCTGTTCCTAGTTTTCTTTTTGAAATTGCAGATTTCTTATCTTGGTTTTTATAAAACTTTCCTGATTACGAAAATTATCTGAAGTGCTAGTGAAAAAACATAATTTCCTGGGCTTCTCCCAGACCTATTGAATTAGAATTCTGAGGGACGGCTTGGTTTAAGCAGACACCCTGGTAATTTTTACAACCTGCACAGATTTGGCAAACGATAGTTTATTTGAAGCCACTTTATAGCTGCTGGCTCATACATTTGCTTAGCCCACTTTTGAAGAGAGGTAGCCAGCAATTCCATCCTCTGGAGACTGACAGCTGCAGGTCCTTTTCTCTCCAAGTACTGCTGTGGCCATGGCTCAGTGAAATGTAGAACAGGGCAGGGGAGCAGGCCACTGTGGGAGGATCTTTCCCACCTAACACCATCATGTGGAAGACTACTGTTAGACATGAACAGAGCAAGGTCAATGAGTCAGGTACAGAAACCCCCAGGGCAGGAAGCCCTGGATGCCTAGCAAGGTGAGAAACTGGGAAAACTAAAACCTTGTCCCCAGGGTAACCCATTCTCCCCTAGCATATTGCTAGGTTTAGACCCCCTGGTTTCCCCCCTAAAGATAACATCTAGGCCTCAGTTGTATTTCAGCTCCAGGCCCAGAAAAGCAGCAAAACCAGACAAGTGGAGCCCTGACTGCCTTGGGACCAGCTACATTGACTACTGACCCACTGCCCTGGAACCAACCAATCAGTGGAGACCATGGCTCTGAAAAGAGCACACCTGGAAAGCTGATGAATATTCTATTGAGACCCTCCCCTGAGACATCCCCTAAGATTTCCACCTGCAAGAAAGAGAGAAATATGCTGAGGACAAAGGACCCAGTTTGAGCTCCCCACTAGGGGAGCACAACAGCTCCCTCCTTCTCCCTTCTTTCCTCCGAGGGGTCCTCAGGAACCTGCAACCAGGGGAGCAATGTGCAGTGGCTTACCCCCTGAACTTGTCTCCAAGGCCCCCTTTTTTGCTAGGCTGAGCTAAAGCAGCCCAGCCTAGGCTCTCCTGTTACTTTTTCTATGCACCTTCCTTGTTTCACCGACCTAAGTATATTTTTGCTACCATCATGGACCCAATACTCTTTGACTCAGTGCAGTGTAGCCCTTCCCTTTGGATATCCCCATTCCCTTTCCTTAAATAAATTCAATTTTTCTTTATCCACTGTCTGAGATGGCTATTTAGCCTGCCCGTGAACCACCAACTTTAACCTTACAACTACCACAGCCTTTAGTTTGTCTCCTTGAAGAGGAAAAAATATATCGATGGGGCTATTTTCTCTGTATCATTTGCCACTTTGGAATTATGTTTCTCACTGAAATTATAAATATGTAATTAGAAGGTGTGTGTGTGTTTAAAATTTTTTCTTAGGCTTTTTTCATGTGGTTATTGGTGTGTTTTTAAAATTTTTTATCTACTGAAAAATTGCTCCCTCATTAATCCCAGAGGTATTAATTTGAAAGTTAAGCAGAGATTATGCAACTCTAGGCCATTGCCCAGATCTGCAGTAGTAGTCCCTGAAGTAGGCTGGGTTCCCTCCTCTCACAGTGGGCGATTAGGGCCCTCCTGCCATCCTCCTGCAGCCACACTCCTCTCCACCACCCCCTTCCAGGGCAGTGCC
Source organism: Miniopterus natalensis (assembly GCF_054644295.1). NCBI lineage: Eukaryota > Metazoa > Chordata > Mammalia > Chiroptera > Miniopteridae > Miniopterus > Miniopterus natalensis. The sequence continues at coordinate 30,559,281 of NC_142084.1, forward strand.
CAATGCTCCAAAATCATCTTACCCTCCCTTTTAAGTTTTTGTATTGTGTAAAAAAATTAAATAACAACAATAAATTGTAACCCAGTAACTTATTTTCTAGATTTGGTGGTTTCAGCCAGCTAGTAGAAAGAAGGGAACAGATGAAGTGAACTCATGCCATAGTGGCAACCAGTGATTGGTGATTTACTGCATTAACAAACTATCCCAAGGATGTTTACGTTTTAAGACAATGCTTGTTAAGCTAAAGGATTCCAGGTGGTTTTAAAGGAGAGTGAGGGGAAATTTGGGGCAAAGGGATGTTTAAATCACAGCACAAGGGCCATAGTTCAACTCTGCTACCTGAGGTCAGCTGTTGCTCTTGGAAACGTGTAGATATGGTGTTCAGCCAAGAAGGCCAGGGAAATATGCTTGAGTCTGGTTAAAGGGCAAATCCAGACCTTTCTCCCCACCCTCTTTGTCTTCTGATCTCCAGCAGGGCATTACATGAGTGCGCTCTCTCTAAGGTGGGTTGTCATGGAAGCAAATGGATCACCTGTCAGTGTAGGGTCCACCCCAGCAGAGGGAGCATCCCTCCCCTGCAGAGCCAGGAACTGCACAAACCCACAGTCAGGGTCCTCACATTTTCATTATTTAAGTCTGTTGACTTGTGGACTAAGTGGGTGTCAGTTACAACCCTTTCATGTAGACAGAATCAAGAACCTTTGGCACAGGCTCTTATCAGTGTGTAAAGGTGAAAATTTGATTGGAAGAAAATGTGGCACTTTATTCTGCTTCGTGTCAGTTGAAAGTTTAGTCTGTGTCACCGAAATAATAAATGCAAATCCAACAAGGCAGGCTTTTTTTCTTCACTAAAGGGTTCTGCATTAGGAAATGAAAATCTTCAACAGAGTAAACGCAGAATGAGCAGAGCAAGCACACAGTGCTCTCGCTCCAAAGCCTAGGACTCATCAAGCTGTGTGGTGTGACGTGTCTGCTTCCTGCTGTCCTGGGGTCCTTAGGTATTGTGACTGCTTGGTGATAGGACACACCTACAGAGACACGGCTGGATATGGCTCTCTTGAATTTTATTTTCCACCCCTTTCCCCACACATTTATACTTCCCATATTAAATAAAAATCTGAAATGTTGGCAACAGAACTTTGATGGGCCTGATTTCTCCCATCTATGAGGTGTATGGGATGATATTGAAGAACACTTTTGGCTCAAGATCAATGATTAAATATCCCAAAAGACCTATTTCCTGAGTGCCTTTGATTTATTGTAGTGTTTTGAGTGACTTTTAAATTTTTTTATTTTTTTCTATTTTTATTTTTTACATCTCTATTGACTTCAGAGAGAGAAAGGGAGAGGGAGAGAGAGAGTTGAAACATCAATGATGAGAGAATCATTGATCAGCTGGCTGCCCCCTGCACACCCCCAACTGGGGATTGAGCCCGCAACCCGGGCATGTGCCCTGACTGGGAATTGAACCGCAATCTCCTGGATCCTAGGTCAAAGCTCAACCACTGAGCCATGCCCAGCCGGGCTTGAGTGACTTTTTAAGTTAGAGTAAGCATTTAAATTACTTACTCTTCAACTGTATTGGAAGAAGCAAGTGTAGATCTTTTATGATGAAATAGTGAAAAGTTTATCAGTAATAACAACTGATGCTTCCTAGGTGTCAGGCTATATTCCACGCGTTTTATGTGTATATCGTACCTAGTTCTCACAGCAACGTCATGAATGGTTGCCATTTCTGTGGCCATCCTGAGATGGAGAAACTGAACGACAGGGGGTTTGGTGACTTTAGCGAGGTTCCAGACTGGCTAGTGGTGCTGCTGGGCTGTAGACCTGGGCAGCTTTACTCCACAGTCTTCATGTTTAGTTACAGAGCCATACTGCCTCCCTAGCAAACAAATGACTAAAAGAACAGACTGAAACCTGGCAGGATTGGTCCTCTCTAGCACTACGGGAAGGGGGCCAAAGATAACTTTTGCCTTATCTATATAATTTGAATTTCTATTTCTCATGATATTGTGTTCATGTATTACTTAATGCAGTTGAAACTGTATAAGTTAAAATTGTCAAAGTCCTAAGTCAGGTTATTAATTTCCATAAATTCACTGCTGCTTAAAAAAAAATTTTCAATTAGAATCTTAAAGCTGGTGGGGAACTTAGAGATCATTTAACATGATCCCCTTGTTTTCCAGGGGAAACTGTGGCTCAGTGACTTGCTCACAGAACTAGTTAGTGACAGAGCAGATCTGCTGATGCCCAATTTTGTGTACTTTCTACTGCACTTTTTGAGACATACCTTACGTGGAGTAAAACATACAGATCTTAAGTGAACAGTTTGAGTTTCAGCAAATGAATGTACACATGAAACCAATTTCAAAGCCAAGATATAGATCATTTCCATGACCCATGGATGTTTTCTTGTGTTAGGCATCTTTTTGAAAACTTTGCCTTTGTTCCTTAGTGTATATTAGTAAGAATTCAAGTGCTTACATTTCATATGTGTCCACGCATTTTACAGTTCTCAGCAAAGACACACCTTACTGTGTGGATACTTCCTTCAAGACAGAAACAGGGCTTTCACAAAGTCCTGTGCTCTTCTTATCTTTTACAAACCTGTTCCCAGTTGCTGAAGTTGCTAATTGGTGTTCCTTGTTTACGATCCTTCACTCACATTGGTCTTTAGCCTGACATAGCTATCATTCCATACGATATTATTCTTCCTTTATTTGATGCCCAAACTCCCTGGACACATTTATAGTTGAAGTACATGTTTCTTTTTTTCTTTTTCTTTTAACCAAGCAGTTTCTATATTATAATTTAGGAACTTCTGTAAGAATAATACATATTTACTAAAACCAGTGCACCTGAGCATGAGCGAATTTGGTCTGCTGTGCTTTGTGTTAACTAGAAAAGCATTCCAGCTAAGTTGGTGGTGAATCAACACAGCAATAGTCTGTCAGCTTGGCTCCTTGCACACCCTTATCTTCCCCTTTTGGTTTGCTCTATGGGCTTGGTGAATGGTGTGTGTGTGTGTGTGTCTGTCTGTCTCAGAGCTCTTGTCTGGCAGTGGTTCCAATGTGCTGATGAACAATTTCGAAACCGACTCCATATTCACAAGTATGGAGAATATTCTCTGGCACGAGTGAATCTCAGTCCATATAATTTTGGCATCTGAAACAGTACAGTCCCCCTTTCTAGATCTTGTTGTACAGAATTATCCTAAAACCCCTCAGAGGTATTCCCAAAAGGAAATAAAGTAATTTTGATAGAAATGTTCAATAATAGAAGAATGGTTACATGGTAGAGAATTATATAGGTATTAAAAATGATCACTCTGCGACCAAGTTGATACATGGAAATACTTAAATAAGACAATATTAAGTGAAAAAGAAGATCCTAAAGTTTCAAGTAGTTTATAAATAGTAATTTACAGCTATGTAAACATATTAATTCCTTAATAGAACTAGGTTGTAAAACATTTATGCATGACAATAATTTTGATTTTAGTGTTTCATAGGGTCTTTACTCACAAAATGTTTTTTATTTTGAAGTAATTTCAAACTATAGAAAAGTTGCAAAAATGATACTAAGAACTCCCCCAACCTCGTTTACCCTTTACTTGTCACCAGTTTTTAATATTTTGCCACATTTGTTTTATCATTTGCTTTTTTTCCATATACACTTTTTTTTTTTTTCTGAATCATTTGAGAGGAGGTGGCATATATCATGTCCATTTACTTCCTAATTCTTCAGTGCATCTTTCCTAAAAACAGGGATATTCTCTAATGTAACTACCATGGAATTACTAAATTCAGGAAATTTAACATGAATATAATACTTTCAAAAATATACAGTCTATATTCAGTCTATATTCCAATTCTGTCAGTTGTTCCAATATAGTCCTATACTAGCATTTCCCCCTCCAGTTCAAAATCCAGTCCAACATTTCGTCATGGTGTCTCTTTGGTTTCCTTTAATCTGGAAGAAGTCTATTTTTCTTTGTATTTTTATGACAATGACATATTTGAAGAACATGAGCCAGTTATTTTATATTATATTCATCTGTTGGGTTTTTGTGATGTTTCTTCATGATTCAGTTCAGATTTCCTCATGATTAGATGTCTGTTTAGAAAAGTACAAAAGAAAGGTCGTGTCCTTCTCAGGGTATGGCATCTGGAGCCACATGATGTCCATCTGCTCCTCATTGGTCATGTTAATACTGATCACTGATTAAAGTGTTGTCTAGTTTCACCACAGCACAGTTCCTGTTTCCTGCTCACAAATGATAAGCAGTCTGAGAGGCGATGCATTAAGAACACGTGAATATCATGCTCCGATCCCACTCTCTCCCCAGGCTGAGCATCTACCTCGGTTCCTTTTTAAAGCACATTTCCCAAGGCTCATTTACATATATCCCAGGTAAACAGGAAAACTGGAGTGATTTTGCTGAGGCTGTCCCTTTGCTTGCACAATACCCCCATCAAACCTGTCTAGTTGGTACCACAATTGAAACCTATCTCAAAAGGCTATCTTCTCCCCTTTCCTTCTCTAGATTCAGTGTCTTCCTCTTTAACCTCCAGGAGCACTTTGTACTTTTCCTGGGGCACATGCTAACTTCTACCTTGTCCTTGGAACTAATGGTGTACTTCTCTTATTCTCGTTACCAGACAGCAAGTGCCTTGAGGGCATAGACTGTGTCTTAATCATTTCTGCATCCTCTGCTGGGCCCAGAAGAGGCAATCAACGGGAGGCACGTGCTACGTGTTTATTCATGAAATGCATATTTACTTCTACTACTCACCTCTTCTGATGTGCTAGCTGAATACCTAATTGAGTATTTCAGGAACTCAGTTTCATCTGTTGAACATCTCTTCACCTCCTGTTTAACAACACATTGCTATTTTGCCCCTGAAGTAAGAATGTAAACCCTTCAGTGTCTGCCATTTCTGTATTCTTAGCTCAGGTGTTAACAAAAGTGCTGATGAGTGAATGATTTGCTCTCTTACCTTGTGGATGTGTGTTTCATGTTTCCATCTGAGTCTTACTAGGGCACTGGGCCAGCTTCTCATTTCTTTGACAAGAAGGTGTGATGAGGTCTGCTCTTCCTCTGAGGCCTTCTTCTAACAATCATTAAGGATAACTTCATGTGTATTGATAGGAGAACAGATCCCTACCTAAAGATTCCCCTGTGTACCCACTTTAGAAACTGACAGTATAACCTGTCAAAACCACAGGAGTTAGGAACCAAAGTAATTCATTTGTTCAGTAGGTCAATCAAATGTTATGGTACAACTAACTTGCAATTGTATTGGGAGACGGTGTCCAGACAGATGACACTAGGTTGTTTGTTACTTTATATAGAAAATATTTAAAATACATAAAATCCAGCTTTTCTAAAGTGTGCTTTTAGGTGTTGTTTTTGAAATGGATGGAACCATGTAATTTTTTCATAGCGAGGGTTAGGGGGCTTTCCTTAGAATCTGAACTGGTCTGTTATTTTAAGAATAAATTTACAACTTTATAATAGTCTTAGAGTTACAGAAAAGTAGCAAAGATAGCACAGGGAGCTCGCATATACTCCTTACCCAGCTTCCCCTATTGTTAACATCTTATATCACTATGTACAATTGTCACAAGTTAGAAATAAACATTGGTACATTATTATTAACTAAACTTAATACTTTATTCAGATTTCACCAGTTTTTTTCTAATGTCCTTTTATTTGTTCTGGGATCATCACATTACATTTAGTCATAGCCTCCTCTGGTGTGTGACAGTTTCTCAGACTTTCCTTGTCTTTGATGACCTTGGTAGTTTTCAAAGCACTAGTCAGGTTTTTTACAGAATGCCCCTCAATTTGGATTTCTTCAATGTTTTTCTTGTGGTTAGACAGAGGTCATGAGTTTTGCAGAGGAAGACCACAGAGGTGTAGTGCCATTTTCATTACATCGTATTAAGGTTACCTACTATCAACATGACTCATCTTGTTGATGTTAACCTTGAGCACGTGGCCATAGTAGTCAGGTTTCTCCACTGTAAAGTTACTTTTCCTTCCTTTTCCATACTCTGCTCTTTGGAAGCCAGTCATTATGACCAGCCTACTCTAAAGGGGAGAGGGGATGGAAAGTTAAGTTCTACCTCTTGGAGGGGAGAGTATCTACATAAATTATTTGGAATTCTGAAAGGGAGATTGGCCTCTTCTCATTTATTTAATCATTTATTAAATAAATTATTTAGTATGGACTCATGGATATTTATTTTATACTTTGGGTTATAATCCAATATTTTAAAATTTATTTTATTGTTTAAATTGTTTCAGCTTTGGCCTTTGGGAGTTCTTTTAGTTGGTTCTGTGTCCCTTTGATGTGTCCCATCATTTTGTTTTTTGAGCACTTCCTTGTTTTATAGATGGGGAAATTGAGGACAAAGTGAGGGGTGACATTGACAGTGTCTCATAGCCTATCCATGGCTCTCCTGGGATAAAGCCAAAGCCCTTTTGCTGCACCATGTACCTCCTGGGACATGCTAGCTGCAAGGGTTGAAGGGCCATGTTGGGTTTTTTAACAAAGCATTCCAAAGCCTTGACCAATTATCCCTGCCGTTGCTCTTTCTGAATTGACACATTTTTATCCCTCACACTAGGCTCTTCAGAGTGAGAAATATTTTCTTGTCTTTTAACCAGGGAAGAAGATTACAGCAATTGTTTTTCTCTAAGTTGATCATTTCATCCATCAGCTCGGCCATCACTATGATTTGAGGGAGAGGCCAAAGAAGGGTGGAGAAGACATTTCGCAGTATGATAAATATCTGCCTTCTAAGGCCTTTCTGTCAATTCCTAAGAGATGTGTCACCAAGAAGCCTTGAAAGCTACATTTTGTCTACATAGACAAATGGTTATAATGGGCAGTTTCAAAAAACACTAAATTCCAGTGTGTGATTTCTTAAAGATACACACGTGAATTTAACAGATATTTACAGATGACCTTTTATGTACAAAAAGTGTCGCTGGGTTTTTTGGGGAAATAAAAATTAAGACATGATCCCTGATACATGTTTTCAAAGAGCTTATTACATAGTAGAGAAGGCAAATATATAAGCCTCTATAATAGAATAAAATAAGAGTCATAAAAATAAAACTATTGATGAAGTACTAGAAAAAGAACAATCAAGTTCAACTCAGAGGGTCAGGGAAGACTTTCCAAAAGATTTGAGCAGGTCTTTGAATGTTGGTCAGATTTCAATAACTATAGTTAGGAATGAAAGCTCTACAGGCCAAAGGAAGTACATGAGCAAACGTGCATAAATGGTGATGGGGAAAGAAAAGGAAAATGCTTTAAGAAACATGTAGTAATAAGTTTTGGTCATATATGCAGGGCTGTGATTGCCAGGCTTGGGAGTCTGTTCCATTCAGTAAGCATGTGGGATCTATGACAGGCTACTGAACAGGGAAGTGTCATCATCTGAGATGTTTTTAGGAAGATGAACCTTGCAAGATTGAAGTGGGAAGAGATTGATGGTGAACAGACTAAAGAAGCTATTGTGGGACTTGCAACAAGAGCTGGTATTGGTCTGCACAGGAGGCTGGCAGTGGGAGTACAAGGAACATTGATGGACATTGTGGAAGTCATCTTTGGACCTGGTAGCAGGATGAAGGAAGGGGGTAAAAAAAGAAATTAAAGATGATTTCTGTGATTTGGAGCTTCATTAACTTGGAAAATGGTAACATTATTACAGAAATAGGGAAGAGAGGGGGAGAGGCTGGGTTGAGATGGAACATGGGGTAGTTTCAAACTGTTGAGACCAAGGGGCCATCAAGGGAGAGAAGTACATTTGGGTCTAGGATTCTGGTGTGAGTGCAGCTTACAAATTTAGGTTTGGGAGTCATTAGCACAAGAAATAGGGAATAGGGTAGCTGTTTGTTATACTATCTCCCTGTTGTTTCTGTTCCCTAGCTAGGTTTCTTTATATGTTGTAGTAGTATTCAATTCACATAACAATACTATGAAACTGAGACCCAGAGAGGTTGATTGGCTTACTCATGTTCTCACTGTTCATCTATCTCATCACCTATTGAGGACTTAGTATGTGCTAGATCCTGTTCTAGTAAATAGCAAAACTTGGGGCAGATCTGTCTTCAAACTTGAAGTCTTACTACATTAGGAAATGAGACATAGGTTAGACTCATAAGTGAAAAAACATAGGATGAAAATAAGATGAAGATACAATCTTGGGAAACACTAAGCTTTGGAGAGTTGGGGAAAGAAGAAAAAGACCCAGAAGAATACAAGTAAGGTGCAGGTAAAGGGAAGAAGAAAATCAGTGTAGCATCATGTCTCAGAAGAGGAGAGAAAGCTAGATCTAGAAGGAAGAAACATTTATCCAGCCACCAGTGTCAAATGCTGCAGAACAAGCAAGTCACTGAAAAACAGCAAAAGTCTCTTAATTTGGTTGTGAGTTCATTAGATGAGTTCCAAAAATATGAGAAAGTAGCATCAGCATAACAATATATGGTGTAGAAGCCAGATTTCATGGGATTAAGGAATACATGGGTGAAACAGTGGAGGCAATGGGCAGAGATAGTTTGGTAAACAAGAGGAAAGGGAGACATTGATCGACAAAGTGGCAAGGGTGGAGACCAAGGGGCTGGGTATTCTAGGGAGGTAGTGAATTATCTGATCATTGGATCAGGCTGGATTGGGAAGCAAATCAAGTTGAACTGAGATAGATTATGGGATTATGGGCTGTTATGAAGATCAAAGAATGGGAAAGTTGGGAAGATGGCAGATTATGGTCCTATAGAATGAATTGACTTTCAGATTCAGATCTTAGAAATGGGGCAGTAGATATGATAAAGCAGGCTAAGGTTTGACTATACTGAAAGGAGGCTTAGATAGAGGGAAGATAGAGTTTTTTGGGACTGGAGAGGAAGGAGGCCAGTGTCAGGATCACCAATAGGTATGGATCTTCCCAAAGATGATGGAGAGTTCCAGGTGCAGAGGAAGAGCCAAAGATATTGGTGGAGGACTGGATGTGGGGGAAGACATGGAGCCAGGTTCTAAAGCAATTGGGGAGGATCCTTCAGGTCTATGAACAGCCATGAGGAGGAATGGCAGATAATGGGGAAATCAGATGGGCTTCACCTGAAATGAGGAGAGGTTATTAAATAACGGTTTTGGAATATAGGACAATCAGTGTGAGAGGTGTGTGAAGAAAGGATAAAGAATGCTTCTTCACATTAGAAGAGAGATCTAGAAGTCACATTAAAGAAGTAGATTAAGTGAAATAAGATGGTCAATTGCTAGAGTCCATTTGGATGGGGGTGAAAATTTTGGGGACAGATGGAAGGAGAGGAGAAGGGATAACAGAAACAAACATTCGAGAGCAGGCTAGAGGAGAGGGAGAATTCTGAACAAGTCTAATTGGACTGCTGGCTGGATTACAGGTCTGCGTGCGCCTTAAAGTGGTTTTAAAGCTAACTACCGTAAGTAAGTATAGCTCAAGTGTGTCATACCATATAAATATTTTGGAATACAGAATGGAGCTGTTGTACAACTATGCCCGGAATGCTTACTTTGGATTGACTAATCAAATGATGAACCTGAGAAGGCCAGGAGAGTTCTCGTTGTCTCTCTCTCTTTTTTAATGGAACAGATGTCATCATATATTAACTTTGTTTTAAAAGTTGTAGTAGTTGTATAAATAATTATGTGCCCTGGAGGAATAATTCTCACACTTTTGGGGGGTAATTTTACTTTCTTTGAAATGTTATAGAATTTTTAAAAACAAATTCCCATTTGCTTGGGTAACTGCCATGCCATCTTTAAAAAGTGAAGAGAAGTTCTCCCAAATAAGCCAACTTTTAAAATAAGTCCCCTTCTACTGAATTGCAGAGGCCTCCTGTAAGTGGACAGGGTGGTGTTCACAGAGTCGATACAACACAAGATCTGGCATGAGATGCCCTGCATGTAAGACCAGCCTTACCGTGTATTAAAGGAGTGACTTGGTGAAGCTACTTAACCTCCTTCAGCTTCAGTTTCTTCATTTGTAAAATGGGAATGAAAACAGCATCTTCCCCAGAGATTGCACATGAGGACAAAGTGAGGTAAGGTGTTTGAAATCATCAACTCTGAGGGCTGGGTGCTGGGAGCTCCTCATTGGGGAATTCATATATACATCAAAGGTTGAGAATGTATAGTCTAGGCTATGTGTACTTCTCATCTGAGTCTCTGGAATGTCCAATAGGTTCTATACCAAGAACAAAGCGACAATGCTTATTTAAAGGGAGAATCGGGGAAGTCTTGTGGGCCACTGAGGGAATAAACTCACTGTGGGGATTTTAAGTGAGTACTCTGTAGGCTGTGGCCCTTGAAACTCTGCTCCTGACTCTGCTTGAGCTGTGACAATCCACTGGCTGATTCTTCTTGAGAGACAACGCCAATTCCTCACCATTATGGAGAGTTTAACCCTGATTTAAGCCTCCAATTTTCCCGGCAGGAGCAGGGTTCAGGTTCTGTTTATAGCAGGTGTTTGGTCTAGAGTCTGGCTTCGCCTCTGAACTGCTTCTTTTACCCTGGGGATTGTAAAATCAGTTCTGAATCAGGTTCGGAAGACAGTTCCAGAGTAGCCATCTAACTCTTCCTTTAGGCCTTTCCTACTTCAAATCTACATTTGTCTGGGGGCTGTACTTTTCTAGATGTAGAAGTTGGGGAATTAGGAAATTAGCTTTAATTTAGCTGATTAGATTTCTGAGTAAGATTATTCTTTTTACAATATTATAGGACTGGATTAGTCCAAAGAATACCTAGACATTTTTTCAGCCATCAAAGGGTTACTCAGATCATACCTGTCTCTTCTCCCCTCCCCTCCCCTCCCCTCCCCTCCCCTCCCCTCCCCTCCCCTCCCCTCCCCTCCCCTCCCCTCCCCTCCCCTCCCCTCCCCTCCCCTCCCCTCCCCTCCCCTCCCCTCCCCTCCCCTCCCCTCCTCTCTCTTCCCCTCTCTTCCTCTCTCCCCTCTTCTCCTCTCTGCTCTTCCTTTTCTTTCTCCTCCCTCCCCTTCCTTTTCCTCATTTATTTATTATCTATCATCCATTTACCTATTCATCTGTAAGTCTGTCTATCCTTTCTATCATCTACCTACCTGTCACATATCTTTGTCTACCTATTTTTGTTTTCTTTCGGTAGGAATAAGAACAAAGGGTGATAAGGGAGCAGTAGTTATCTGAAGTTTCAAATATCATTGGAGTTTGTTGGAAATGTTTCATGAAGGCAGATCAATCATATATACATATTTTTTATCATTTATTAAAATAATGGTCAAGGAAGAAGGGGACCTTTCTGGACTCCAAAGAGACACAATTCAGGGTAATGTGAAAAAAACAGAGCAAAGGAAATTTGTTGGTTAAAGGCTAGAATGCCAGGTGTCAAGAAAACAATTATAATGTCCCTTATCTCCCCAGAAGACAACGGTCTAGTGGCTCCAACTCCTCACCTGGCCTCATTTTCCTGTTGCCACAAAAAGATCTGCCCTAAGACAGACTGTGGCCCTTTGGCCTGTACCTCTCACCTTTGGGAGCAGCCAACAGCCCCATGGGCGCTCCAGCTGTGAGAACACTGCAACGAAGGGAAAGACCAGGATGGCTCCTCCCTGAGCTCTTCTCTAAGCAAACCCTCACACCTCCCAGCTAAATACTCTGGATGATACTGGTTACTTGCCTTCCTCCACCTTTCCAGGACTATACTCAGCACACCCCACATTCCATTTACCTCAGTCAGCACTAGAAGCCCAAACCTCCCAGACCATTATCATATGTTGCTTATCTCAATACTGCTTTTTACCTCCCTTAATCTTGACTCCATTTCCCTTGCTCCATTCCTCCACTACACTCTCTGGAATTCCTGGTTTGCCATCAGCAAACTCTCCTGTTTCACACTCTTCTCTGAATATTTGCTTCCCCTTCTTTCTCTAACTGAAACCTGGCTGTCCCTCTCAAGTGGAAGATGTCTCTTCTTTCACCCCTCATTTGCCTCAGGACCTGTAGGTAGGTAGAGTAGATCTTGGTTTCCAAATCTCTGAAATTTGGTAGATAGTCCTTGACTAGCCTCTCAGGGGTTCTCCAGAGAATCAAATGATGCACACTATGGGGTTTCTTCTGCTGTAAGGAATTACTCAGCTACCTTTTGCATGTGTCACACTCCTGGGCTCTTCCGTGATGTGATGTCTTTGATACCCATGCCAGGAGCACCTTAAACTCACCTCCCTCACTGTCACCTCTTCTCCATTGTCAGATCTATCCAACCTATTGTCTCTCAGCTGCTGCCATTCTTTGTGCTCCCCTGCAGGCATTGGAGTTACATGGTGCTTTAAATGGATGGACCATAAAGTCTTTGTTAAGTTGCCTGTATATCCTTCATGTCTGTACATATATCAGATTGTAAGCCCCCAGAGGAGCAGAGCCAAGTTTTAACTCACATTCATGGCTCTAAATTCAGTGCAGTGAGCAGATTGGTTTATCTTTGTCATGATGATGAAGAGGAGTTGGAAGATTTTTCTTCCATTATATCAAATGCAACTACTGAATTTTATAGGCTCCCTCTTAGAATTTTCTGGATGGTCTCCTCTTTTTCACATGCATACCTTATTCTCCCGAGTAAAACGCAGGGTAGAGAGGTAAATGGTCTGAAAACAAATGTACTGTAATACATTCACTTTGGCTACAAAAATAAAACAACTCAAACCTAGATTTTCTTGCAGTCTTTAAATCCAGATGGTAGTAAAATTTGACATTTCAATTCTGTTTGTGAAATTCATTTTGTTTTTAAATTGGGAAGAACCACGGAGCTAAAAATGGTCCGAAGTACTAGGAAGGCCTCATGAGGCCTCTTTAGGAGTGTTATTAATAAGGACTTGGAATTTTAAAAAGAATTTGGAGGCAGTGTAGATAGAGCTGCAGATAACTCCAGTGGGTATGAACCAAGGCCCCAATACCCAGAAGTGATGTGCTACCCCATACCTAACCTGAAAAAGGCAGAGGATTGGCTTGAACAATGAAAGGAAAGAGACACCTGGACAAAAATAGAGACTGTTTTGGTAGCCAAATTTAGTTAAATTTTTTATAGTTCTCATTTTTTTGTTTATAGCTTCGTTCCATAAGGTAGGTTATCATTCTCAGCAGTCTGTTCTGAAATTAAGAATCATATGTAAGGTCTTTTTAAATTTTTTTTTTTAATAAATAAACATCAATATTGTAAAGATTCAGTTTAATTAATTAAATTCAAAGTTTTGGCATCCATAGTGTTCAAACCCAGATAAGAAGTCTCTCTCACAGAATACTTTATTGGCAAGTTTTATTTCTGACTGGATCTGTTCTATATTTATTCCTGGAAGAAATCATAGAAACAAATTAGCATCTATATGTTATACACAGAGCATCAGTTAAGTTTCTTTGTTTGATAGTGAAGAAAGCTCAATCCAATTAGATTTAATAAAAAAGGGGGATTTACTGCCTTTAAAACCGGGAAGTTCAGTGGGGAGACTGGCTTAACTGTTGCTTAACACAGGTGCTTCAGAAACATCTTGAGGGCTGGGTCTCATCTCACTTCTCTCTCTTCCACATGCAGCCTTCATTCTTAGACAGAATCTCCCCTCCTGGCTGAAAGAAGGCTGCAGCCTCCCAAGACTTCACACTGCCAAGACTTCAAGACTGTTGGGGAGGAGGAGACCACTCATCCTCAGCACATCAACAAAAGCCCCAGGTCTGGTTCTCATTGGCTGATTTGGGTCATGTGCCCATCCTCAAATCAATCACTTTGTGTAAGAGGCTGATTAACTTTGTCCAGTCACGGCTCACATTAGATTTAAGCATGGGAATCAGCCATTCAAACTACATGGCTTGAAATGGGGTGGGAACATGGTTCCTTTAAGGAGACTCATGATGAATACTGAGGCCAAAACAATATATATATCAGCTATAAGTGATATTTAATTAAAATAGTTGACATTTTAATAGACTATTTACTGTGTGCTAGGACATTGAGATGAATATGAAAGGTGTTCTCCTTTAGATTTCTTATGGGAAACCTCTTGATTTTTAAAGTTAATGCTGCTGTCAGAACTTTATGTTTCCTGGCTCTCATGTATTTAATTATGAGGGCCTGTGAAACCTGACTCCTTTGATATATTGTAGACAGATACAGTAATGAACTATTTTCTCACCTTTCTCTGAGGAAGCACACATTCTCTGGAGGTGGAGAGAACAGATTTCTACAAATACTCCCTTCCTTTAACTAACCACATTCTATGTATAGATTAAGATGAGAAAGTTATTTCTAGCACTGGGCTGAAGGAAATTCCTCTGTGTGTGCGTTGCTAGTATATACAGAAACTGTATATTTGTGTGTACAGTGACAATTAGTTTTCTCCACTGGCTCTGGTTCGGTTCTCCTTCCCTCTGATGATTTTGTCTCTGTTTCCTTCCACATCTCTACCCTCCTCCATAAATGTATAGTGCTTATGTGTGTGCACATATATGTACATGTGTACATACACAATTGATATGAAATATATTTATCAAATGATATGGCATATCCATCTGCCAATCAGAGTAGATGCTAGCTGTGAACAACCCATACAATTGTAGTGGGACATAAAGGCTGTGAAGAAGTAGATACTATATGAGGAAGCAGAGATGAGGATACTATATAGTATGAGGATACTATATGTCTTATATGAGGAAGCAGAGATTCAAAGGGTGAGGGAGCCAGTCAAGAGTGAGAGAAAATCAGAACTAGTTCAAGAGAGAAAGCAAGAGTGAGAGAGAGAAAGAAAGAGAAAAGTAAAGAGTATTTAGTATCCATATTGTCTCTGTGTTTGGTGGCTACCCATTCCCTTGAGGGCTGTCTCTTTTGTACCATGGTTCCTCTGAGATCCCTGTTTCCTTTATTGGTCTGTTGATTCTTCCACTAAACCACCCTCTTCCCTTTAAAAGCTACCTTGAGCCACTCTGTTAGTAGAAACTAAAGCTAACTAACTAAAATGAATGGGCTCATACTATATATTGCATTTTGTAACTTGCTATAATAACTTTGTTATTCCCTTATCAATAGCAGACATCTTCCATGTCTGCAGATAGAACTCCATCATTACTCCTGAGGTACGAATCTATTACTGATCAACAGGCACACACACTTTAAAGGCCTTTGATACACACCAGAGCAAAAACATTTGTCATTAACAGTTTCATATGTTTGTTGAAAAATTAGCCATTAACCCGAGGACATAATCTATCTACAAAAAATCCATCTAAATGACTGATTATATGTGGGAGGCTGGCTGCCTTCCATAACTAGAAGCCAACAGCCCAGTTGTGACTGAGGTAGAGAGACTTGCTTCCCTTGGTCCAAATCAAACTTAGTGCTGAGTTCTTGGACTTAGTTTTGCCAACCACACTTTGGTTCTTTTTAACACTATGAAGTATAAGTGGTGAGAGATTAAAAGAGGAATGTTTATTTAGTTATTTTAGCATGATTGTGCTAGTGATAGTGCCACCCAAGAAAGTTTTCAAACACACATAAAGACCTTTAATGCAATCTCTAATGCTGAAGCTTTTAAGCTTTCTACAACAAAAGTTTTCTTGAGAGAGAGGAAAAAAGTGTGAGGGAGAGGGCACCAGCGATTTAGATATCTCAGTATCAGTATCACTGAAAAAGTCGTAAGTAGCTCTAGGTCTCTCAAAGATGCTGTCAGAACTGACCCAAAGTAATGCTCCTAAATTCTGTGTCCTTGGTGAAGGTGTCTCTCACCTTCTACTTCACTGAAGTGAAAATAAAGTGGAAGTTATCAAGTAAGCAAAGAAAATTGTATGAGTTTTGATAGCATATCATATTAAATGCTTTCTTATGATGGTATTACCTGGATTGCTTACATACACACTGGAAATCTTCATATTTTACACTGCACAGGAAGGTTCACTTGTAGTTGACAATAGATGGTGATTGTGGGTTCCTCAAAGGGGTGCTCAATAGGTGCTTGGTTACAAGAACAGCTATTTCTACAGAAAAGAAAATTCTGCTGACATTGTTTTGCTTTACAGCACTTTTCCTACTATAGTGACCTGTAATAAAAATTTTGGGCATTAGCTTCCTAGTCAAGAGTGAAAATATTTATAATAACATTGGTTCTATGAGAATATTAATGTTTACATTGATTTAAAATAAGTTCCAGGAACTTAATCCACCTAAATGAAAGAATTTCTCATCTCATAAGTATTTTCTCTTTTTGTATAAACTTATGGGAAATTTGGTCAAAAACATTAATACAGTTTAAAATTGCTTATGAATAGGATTCTTATTAATTAAGCTTGGACAGAAGAGTTGGAGCCAGAACTTGGAGGTTGGGACATGGCATTCAGGAATTTGTGATAAGGTGTGTGAAACCATATGAAGCTTTTGAGAATTGAACTAACCAGAAAAAGTCAAGAGTTTTGAAACTATAATCTGTACATTTTAGATTGAAAGAAGATTGAGAGAGTAGTTCAAAAACTGGTTTAGGCCTGTGATGAAGAAGGCGTAGGCTAGTGTGCTGGCTCTGGAAGCAAACATAAAGGGGTAAAAGAGATAAAAGAGATATCTGAAAGGATATAGGATGCTGGATAACAAAGGGGCTGGGGAAGAAATGGTCAGAGGGACTGTGACTTCGTGCTTGAATGACTAAGAGTAATGGCTTTTCCACCACTGTATCTTCAGTGTCTAAATGAGTGCTTGGCACAGGGTAGGTGCTCAGTAAATGTTTGCTGGAAGAATGAAGGGCATATAAATATCCCCAAAGGAGATGAAGTTACCCATATGACTTTCTCAAATTAATTCCTCACTTGATATTTGTAAATCACCCACCTGAGACTCAGTGCAAATATTTACCAAACATATACTGTGAGCTTTTTCTCCCACCAGCAGAACTGATTTGGCAGATTTGTTTTGTAGTGTGTCCATCATGTTAGCTCTTCATCTTCCTCCAGGAGTGAATTTTGGCATCCCCAAAGGGTGATGCTCCTATGACTCCCTTCATCTTTGGAGAAAAAAATGATTTGCTGGTAGACCTGGTTACCAATTTACTTTCTCCATGAAGTTATGAAGAGAAACATGTTCCATTAGTATTTACTTGCTTTGTGTGGTGTGTGAAAGGGTTGCCTTGCAGAGAGGAAGACTAAGGGGCCAAGTTTATACCCATGAAATCCTTCATTAGGAAGGATTATGGCATTCAGGGATGGTTTAAAGTCCCTGTTGTTGAGGAACTTAAATAGAGGAATCCAAAAAAGTATGGTGGAAAGTATCTAAACAGGAATCAAAGAAAACTCACATGGGACCCTGGCCGGGTAGTTCAGTTGGTTAGAGCATCATCCCAATAAGCCAAGGTTGCAGGTTCGATCCCTGGTCAGGGTACATACAAGAATCAACCAATGAATGCATAAATAAGTGGAACAACAAATCCATGTTTCTGTCTCCCTCCCCCTTTTCCTCTCTAAAAAATAAAAAAATCAATAAATAAAGAAAACTCACATGACAGCAGGAAGATAACAACTTTCATGGGTCTCATTTTCTTCATCTGTTAAAAAAGAGAGACTTGGGTTAGGTAATCCCTGAGATCCTTTCCAGCCCTAAAGTCTGTAATTCCTTTTTAGACTTTCAAGGCATTGATGAAAATATCATCTCTTCTTCATTGTGGCTCCCATTCAACTTCCTTCTGAGTACTTACCCTGTGTTCCAGTGTCCTCCCAGTACATGCTTTAAACCCTTACCAACCTTTTGACTGTGTTTCGTGGCTTGTTATGATGGCAGCAACTCATCCTCATTTTGTTAATACTTAATAACTTATTCTAGAAAAGCCAGATAACTCAGCTGCTGTGTTTGAAACAAGTAGTTTGGTGAGATTGTAAAAGGTATGCAGAAATTTATTAGGAGCTGCCTCAGACACAAATCAGCCTGTCTGCTCTGTAGTTAGTGTCCATAACCCACATATTTACACTCCCACTATATTTCCCCCTGAGCCACAGCATTCCAGGACTCAGTGGCTGTGTTGGCTCTTGCAATTCTAGTCCATCACCTGGAACCATCTTTCTTACCTAATGCCACATGGACACAAAAGATTAAGCAGATTGCCTTGTTAGGTGGCATCTCCCGCTTGCTATTAGAAAAATCCTGAGCTCTCATATTTCTGATTCAGTAGATTTATTGACAGGGCACTGCCTATTCTATTTTTAAAAGGCTACTACATAATTTTTCCTCTCTGAGGAAATTCCTAAATGAGTACATATAGGATTGTTGACCTCAGATTTCTATATATTTGTTAAATTTGAATGGTAGAGTTTAACAAGGAGGTCATTGCTTTAAGTTGACAATGTAAGTACTGGCTATAAATTATAGGTATAGATTCAACAGAGATGCAGAGCCTGAGTAAAACTTTTAACCTTTGCTTATAAATGCAGTGATATTAACTCTCTTAAAAATGACATTTTTAAAAATGAGAACAGCACATATATATTTAGAAGTATCAACTACCCAAAGGGAAGTGTTACTCCTTTTTAGTTGGTGTCTTAAATGCTTGAATCACTGTCTGGAATTAGTAACTATCTAATCTGGGCATTTATGGAGTTCAAATGGGGACTCTTGTTAATGAGCCCTTTATTTAAAACAAAGACTAACCAAGACTTCCAAATTCACAACTTGTTTCTTAGGGGACTCATTTACCTCTTGATGTATTTCACATAGGGAAGTGGAAACTTGGAGAGTGCCTATTTTCATATACATGGCATGAACATTTAAAATATATAGGTGAAAATAAGTCTCATTAAGACTAAATTCCTTAAAGAGTGCCTACTTGGGTAACACTGTAGTCAAATAGAGCCCACCCAGTCCAAGTGTCTGTGATTGGGATATATTTCACTACTGTCTAGTCCTATTCAAGTTTATATGCTGCCAAGAGCTCCCCTTTCATGACCCCTTGGTCTTCTGGGTGTCATGGACTTATGACCATCCTAGAATGTTCTCTAAGCACGGTTCATATGGGATTCAGCAAGTTTTGGGACATTAGTGGATGTCCATCTTTCAGATTCTTCAAGGGCCATGCTTCAATGCCTTTGTCCATGGTACTCTTACTCTATAGCTCCTTACCTTGGCCAGTATGTAGTTTTCATTAGCATGGTATTGTGTGGTTGATGGGTATTGGCTCTACTTCCATGTGGTTCCCTGGTATTATGTAGTTCCTTCAGGTTCATTCCTCTTGTTTATGTAAAAAAGTCACCCCCACCACCATTTTCCTCTCAACCCCAGTCCAAGGGATCCTCAGTTAACCTGGTAGAGGGAGAGAGAATAATTTGCCTTTCTCTATTCCCTCTCTAATCTATTATTGTGACATAAACTCCATGCCGTTTTCTTCATTTTTGCTGTAACTGTCCTAATTCTTTGTGACGCTATGTCTGTACCTCAGATTGACTAGGATAGGGTCCAAGTAAGTGCAGAATATAAAAAGAAGCCACAAATATTGATATTTGAAGGTACCATTTTATTACGTATTTCATTATAACAATAACTGGTAGGATTTCTTACCTTGAAATTTTATGAGGATGCCAAAAGTAATTGTTGGAACAACTGAACCTAGATTGTCAAAAGATGATTGTAGAGGCTCTCCAGGGGTTCTGACATCACTAAGGGCCACAAGTTGTATGTTGTAGAGAAGAATTTTGGTGAGGATTCTGTTCTTCTTGCTCCACATGGCCTAGGGAAGTGTCTTCTAAACTCTGAATCCTATATTATTGAATCCAGTCTTTACTTGTGCATTTGCTCTAAGTATAGTTTTAGCACTGAGCGTTTATCAACTGGTGTCAATGGGATGCTTTGCCGCTCTCTGTAATATTCTACCAGAACTGGCAAGTGATGTGCACCACCTGAGTTCTCTTTCTAGTGGCCTTGGTCTCAGTGTCTGTGTCCTCCTTAGCAGATGAATTCTTTTTTAGGGATCAGATCTTTTTAGAGCGAAGTTCTAGAGCTTTTGTTTTTGATGTCAGTCTCTTCTTTCTTGGAGTTCCCCATGTGGGCAGTACCAAATGACATCTTGAGTAGCAACTTTAAACATCTTTTAGGCCACAACAGCTTGGCACATTAGTGTTTCATCACTTCATTCCCAACTCTCCCATTTTCTTTATTTTGCAAGGTTTGGTTTCAGTTGGGGCTGAGAAGTTCATCATTTTGGCTACATCTGGATATTTTTCATTTTAGATGTTATTTCCTATTATGGAATGTGAGAGCTTAGCTTTCTTTCATTCACTCCCTGCACCTATCACATATTTGTATATTTTCTTTCTTTCTAATATAGACATATAGTTATTTTAGTAGCATCAGAATCCAATGGTTACATTATTATGATTATGTAAATATTATTCCCATTTATCTGAGCCATGATAACACTTACTTTCCTATATAACTTTTTGTTTTCCTTAGAATGTATAATTTCCATGTTTATAAGTTTGTTGAGCTTTTTCCGTGCTTATACCAGGAGTCACAAACGGTGGCTGTTGGGCCAAATGCAGCCTGCTACCTGTTTTTATAAGTAAATTTCATTGAAACACAGGACACCCATTTGTTTACATATTGTTTATGTCTGCTTTCAACTTATAGCAGCAGAGTTAACACAGCTATCAGTCCAGTGTCACCCTTTTTCATCTGTCTGGGGATTCACTTTATTCTCTTCTGTGTTGGATCCTTTGTTAAGAAAGGATCTCATATCTTATTTTTTCTAAAAATACTCTTATGCTCTTTCATTTTAGTGAAACACAATCTCATGCTTCCCGAAAAAGGGTGTGTGAGAAGTCATTTTCTGGAGACCTTGAATGTCTGAAGATGCTTTTTATCTTACCTTCATATTTGACTAATAGTTTGACTAGGTATGAAATTCTAGATTGGAGATGATTTTCTTCTGATTTTGAAGCCATTGTGTCTTAATCTTCTAGCTTCCTGTATTGTTGTAAGATGTCTAAAGCTATTCTCATTCTGTATTTTTCATATGTGACCTAAAATAAAATCTCTTCAGAGCTCATTTCTCAGTGTTGTGACATTTCGTAATGATGTGCCTTGGTGTGGACCTATTATCATCAATTAGGCCAGGCATTACTTGAGCCCTTTTAATCTGGACATTCATGTTCTTCAGTGTGAGGTGTTCTTGAATTATGTAATCGTTTTCCTGTAGCAACATACTTGAAGGAAGAGATTCTTAACCAGATGAGTGTATAGAATTACTTGGGAGCATTTTTAAGATACACATGCCCAGGTTTCAGCCCTAGAATATCTGAATCTGAATGATATATCTGGGATATGGCTGTCAGTATGTGTATTTTGAAAAAGCTCTTTGGGTAATACTAAGAAACACCTCTGGATAAGAGCCATTATTTTACCAACTTTTAGAGTGTGGTCTAAGGAGTGTGACATCATGGAGCAAAACTGTGGAAAAAATAGTCTTTGAAATCAAACTTAGGTCCAATGACTCCTACCCAATCATCACTTATAGTTGCTGTGTGATCTTGGGCAACTATTAAATGGGATTGATAATGATCATGATGATGATGATGATAAACTCGATTAGGTTTTTGTGAGGTTAAATATAAAGATACCTACTAAACTATCTAGAAACCTAAGTCCTAGATTTTCTCTCTTCAATCCCTATATATGACATGAAGAAAATAGATCAAGGTTAGAACTGTTTCTTGGAACATGCAAACCATAGTTGGTATTGTATCAGAGGGCAGTGAGCAACAGAGAAGCAGTTCATACTTCACATTCTCACAGCATTTGGAAGCTTGATTTATACTATATTGACTCATACATGTTTAGATCTTACATCACTCTCTAATTGCTCTTATATAGTTCTGATGGACATTTTGCCTTCCCAGTCAGATGGCAAACTACACAAAGGTAGGGATGCCATCCATGAATTCTGTGTCATCCATAGTGCCAGGTACAGGGTTCTGTGTATCAAACATTTCTTTCTTAGTGGTAACAGCCTGCAATGAGACACTTACCCACTCTTCTGATTGATTGAGGAGACAGAACATGAATAAAACAGAGCTTAGGAGTTTAGGAAAATGCAATTACCAACTCAAATATCCAGCATGATGTTTCTTAGCAGTTGTCTGGATGACATGATGATACTGATTTATTGGTGCTTTACTTTAAATACCACTTAGGAAGATAAAAACAGTAAGTTTTTTTATCTGTACTTACTGTTGACTCTGGTTGACTATTCATCCCTCTACTGTTCCTAGGTGGCATTATTGGCATACATAAAATTGCAATATGTAAAACACACATGGTTTCCATTTTATTCATAAGATCCTTCAGGGCAAGAACCTTGCCCTAATAACTTTCATATTTCCTACTTCCAATGCCTAGAATCATGCCTGGCATATAATAAGCACTCAGCATAAATTTTATTGATGAATCTTCATATTTATACATAATGCTGAGTAATGATATAGGCCAGTAATTGTTTGGAATACTGAGTTTATTGGTTTTCAAAACAGAACAGTAGTTTTTGTCATACTTTGTAGAGTTTGTGTTCTTTTAGGTATTTTACTGTAGATATCTGTAATCATCTTACATTACCAAAGTTATGAATTTAGAGTTTATGTTATTTGACTTTGCAGCATTCTGACTTTTCAATTTGATATAACAAATATTCACCAAACCTATTTTCTTTCTTTTTTAAAAATATATCTTTATTGATTTCAGAGAGAGGAAGGGAGAGGGGGAGAAATGTCATTGACGAGACAGTCATTGATCGACTGCCTCCTGCACGCCCCCAACTGGGGATCGAGCGCACAACCTGGGCATGTGCCCTGACCAGAAATAGAACTTTAATCTCCTGGATCATAGGTTGATGCTCAACTGCTGAGCCATGCCGGCTGGACAAACCTCTTCTATTTTCAAGATTCTTTGAAATTCTACTGCAATGGTAAATTTATTTTAAAATAGAACAGTTAAGTTAAGGCTGACATTTGATAATTCAAGAAACTTACAGATGCTTGCATTGATAAGTATTCTTTAATCAAAAGTATTTTTTACTGTGGAATATCTCAGAATTGCATCGTATCTTTAAAAATTATTTAGTTGCAAGTGATTTTTTACTGTGGTAAAATTCACATAGTATAAAGTCACCCATTTGAACCATTTAGGACATTTAAGAAAATTTAGGACATTCACAATGTCATGAAGCTATCACCACTATCCAGCTCCAGACATTTTCATCACCCCAAAAGGAAACAGGATATATTGAACAATCACTCCCATTCTCCCCGCCCCACTGCCCTCAGCAACCACTACTCTGTGCTCTGTCTCTATAAATTTGCCTATTCTGAATAGTTCATATCAGTGCAATTATACAATATGTGGCCTTTTGTGTTGGGCTTTTTTACCTTTGCATAATGTCTTCTAGGCTCATCAGTGTTGTTCCTTTATAAGGCTGAATCATATTCCATTGTGTGTGTATACTGTATGTTGTTTATCCACTCATCTGTCCATGGGCATTTGCATTTTTTGCATCCTTTGTTGTGAATAGCGGTGCTATGAACATTCATGTATAAGTATGTGTTTGAGCCTTTGATTTTCATTCTTTTGGATATATACAAGGGAGTGAAACCGTTGGGTTATGTGGTAATTCTGCCTGACTTATTGAGGAACTGCCAAAAATGATCACCATTTTTCATTCCCATGAGCAATGTATGAGAATTCCAATTTCTTCATATCCTTGTTGACATTTGCTACTTTCTTTTTAAAAAAATTTTAGCTACCCTACAAATGATTTTAAACTTTATTGCAAATTCTTATCCCTCCATGGAGCATATTTATAACTTTGCATTGTTTATCTCTGGAACAGTTCTGAGTTTTGGTCCAGTGCTGCATTAAGGACACTTGTCCTTTGGGCAGAGGGAGTGTGGTGCTCTGTGCAATTTCCTGGCTAGTGCTAACAGTGCTCCCTGACCGGCCAGCACTCTGTTGCTTGGGTGTCTGGGAGTGTCAGACTTGGTGTGTTACTGTTGATTGCTATGGACAGTTTTCATCTTTGTAGAGAAGATTTATAGGTTTATGGCTAGAGTGAAGATATTTTTACCATGTCGAAATAACTCTAAGCCAACAAATACAAGACGAGTAATCATTCTTACTGTTTTGATGTCAAAAAGAGTACATTTATAATAACTCCACTCTTCTGCTAAAAAGAAGCAATGTCTTTCTCTGTTAGAAAATTATTTTAGACTGCAGTATTTTGGCAAGTTGAAGAGTTTTACTCTCTGTTTTATGACAGCATTTTCTTCTTTGAGAGAAATTTACATAATAAGATGTATAAGGAACTGTATAAAGCAAGCAGTGTTTAAATATCTTGTTATGTATAGGCTTGACTTCATGACCTGAACTGTTGAATAGGTATACAAAAGAGGTTTTTTAGTTCACCTAGGGGTAGAGTAGGGCTACACTAATGATGCCACATTATCAGTTGTTACAGGTTGCTTTCAGAATCCAGAGAAGGTCTTTGAGTTAAGTACAAAGGTTCAGAGATAAATATAGAGGGACAATGGTCTATTCTTTTCATTAGAAACAGTCTCCCTCAGGATGTGAGTTAGGTTCTTAGGCCATGCAGTTAAACATGCACCACACACACAAACACACACACACACAATTTATTGATTGATTAGGGGTGGGGGTTAAGTATTAGGCTGCTTTTAACTTTCTCATGTACGTCCCCAAAGAAGCCCATTAGGTAGAAACACAAATGTATGGAAACCATTTTAACACTATCTGATACTGTATTATTTGGAAGGAGAACTTAGCTCTGTCAGAAGGGAAACATTTATTACTAGTATAAAGCATCTCAAAAGATGTCAGACAGCCTTCAAAGTGCTAATAGCTGACCTAACTGGGACAGAAACTGTCAAAGAAGAGAATAAAAGGCAAAGTAAAGCCAGTATCTATAGTTTTTAGCATATAAACATAGGACTTTGAGAAGCGCTATTGTACAATGACATTCATAGTAGGCTTTACAAAACTGTTTTTAGAATTAATTTGAATAATGTGGGAAAGAGAAAATGCTATGAACTAAACTGAAATAAAATATTTAACTGAAAGGACCAGATAATCCAAAGGGGAATTTTTATTGTTGCTATCCCCAAAGGAGCTCAATTTTTCTATTTACCTGTAGTTCAAGATGTCTCTTTAGTGCCTTTTACGTGCCAGGCACGGAGATGAAACAAGGATGTGAGATGAAGAGTAGACAGGGAATGGGAGGAATGTAAACAAAGATGTGCAGTCAGAAGTATGTACAAAGGTTAGGAGCAGGCAGGGGAAGAGAGAGGAGGAGCACATTAACTGTCAATGATGGCATAGCAGGAGAAATCAGCAAAGGAAATGACTCACTGAGCTCAGTTTTGGAGGTAGATGCAGGCTTATCAGGAAGGCAGTGCACAAGGAAATTCTCTCGGCAGCCAGGGGAAAGCATGGGAATCGGCACATTCAGCTAGCTTCCAGGTGATTTCCTTGCATCCTGCAGTTTCAAGCTCACTGCTACCTGGGATGGGCTTGAAGGAGTGAGACCGAATTCAGGGAGATCATCTCCCAGGTGATGTGATTTTCCAGATGAGAAAGTTTGAGGCAGGGACAATAGGAATAGAAGGATGAAGGGAAGATGGTGGACTTGATAGAGACATTTTGAAGATAAAATCAAATGCAGTTGGTGATTAGACTGACTGAAGAGGAGGGCTTCAAGCCAGGTTTCTGGCTTAATTGGGTCATACGTCAATAGTTATTATTAATGTTCTAATAAATTATATTTTTTCTTTAAATATATGATTTAAAAATTGTATGCATCCTTAAATTTGATTTATTGTTTCCTTTTGGGGCCAATTCATTGTTTG
The DNA here is from genome assembly GCF_054644295.1 of Miniopterus natalensis. Lineage (NCBI taxonomy): Eukaryota > Metazoa > Chordata > Mammalia > Chiroptera > Miniopteridae > Miniopterus > Miniopterus natalensis. Next base: position 30,585,220 of record NC_142084.1, read on the forward strand.
TTGTTGTTGAGTTTTATGGTAGAAATAAACGGAAAAATATGTCAATTTATTGAACTCCATTACAGTCAACTTGTCAGGAAAATGTTTATTTATTTAGTTGTATTTCCCAAAGTACCTATTTGCCTCTATGAATTAAATGAACAAGCAGCTTTATTTCTGATATTTCTGAGAGAGCTTATAACTTGCATAATGTAAGGGTCTAATTTATCACACAACCAGTCTTCAGAAGTGTGAGCAATGAGCTGGAGAGACAGTGAGGTTTAGTAGACAGATCTTTGAAATTAGGCAAAACTGAGCAAAATTGTCAAGAATGTACATTTGTCTCTGTCACTGCCTCTTCCTATCTGGTCCTGTACTGATGAAGAGACTCCTTACATACTACTTGTATCTGTTGTTGTTACTAACTCTCGTTAGTAAATGTGCTGACAGATAAGAACCAAAGCTGTCATTCTTTAGGAGTGTGGTGGGGATGGTAGACTTCGCCCATCCCTCTGCTTCCCTGCATTTCCCAGCCTCCTATTTGGGTAGGTTGGCCAGTAGACTGGATGGAAAGGAAGTATTCCACTTGCTGGCTGCATGATCTGCATGCTGTGAATCTAAAACATCCTGCGCCATCTCCCATGCTCTCCTTATCTCATCCCTGGTCCCGTTATAGGACTCCAAACCTCTGCATCAGACTTTGCGTGAGCAAGACATACTTTTGTTATGTCAGGTCACTGAAACTCCAGTTTATTCTGTAGCATTGCCTACTGTGATCAATGCTTAAGTTATTTTTAATTTCAGAGGTGACTATTAAGGGCGATTTAAGTCACAAATTAATGAAGCTAATGGGATAAAAGGGGACTCTTGGTACAGCCTTAAGTCACATCATGAAGACTACCCTCTTTGAGGCCTAAGGGTATTGTATTGACATCAGAACTTATGTCTTACTCATTCAGTCCTGCTCCCATGATGTTTTTACTTTTCTTGATTTGCAAACTGGGGTGATTAATATCCATGTAATAGAATTATTGTGGGGATTAAAAGAGATGCTATATGTAAGATGTCTAGACCAGCACCTAGCACATAGCAGGTGCCAGAGCCATCCTGGAGAGCATCAGAGATGTGATCCCATAATTAACTTTGTATACTTCTGATGTGATTCACAGATGAGTGTTATTTATATTAGTGACACCTAGTAGTTTTAAAATTCTTACTTAAAAATTGAACTCTATTTTCCAGTGTCACAGGGCTCTGACTGCCCTGCATGAATAAGTGCCCAATAAGTGGTAGCTTTTGTTATTTTCCTGTTGCTGTTTAAAAGGGGGTGAGGGTGACATTGTCTTTGTGAGGACTGGTTATTCTTCTGGCCCAGAAAGGCTGACTCTCTGGCCTAGGCTGCTTGCTGCGCAATGGTGTGCAACTGATTGGACTGCTGCCAGTTGAACTGATTTGTTCTAAAGGCCAGAAAAACTGGACTGAGCATAGTAACTACATGTTCTAATTATGTTTATCCTTGGAGTGTTTCTTTCTGTAAACAATAGCTGGAAGAGTGTTGAATGGGAGTCGGTGGTAGTTTTGAAAAGACCTGGATCCAGACCTCCATAGTTCCCAGCTTTACTATTATGTGACAGCAAAAACTGACTTAACTTTCCCAGCTTCATATCCTCACCTTTGACATGAGAACTTGGGCCAGAGGACCTTCAAGGATCCTTTCTCTAATCTATTATAAGCCAAACATTTAAGTCCCACATGGCTCGGTGTCCGTGTAAGAATGAATTCAAAGAAATTGTGTGGTACATAAGAAGTAATTAGAGTTCTTAAAATATTATTTCAGTTTTTCAATAAATTGCCAAACTGGGGTTTGCTTTTTTCTTTTAAAAGAGAAAAACACCTTTATTGAGATACATCTCACATATCAGACAATGTACCCATTTAAAGCCTACAATTCAATAGACTTTAGTATGGAGTATGCATTCTTAATACACAAAAAGCATCTTAAAATCTCCATACTGTCACTCTCGTCCCCTTCCACATGGACGAAGTGCTCCCCAAAGCTCTGAATCTCCGACTGACACCTCCCAATATCAAAAACCTCCCTGGCATCCACTTTACGTGATTCTCCTTCCTTCTCTTGCCACCTCTCTCAGCTCTTTAATATATAATCAACTGGGACTTTTTCTATTTTCTATCTGCTCATTATTCAGATTCTGAGCAGAGTCCAAGAGCAACCTGGACAGGTGAGAAAATTTTCTGTTTTGACATAAAGTGGGGACCTGGGGCCTGGAGGGAAGACTGTGGACTCTTCCACGTACCTGTCATTCCTGTTTTCCTGTGGCCACACCGTGGCTCCTCCTTCTACCTGCTCCTCTCTGCACTCCCAGGCAGCTCCGCCATCACGCACACCTGGAAGTGCAGTCCTGTTTCTGCGGGAGGCCTAGAGCTTCAGGGGACAAGCTGTTGAATCGCTTCCTCACAGACTGACGCAGACTCCACTTGTCCCATTTGTGCTGTGAAATTGTAAGGCTGAACTCCCATTGTTTTTCACTTCTACCTAAGGGGAGTAGACCTCTTGATAGCATCTCTGGGATGGTGTGGGTGTGTCCCTGCAGTGACAGGCCTGCCCTTGTCTGCTGCAGCAGGCCCTTGCCTGATAAGGCCACACCAGGCCTCTCGGCTCCCCAGGAAGTCATCTCTGTGCAGTGTGAAGATTTCACTGTGACCCAGTTTGATCCGTGTGCTGTTTTACTGAATTTAATAGTAATGAAAAATCAATGAAAGAATAAGTATTTATTAAGCACCTGCTGTGTTCAAACTGTACCTTAAGTATTCTGTGTAATACATGGTCCCTAGCCTCATGGGTTTTTAAAATAGAGAAGTATTATATAAGCACACTGAACATTATCATAGTAGACCTAAAAAGAAGCTTGTCTTTTTGGACAAACTGGAATTCTTTTTTTTTTTAATGGAAAAATATTTTTGTAATTGATTGATATTGGATAAGTAATAAATAATACATTTTTATTGTAAAAAATTTTTTTTGTAATACATAGAAGTATGAAGGAGAAAGTATGAAGGAGAAATTTGGCTTCTTGGAAAACTTTAGAGGTTTTTTTAAGATTTGTAAATTTTAAAAATTATTATTTTAAATATTTTTATTGATTTTCAGAGAGAGAGGAACGGAGAGGGAGAGAAAGAAACATTGATGCAAGAGCAAGGCATCAATCGGCTGCCTCCTGCATGCCCCCTACCAGGGATCGAGCCAGTAACCCAGGCATGTGCCCTGACCAGGAATCGAACTGGCAACTTTGGGTGCATGGAACGATGCCCAACTAAGAACTGAGCCACTCCAGCCAGGGTAAGAAACCATTAGAATTTTGATGAACATCCTTCTAGTCATCTTGCTGTGCATATACATACACATATATTATACATACATAATTTTACATAAATGGATTTATAATATACTCACTAATTGTAACCTGCTTTTTTTCACTCAGAATTATGTCAGAAACTGGTTTATCAGTAGATGTAGATGGGCATCATTTTGTTTAATTATAACAGAGTATGCAATTGTATCACTATACTTCAACTAATCCCTTGTTAAGGGAAATTTAAATTATTTTCGATTCTTTAAAATATTATAAACAATTATTGCATATGTGTCCAATTATGCTCTTACTATAAGTTCCCTGGAGGTGGAATTGCTGGGTC